>NW_024063450.1:600000-929501 GCF_006381635.1 Hibiscus syriacus
CTGGAAGAAAGTATTACGTTTTGGTCGGAAAGGAAAGTTAAGTCCTAGATTCATTGGGCCATATGAAGTTGTTAAAATAGGACCCGTGGCATATCAGTTATCCTTGCCACCGGAAATGGAGAGATTCATAGCGTCTTCCATGTGTCCATGTTACGAAGATATAGGTCCGATCCCTCTCACATCGTTGCACCAGAACAAGTAGAAGTCCAATCGGATCTGACATATGAAGAACCAGTGAGAATATTGGCTTATGAAGTTAAACAGTTGAGGAATAAATCAGTTCCGTTGGTCAAAGTTCACTGGAGAAATCACAAAGTAGAGGAAGCAACGTGGGAGCGTGAAGAAGATATGCGTTATCAATACCCCTATCTGTTCGTGCAATGAAAATTTGAGGACGAATTTACTTAAGGGGGGTGATTTGTAATATCCTCAATACCGGGTTAGTGACTAAATCGTAAGGTTTTAAAATTTGGTAATTTAAATTAAATAATTGAGTGGTTTAAAGACTTATATAAGAAATGAGGTGTAAGATCAAATTGAAAAGAATGAGGAATGAAAGGATAATATGGACATTTGCAAGGAAAGAAAAAAAAATATAATAATAATATATGTATATATATACACGTGGAAGGAAGGAAAGAAAGTTTAGAGGTTTCCAGAAGTTCTCTTATTTCTTTCTCTTCTTCTTCACGTGTGAAGCCAAGCAAATGTGAGTTTTCTTGTGATCAAATTCTTGATGAATTTAAGGTTTCTTATTGATGTTTAGTTGATAACTAAGCTTAAGGAAAGCTTAGATTATCTTAAAACCATAAGATGAGGAGTGTATGAAGAATTAAATAAAGGAAGTAGAAAAGTGAAATTTTGGAATAGGGTTCTTAATAAGAATTAGAAGTGAAATTTGACTTGTCATTAAGCTAACTAAGAAGTATGAGGTGTTAGAATTCAAATTAGAACATGTTGGAATTTGGGTTAGATTCTTAAATTCTATATGGAGAATTAGATTTCTAAGTTTTAGAAGTATTTAATGGATAATAATTAGTTTAAGTAAGAGTATGCAAGTTAGGAAATAAGAAAGGGGATGATATATGAAGTATTAAGCTGAAAAGAGTGGATTTTCGGGCATAAAAGAGGATTCTGGGCAGAGTGCATCGATGCACATTCATAGTGCATCGATGCATCAAGTTTAAAACCCAGAAATTATTTGAAGGTGTATCGATGCATTGGTAATGTATCGATGCACTCTTTTAAAATAGAAACATCGAATGCAATTAGTGCATCGATGCATAAGTCATGCATCGATGCATCCCAGTAATAATACAACATCGAATGCATTTTATGCACCGATGCATCAGTAGTGCATCGATGCATACCTTCATTAAAAGATGAAATTGGCTTTTCTCTGAGTCTAAGGAATGATAGTTTAGAATATATTAATTAGTATACTGATAAGTATCATTGAATTACTATGTAGATATCGAGCCTAAACGAGTTATGGAACAATCGACAAGTAGGATCGATCGAGGAAAAAGCAAGGAAATATAGGTGAGTGCATATGCATAGCATGGATATAGTATTATAATCAGTTCTAGACTTATGATAAGTCTAGACTCAATATTTTAATCGATGATTACATTCCATATTATGAAACATGATATAAGTTTATACCATATGCATTAGATGACATGAATATGCAGGAAATGATATGCCTATGTGATAAAGGTGTGAAAATACTATGTCTACGTGATACAAATTATGTGAAGTGTGAAAGCCCATGTTATGTAGATGAGAACTATAGGTATAGTTGGCATGCCAAGGGTAGAGGGTCTACGCGGTCCTTCGGGATATATATATATTCTGTGGAACATGTGTGAAGTCTTGTAAGACACATACTTGATCCTTAGTATATGTATATGATTCTTAAGGAGTAATATGTGGTCCTTATGGACATTATTATATGGCACTACGGTGCAATTCTACGCGGTCATTCGGGATATATATATATATTATGTGGAACATGTGTGAAGTCTTGTAAGACACATACTTGATCCCTAGTATATGTATATGATTCTTAAGGAATAATATGTGGTCCTTATGGACATTATTATATGGCACTACGGTGCAATTCTACGTGGCACTTCGGTGCAATTATACGAGCTGTGGTGACAGCATAGTGCACAACCTCACAATACTCACATACCTTAGGTTCTCAATATGGTATCATGGGCCAATAAAATTATTAATACAAATTCATGAATGTTAAAGTAATATGTTTACAGGTATGGATATTGGTGATGTAAACTACATTGATTAAGTACATGCTTTCATCTCATTCCATATCATTATGACATGTTTATTACATTTCCTTGTTATTATAATATTATTGCCTCACTAAGTCGATGACTTAGCGTGTGAGTGTTTCACACGTAGGATCCAAGAAAGAAGACGGGACACGTTAAATAGCTGGACAACATTACTCCTGCAACCACCAGATCAGAAGCAACTTAATCAGTAGGTCATTTTGTTATGTAAATGGCAGTTGGCATGTAATTAAAGGGTTAAGTTGTGTATGCTCTGAATATTTTGGTAAACTTATATTACAATATGTATATTATTATATTTTCTTAATATAAGTTCAAATATTTTGCTATTATTTGTTAAGAGTTGTGTTTTAAAAGTCAATGTAGTATCTCTGACTCATATCCGGGTCGGGTACGGGTTGGGGCTGTTACAGATACAGTGATACCTGTGTAGCTTGTCAAAAATAGCAATATTTATCAATTTCGATGTTAATTTTCTCACAAGGAATGATTGTTCTCTTCCTAAGTTCAGTAGCTGCAAACTTGTAATAGCTGTTTTCTTCAGAATCAACTGTTATTAGTTGTTAAAATAATGCCTAAATATATTCTAACTATTGCCATCCTTTCCTGATTGCTTACTGCTTTACTTTCACTGCTTTGACAGGAGACATGCATCTCAAATCCAATTGAATATTTATTGCCATCCTTTCCTGATTGCTTACTGCTTTACTTTAACTGCTTTGACAGGAGACATGCATCTCGAATCCAATTGAATATTGTGAAGGACTCGAAATCATTAAGTGATAAAGCTACTAAACTGATAGAGTGTATGGTTAGGTATGGGCATTCATTTTTATATTCCTATTCTTTTCTGTTTTGATTTGTCCATTTTGTTTCTCTATCCGTTACACTTGATGGAATTGATACTGCTGTGTATCTATACATTTTATCTACGGATGAAAAAGTGTGCATGTTATTTGATAAGCAATTGGCTGCGGCCACCTTATTAGTATTTGCACTATTATTTACTATAGAAATTTTATATATTTCTTACTTAGGGTATGCACTCTGTTTTGGGGTACTGGCTACTTATTTGCATTTTAGATAAAACTGGTTATATATCCTTGGCATGCTTGGCATAGCGCAATAAAAACCATTATAGTCTCTTGCTATTAAACTGTTTCTAAATTACTGACCTGTAATTCTGTGTGAAACAGGGATTATATGTGTCCGATTGAGTGCATACCTTTTCATGAAATTTTCTGTTTTAAAGATGTTGACAAGCTTCGACTGGTGAGCATGAGGTTTAATTTGCATTTGAATATGTTGAAGCAAGCTTTTCTAGATCTGCAAAGAATGTTGCTTAACACATTCCTGGCTGTTGTAAATTTGATAACCAATTCGTAACTTCTCATTTTCCTTGTTCACTGTTTTGGATGAAGCTTAACTTTCATTCCACTTTAGAAGTTATTGGGACATAAAATTTATTGTTTTCATTTTGATTTTGTATTAGGCTCTAATCGGGGACCCTAGAAGAAGGATTCAAGTTGATCTTCTTGAATTCCAGAAACTCCTTTGCTGCAGTTGCTGTACCCAAGGCAGCAGTGGCCTATTACCATCGATGCATGATACGTCCATTATGTAAGTATTTTTTGCATTTTCAGTTATCGGAGAGTGCTCATATAACTTAAATGGTAACCACCATCTATCTGTAATCATAGTTTTGATCCCCGGATTTTTAATGGCTGCCATCTCATGCCTACCCAATTTCACAATTTGCTAGTTATTGAGCGAATTGGATTTAGGTTTTATCCTTTTGGCTCATCTATCCATACATTTACAACATCTTATTTGGGATAATTTACAAGGTGGTCGGATCTCTTTTCTCCTTTATCTCTTGGTTCCTTTAAAGTTTAATGTTGTAATTGATGGAATTTTAAGCATTTTACGTATCAATGAATTTTTGGAAATTTTCTTTAGTCTCCCTAATGAAGTGATGAGTGATAGATTTTAAATTCTCACCAGCGTTTATAAAAAATAGTTAGTTCTCTGCTTGTTCCAGCTCACCGCTTCTATGATTGGTACCCCTCCTTCCCTTTTCTAATTCAATTTCTCAACGAGAAATTGGACATGCTCCTATATATAATCATATCAGTTACTTCAATTTTATAGTTTCTACAAGCTTGGCTAGTTTTGGAGTTATGTATGCAGTGACATAGAGTGACTTCGTTGAAACATTTGTATTGCTGGTTTTAGGTATAAACTTGCTCAAGAGCATGGCGATCTTATTAATCTGCACGACTGGTACCAATCATTCAAATCAATAGCTGTCTGCCCAAGTAACAGTAAAAAGAAATCAAGGCAATCCCCATTACCAAAGAAAAGAAAAGGCACAAAAGAATCAGAAAACCAGAGTGAAGCTTCCATACAGTATCCTTTTCTGTACCAGTCTTGTGCATTTATTTTCTTTACCTTGCATTGCAGACTATTCACTGATATAAAAATTGCATTGATACATTTAGGGTGAGCCTCATTGAGTGGAAAAGTGATTTCTGTTTTATCATGATCACTTGTGAATGCAGGAAATGTAACTTCCTGGTCCATCAGGATCTCATAGTCATAGACATGTTATATTATATCAGGTCTAGCAAATGCATTCCATCTTTTGTAATTAATGCACTTATCTTCCATTTCCCTTAACTTCATCTTCTTATCTGTCATTTTTATCCATGTTTTGCACATGTTATAGCATTTGAGAGACCTTGACCATTGTTTTGCTATAGAGCACGGTTTTGCAGGGCTGTAACAGAGCTCCAAATAACAGGGCTTCTTCGAATGCCCCCGTAAAAGACGACCTGATTTTGCTCAAAGGGTGGCCTTTGGCCTCTAACACATTCCTACTTGTAGGCAAGTTTTCTTTCTTACTTTGAAAAAGATGACTGAATTGTAAAATTAATTTTCTTAAATGTATTCTCTAAATTTGTAACATTGAGATATCCTATATCTTCTATCTATCAAGCTTGGTTCGTATAATACAAGAACGGACACAATATTTCATGTTAGAGTACAATTTTAGAGTGAACCTATTTTTAATAGAAAACACAGAAAATATCTGAGATATAAGAATGTCCTACTCCTCTTTAGGTTCATCCCTGTTCGTATGGGTAACGGCTAACCATATTTTTATGGTCCACTTTTATAAAAGAAAATTGGATTGTTTAGATTGTCACTTTGTTATAAATTTTTAGTTTATTGGTTTTTGAGACTCGTACTTTCTATAACATATTTTTATCTTGTGGCATGTGATAATTGAATAAAGTTTTTAAATAGATTATTTAATATATAATGAGAAAATAAAAAATATTAATATATTATTTAATTTTTTTTAAAAAATACTTGTTCTCTTAAAGAACTTGCTAATGTCACAGACAAAATCGTAATGCCACAAGACAGTGATAAATTAAAAAAATATCACATGAATTTATTGACAACATTTGTAATTTAAGAATCAATTATATGGCTTCATCATAATTTTTAATTTTTTTAAATTTTTTTTATCAATTTCATGCGGAATCGCACTATTTCATACGGTAGTGATAACACTAAAAATATCACATGAATTAATATAAAATTTATATATAATCGACCAACAACTAACACTCTAATATATGATCTCATCAGAACTTTTAAATATTTTTTAAATTGAGTAAATGGTTCATGCCTAACTTAAAATGATGAATGATGATTTCGTTTCTAAATACATATTTTTCAAAAATAATTTCCGTCGAGTTAAAAAAATAGTTTAAATGTAAATAAAAAAATTGATTTTTAAGACAGAAGTTATGAAAAATAGAATTTAATATTATTTAACATAATTAATTAATTATTTTATTTTGGTAATTGTTTTAAACTATGATTATAGTTAAAAAAGAAACCCTCCACCAAACCAAAAATAAAACCTTTGCCATGCTGGTACAAGCAAGGCATAAAGACAAGATCCATTCTCAAATATAATGTACCCACGTCAAATTTCGAGGAGGCAAATCCTGAATTAGCTAGCTAAGACAGTATTAGGAGGCTGGAGATTGCACGAACAATGGGAAAAACATTGTGCTCAACGTCAGTCACAAAATTTTACGTTAAGTAATGAATTTTTAAAAAATGTAGGGTGTGATAAATTTATAAAATTTTAAAAGGTAAAATTAAATTATTGAAAAATAAAAAATTTAAAATATATGATAATTTAAAAATTTTAGGGACGATTACTTTAATCTCCCTCCTAGGTTTACCCATGATTACGTGATCCTAATAGATATGTGAGAAGAACACAAACATATATTTATTTATGTATTAATCTGAGGTAAGTATAAGGCAGTATTTACTCAAAAATAATTTTCAACTATTTTATATTGAACGCTCACACCCATAGTATTCATGTGCTCGAACTCGAAACTTTAAAAAATAACAACAATTAATTTCCTACTCAAATTACTTGCTTCGTGCACAACAATTCAATATTTTTGTGCATGTCAACTTGTAGTATCGAAGATTGTAATAGGTTGTCAGGGAATTGATTTCTGGTTAATATTGGGGGTGGTCGTTTCTTGCTGAGGTGTCATGGAATTGGTTTGGGTTAACAAATTTCTGTTAATTCGTTGGTTGGTTGACATGCTTTACAATCAGGGGCTATAAGAAACTCATTCCCATGGGATTGGAAACACCCGATTGTCTAAAGCCCAAAATCTCTGACTTTAGACACCAACAATCAGAAAACACCGAAAACAAGCAAGAGTGGCTCTGAGATTTAAAATTTATTAATTAAAATGAAAATAATAATACTTTAATAAATATATAAAGAATAAAATTATTTTTCTTTAAATTAATTAATTCTACTAACTTATTTAATTTTAATTTTATATTTAAATATAAATTTTGTTTTTATTAAATTACTTTTTATATAAAATACAAAATAAACTAAGATTCCATATATACCTAAATAGACAGGAACTCGTCTTATAATCTATCATAATTTACACAGAAATAAAAATTAGAGTTTATTATTCCGGTACATCTAGGGGTGAGTAAAATTTGACTCGATTTGAAAAAATAGATTTTTTCGACTCGACTCGAAAAAATTTCAAGTTCAAATCGAGTTGTAAATACAACTTGAATAACTCAAATTTTTAGTAATTAGTAGATTGATTTTCAAGTTTGAGTCGAATTATGAGTCGAGTCCCCGACTTTGTATGGTATATGTAAATTAAATATGAAAAAATACAAAAAAAAAAAATATATATATATATATATATATATATATGTGTGTGTGTGTGTGTGTGTGTGTGTGTGTTGTATATGATTATAAAATAACATTTAAATTAGAATAACATAATGTCATAATATTGTAAATATTTACAATTAAATTTAAATATAAACTCGAAAATTTGACTTGACTCGACTTGAAAAAATTTCAAGTCAACTCCGAGTTATAAAATATGACTCGTCAACTCGAGTTAACTCGACTCGATCAAACGCTCACTCTTAGGTATATCCGGTTGACATGCAAATCAAACTAATAGTTTTTTTTGACAAAAAACTAATATTAAGATATGAATAGCACAAACTAATTTATCTCAGTTATTAAAAAAATATTTGTTGTTTCTAAAGGTCAGGGTTCAAGCACCAATGACTACAAGGACGATTGAGCGTTCAATGCCAAATGATTAAAAGTTCTTATAACGTATGCTAGTTTGTAATCGCCTTTAACTTAATCAAAGAAAAAATATTTATATATGAATATATATATATATATATATATATATATATATATATATATATATATATATATAAGGGTAGGATTAGTGACGGATTTAAAAATATATTGAGGCTGGACACATATATATCAATAATAAAATTTTTTATATGGGGTGAGCACAAATAAAATTTTAAGATGGACACTATCATTAAAATAAATAGATTATCGAAAGAAATTCAGTTTTCTGCTCATCTTGAACATGTAGGCTTGTCATCCACTTATTAAATGTAAAACTATTTTAATTTTATAAATTTAAGATATGGATGAGTGAAAATAGATGACATATATTAACTCTTTTTTTTCCCGGTGAATATTTTCTTATTTCCTATTGTTAATCTCAACCATCTATTTTCACTCATCTAACGGTACTAAATCTATGTAAAATTAAAATATTTTTATATTATATAATAGAATCCTATATATTCAAATGTTACATATTTACTTTAAAACTAATTAAACTCTTTATGAAACTATAAATTGCTATCATTAATTTAACCTTTTCATTATAAATAAAAGAATTAATTACAATTAAAAAAAAAAATATAGACATTTTCATAAATATCTTCATTTTTAAATTTAAATTTAAATTATTATTTTTAATCGTCTACGAATTTTAATTAATATAAAATTTTAAAAATTATACTATATAATTATATTATACTTTGTAAATGAATATTTAATGAATAGCTATTATTTAATTTAATTTAAATTTCATTATTTTTGTTAAAAACAAAATTTTCAATTAATTGAATAAACAAATTAATAAAATAACTTTTGAATAATAGTGGGACCTGAAGATGCTGAGGTGAATCTACTCAGCATTTTATTCTTGATTTGACTTGGTTAATAATACATTTTTAATTCATGATATTAATTCTATTAAACACTTAATATAATAATAGAGTTAATTACATCAAATATCTTCAAACTATAACTTTTATTTTAAATTGGTCTTTAAACTTTTATATATTTTAATTTAATCCTCAAACTTGACTCTCATTCAAAATTAGTCCTTAAACTTTTAAATATTCTAATTTCATCCAAATATTATGATCATTTTATAAATTGATCTCCAAACTTTTAAAACTTCCAATTTCATCCTCAAATTCCTCCAAATATATGATTAGTTTCGACCCCATAACCTAAATTTTATTTTCTTCAAACATATAATAATATAATTTGACCTAACCATTTTATTAACAAGGGATACAACTAGTATATACATATAGTTTGGGATAAAATTGAAATGTTCAAAAAGTTTGGGGACTAATTTAGAATGAAGGTAATGGTTTGGAGATGAAATTGGAATGTTTAAAAGTGTGAGGAATAATTAAAAATGATAGTAAAAATTTAGGGATCAATTTAAAATGTGGATCATACCTTGAGTACATTTGATGCAATTAACTCCGATAATAATAGTAATAGCTAGAATCAGAATCCACTGCAGAAGAGTCAGCCTGGTTTCGCGACACAAAGTGCTGCCACTTGGGCGGTGGTGTGGTGTTAATTTATTTGGCTGCACGCTTTTATTTTTCTACAATTAGAGAGCACCATATAAATCACATTGTCTGCTAGTAGCTATGCAAATTGGCACCACTCGAATCTCATTTTATCCCCTTCACGCATGCACCTATATTTGAAATCAAACTTAAATCGAATTTATTCGAATCAAATATTAATTAAATTAAATTTAAATAATTTATAATCTATCATGTCTTAATTACATCATCATATACACATCATGATATGCTAACTATGAGGTAAATCTTTATTTAATGTATGATTATTATAGTATAGAATTCTCATTTTTGAAGTTTGCTACAAAAAGGAATAACAAAATTTGTCATTGTCTCATACCCTCCACCACTCCTTTGAACTCTCTATATAATCACACTATTGCCCACCTGTGTTTGCATCCCTTTCGCCATGGATTCCCTCAATTGTTCCGCCTCCAACCTCCTCTCCTTTTCCTCCTCCAATGCAACCGCCCTCGCCTCCTTCCTCTGCGGCATCCCCAACCAACTATCCGATACCACTCATGCCATCGACAACACGTACCTTCTCTTCTCCGCTTACCTAGTCTTCGCCATGCAACTCGGCTTCGCCATGCTTTGTGCGGGCTCGGTCCGAGCTAAGAACACCATGAATATCATGTTGACTAACGTCCTCGACGCCGCAGCCGGTGCTCTCTCGTATTACCTCTTCGGTTTCGCCTTGGCCTTTGGTGCACCATCTAATGGTTTCATCGGACGTCACTTCTTTGGTCTTAAAGCTTTCCCTTCACGTTCGGCTTATTATAGTTTTTTCCTTTATCAATGGGCTTTTGCCATAGCTGCTTGTCACGAAATTGGGCCTTTTCCCCACACTTTGGGCTATTTTGGCTATGTTAGGCCACATTTGGTCTTGGAGGTTGATAGAATAGTGTAGATTATTCTAGAACACTCAAGACTTGTACATATTCTAGAAGCATTCTAGAGTATTCCATGTTAGGTAGGAAATAATGGAGAATTCTAGAGAATCTCTCCCTACCGTAGGATCAAATCAATCTCCACCGTCCATTGAGGAGGTGAGATGCTATAAATAGGTGTAGAATCCTCATTTGTAAATCATCCAAGAGTTGTAAGCATTCAAGCATTCAACAAGCTTTCTCTCTAAGTTCTTTCCTTTCTTCTTTGTTTCCTTGCCAATCCTTTCTCTAGCACGAGTTCGAGTGAGGCTGACTTAGCTTTCGCGAGGGGCGAAAAGGAGCTAAGGCCGCACGAGGCTTATTGAGTGATTAAATCCGTGACAGTTGGTATAAGAGCCGGTAAAGGCGTCAATATCGTGCACGTGTATTGTAGGAATGGCCGGAAATTCGAACGAGTCGACTGTTGCTGAGGAACGTGGAAGAGAAGCTGCACCCACCAACAAGAATAAGAAGAGGGACCAAAGTAAGGCCCGCGAGAGCACTTCCATAGAACCGATGGTGGCAGAGTTTGGCGAGAAGCTGGAAAGGGTCTAGCACGACTTCAAGACGTTGGAGGACCATGTTTTGGAGCAAGTTGACACACTCAAAGGAAATGCCGAAGAGACCAACAACGAGGTGGAAGCTCGGTTCATACAGCTAGAGGATATGATCCAAGCCGTCCGTGAAAGCATCGAGGGGATGCAGGAGGACTTGACGCTCTGCAAGAGAGCCGCCGTTAGTGGGGGTGCTAACCATGTCTCCACCCCGAGGGTCGAGTGCCCCAAGCCGCAAGGGTTTAACGGGACAAGGGACGCCAAGGAAGTCGAAAACTACCTATGGAGGATGGAGCAATACTTTGAGGGAATCGGCCTTAACGACGAGGCCGCCAAGGTAAAGACCGCTGCCTTATATCTTTCCGATACTGCTATGTTATGGTGGCGTAGGAAACATGCCGACATTGAGCGAGGAGCTTGTCGGATAGATACGTGGGATGAGTTCAAGAAAGAACTCAAGAAGCACTTCTATCCCGAGAATGTGGTCTATGAGGCTCGCAAGAAATTGCGGGAGTTGAAGCAACGGGGTATTATGCGGGACTATGTGAAAGAATTCACAACCCTTATGCTTCAAATTCCCAATATGTCCGAAGAAGATCTCTTGTTCTACTTCATTGACGGACTACAAGGATGGGCCAAGCAAGAGATGCACCGTCGGGACATTAAAACGGTTGATGAGGCCATTGTCATCGCCGAGTCACTCGTCGACTTCCAACCCTACTCCCACACCAATGCGACGAAAAATAAAGATAAGTATCCAGCCAAAGATGGGGGAGAACGGCGGGAGAATTATCAAGGCAACCGAGACCGAGATCACCGAAGGCCACAAGCTAAAGAGGGAGATCGTGATCGACGTCCGAGCCGAAGGGACTATGAAGAGAAGAAAAAGGCCTTTGTTCCCAAAGGAGGATGCTTCTTGTGTAAAGGACCGCATCCGATGAGTAGCTGTCCCAAACTTGGTTCATTGTCAGCCATCGTCGATCGTCAAGACACAGAGTCTCAAGCCGAGATGGGGTCACTCCAAGTTCTAAACGCCTTGAAGGCCAAGCCATTGACACCAACATCGAGTAATGGGCTCATGTATGTAGAAGCGGTGATCAACGAGAAGCCGACAAGAGCCATGGTGGACACGGGAGCTACCCACAATTTCGTGTCTAAAGACGAAGCCAACCGTTTGGGCCTAAAGTACACTGGGAGCACATGATGGCTCAAGACGGTAAACACACAAGCTGTACCACTCCATGGCGTGGCACGAGGGGTCGAGCTACGCTTAGGCACTTGGAAGGGCCAAGTGAACTTTTCTGTCATTCCCATGGATGACTTTAAGGTCGTTTTGGGGTTAGACTTTCTCCGACAGGTAACCGCTATCCCTATGCCTTCCTTTAGTTCTGTTTGCATCTTGGAGAAAGGGTCTCCTTGCATGATCCCCACGGTCGAGGCACCGAAAGAGCAAGGTCGAGATGCCACCCAACTCTCGGCCATACAACTTGGTAAAGGCATCAAGAAAGGGGACATTACTTATTTGGCCATGCTAAAGGAAGATGACGAGATCGAGAAAACGGATGACCTACCATTGATCATCCGTGAAGTCTTAGAGGAGAACAAGGACGTGATGCCGCCCAAGTTACCAAATAAACTTCCACCGAGGCGTGAGGTGGATCACAAGATCGAGTTGGAACCCGGTGCCAAGCCGCCTGCCCTGGCACCCTACCGAATAGCCCCACCCGAACTTGAGGAACTTCGAAGGCAACTCAAGGAGCTAGTCGATATGGGAATGATTCGACCTTCGAAGGCACCGTATGGCGCACCGGTACTCTTCCAAAAGAAGCACGATGGGTCATTGCGCATGTGCGTCGATTACCGGGCACTTAACAAGGTAACCATTAAAAATCGCTACCCGATCCCTTTGATTGCCGATTTATTTGACAGACTTGGAGGAGCCAAGGTGTACACGAAGATGGACTTGCAAAAAGGCTACTATCAAGTTCGAATAGCAGAAGGCGGCGAGCCAAAGACTGCATGCATCACCCGATACGGATCGTACGAGTGGTTGGTCATGCCCTTTGGTCTAACAAATGCACCGGCGACGTTTTGCACGCTCATGAACAAGCTCTTCCAACCGTACTTGGACCAGTTCATGGTGGTGTACTTGGACGATATCGTGGTATACAGTAACTCCATCGGAGAACATGTAGACCACTTGAGGATTGTGTTCAAGATACTTCGAGAAAACGAGCTGTACGTCAAGAAGGAAAAGTGCACGTTTGCCACCGAGGAAGTACACTTCCTTGGACATGTAATCGGCCACGGGAAGCTATTAATGGACAGGAACAAAATCAAGGCCATAACCGAGTGGGAGCCGTCGACCAAGGTAAGTGAGATGAGGTCCTTCCTTGGTCTAGTAAATTATTATCGTCGGTTTATACAGGGCTACTCGGCACGAGCATCACCATTAACGGACCTACTCAAGAAGGGGAAGGCATGGGAGTGGTCCGAACAATGTCAAAAGGCCTTTGAGAACCTGAAGGCAGCAGTTAGCCAAGAACCTGTCTTGGCCTTACCCGACTTTACCATGCCGTTCGAGGTACATACCGATGCATCCGACTTCGCTATCGGGGGAGTATTAATGCAAGAGGGACACCCGATAGCATTTGAGAGCCGCAAGCTGAATGACACCGAGAGGCGGTACACGGTGCAAGAGAAGGAGATGACAGCCATCATCCATTGCTTGCGGGTATGGAGACATTACTTACTCGGCGCGCACTTCACCATCAAGACCGACAACGTGGCGACGAGTTACTTTCAGACCCAGAAGAAGCTATCACCAAAACAAGCTAGGTGGCAAGACTTCCTAGCCGAGTTCGACTACATGTTGGAATATAAGCCGGGCAAAGCCAACGTTGTAGCCGATGCCTTAAGTCGAAAGGCGGAGCTCGCTGCGATCTCTCTAGCCAAGGGAACCGTGTTGGAGCGCATCAAGGAGGGCCTTGAGCAAGATCCAATGACAAGAGAATTAGTAAAGCTGGCTAGCGATGGCAAAACCCAACGGTTTTGGGTAGAGGACGGTCTACTCTACACCAAGGGACGACGAATCTATGTTCTAAAGTGGGACAACTTAAGGCGAGATCTTGTCAAAGAGTGTCACGACACCAAGTGGGCTGGTCATCCGGGTCAAAAGCGCACTATGGCATTGCTAAAGACGGCATACTTTTGGCCCCATATGAAGGATAGTGTGGAGCTTTACATGAAGACTTGTCTTGTGTGCCAACAAGACAAAGTGGAGAACCGACAGCCGGCGGGATTACTGGAACCTTTACTAGTTCCCCAAAGACCTTGGGATGCGATCACCTTGGATTTCATTAGTGCATTACCCAAGTCCGAGGGATACGGTTCGATCATGGTCGTCGTGGACCGATTTTCTAAGTATGAGACTTTCATACCATGCCCCAAGGATTGCACTGCGGAGGAGGCCGCGCGAGCATTCTTCAAGAATGTCGTGAAGTATTGGGGCCTACCAAGGAGCATCATCAGTGATCGAGACCCTCGATTTACCGAACGCCTTTGGACGGAATTGTTCAAGCTCCTTGGCACCGAGTTAAATTTCTCCACAAGCTTTCACCCTCAAACTGATGGGCAGACCGAACGGGTGAACTCCTTGTTAGAGTGTTATTTGCGGCACTTTGTGAGTGCTAACCAGCGAGATTGGGCTAAATTGCTAGACGTCGCCCAATTCTCTTATAACTTGCAGCGAAGTGAAGCCACAGGCCGGAGTCCGTTCGAGCTTGCGACCGGACAACAACCGCTCACGCCGCACACATTGACAATGCCACTTGACGAGGGTAAGAGTCCCGGGGCCGCCAAGATGGCTAAGTCATGGGAGGAGAACGCCGACATCGCCCGCGCATGTCTGGAGAAAGCACGAAAGAAGATGAAGAAATGGGCGGACGAGAAGAGACGACATCGAGAGTTCTCCGTTGGAGACCTAGTCTTTGTGAAGCTTTTGCCACAACAATTCAAAGCCCTCCGAAGCGTTCACAAAGGACTAATACGGAGATACGAGGGACCATTCCAAGTACTTGCCAAGGTGGGAAAAGTGTCTTATCGCTTAGACTTGCCAAGTACACTTAAGATTCATCCGGTCTTCCATGTAAGTATGCTCAAGCCATATCATGTCGACAAGGAAGACCCAAGCCGAGGGTATTCGCATCGAGCACCTCCCGTAGTAACCAAGTCTTATGACAAAGAGGTGGAAACGGTGCTCACAAGCAGGACGGTTCGCAAGAGAGGAGTCCCACCGCGTACCGAGTATTTAATCAAGTGGAAAGGACTACCAGAGTCTGAGGCAACATGGGAACTAGCTGAAGACTTGTGGCAGTTCGAAGAACATCTCAAAACGTACAAGGCGACGAGGACGACGCCAGAATAGGTGGGGGAGAATGTCACGAAATTGGGCCTTTTCCCCACACTTTGGGCTATTTTGGCTATGTTAGGCCACATTTGGTCTTGGAGGTTGATAGAATAGTGTAGATTATTCTAGAACACTCAAGACTTGTACATATTCTAGAAGCATTCTAGAGTCTTCCATGTTAGGTAGGAAATAATGGAGAATTCTAGAGAATCTCTCCCTACCGTAGGATCAAATCAATCTCCACCGTCCATTGAGGAGGTGAGATGCTATAAATAGGCGTAGAATCCTCATTTGTAAATCATCCAAGAGTTGTAAGCATTCAAGCATTCAACAAGCTTTCTCTCTAAGTTCTTTCCTTTCTTCTTTGTTTCCTTGCCAATCCTTTCTCTAGCACGAGTTCGAGTGAGGCTGACTTAGCTTTCGCGAGGGGCGAAAAGGAGCTAAGGCCGCACGAGGCTTATTGAGCGATTAAGTCCGTGACATGCTGCTGGGATTACTAGTGGGTCCATTGCTGAAAGAACTCAATTCGTGGCTTACCTTATTTACTCTTCCTTTTTAACCGGCTTTGTTTACCCCGTTGTTTCACATTGGTTTTGGTCCGCAGATGGGTGGGCCAGCCCAATCCGACTCGATAACCTTTTACTCGGCTCGGGCGTCATTGACTTTGCCAGTTCGGGTGTGGTTCACATGGTCGGTGGTATTGCCGGGTTATGGGGCGCGTTGTTCGAAGGCCCGAGAATCGGTCGATTCGATCGGGCAGGTCGATCAGTGGCGTTACGTGGCCACAGTGCCTCGTTAGTAGTCCTCGGGACGTTTCTTTTATGGTTCGGGTGGTACGGGTTTAACCCGGGTTCATTTTTAACCATCATAAAGGGTATGATAGTAGCCGAGACTATTACGGACAATGGAGTGCCATAGGGAGGACAGCTGTCACGACAACATTGGCCGGGTGCACAGCTGCTCTGACAACCCTTTTTAGCAAGAGATTATTGGTTGGTCATTGGAATGTAATTGATGTGTGCAATGGTTTATTAGGAGGCTTTGCTGCAATCACCTCAGGGTGTTCAGTAGTCGAACCATGGGCTGCAGTCATATGTGGGTTTGTAGCAGCATGGGTTCTAATCGGATTCAACATTCTCGCATCCAAATTCAAGTACGACGACCCACTCGAGGCAGCCCAATTACACGGAGGGTGCGGCGCGTGGGGTTTACTCTTCACTGGATTATTCGCCACAAAGGCCTACGTCAACGAGGTGTACCCGGGGAAACCGGGGAGGCCGTACGGGTTGTTCATGGGTGGTGGAGGGAACGATTAGGGGCTCAAATCATCCAAATATTGGCCATAGTAGGGTGGGTGACGGCCACAATGGGACCACTGTTCTACGGGCTACATACGATGAAATTGTTAAGGATTTCGAGTGACGATGAGACCGCAGGGATGGACATGACTCGGCATGGGGGATTTGCTTATGCGTACCATGATGAAGATGATCTTTCAATGAGGCCAGGGTTGATGATGACGAAAATTGAACCTAGAGCTATAAGTCCCTCATTGGAGGGACAACAATCACCCTTAAATGTATGATCCAAGTAATTGTAAACTTTTATGTGTTACACAAAGATTGTAAAATAATTATTGAACAGTGTTTAGATCGAAGAGCCTCATTAATTAGCCGAGTGTGTGGGTGTTTAACCATTTGTAACAAAAAGAATGAAGAATATTTAGTTATCTTTGATAAAAAAAAACTGTTCAAGATGACAACGTGTTCGATTATATGACCATTATTTCATTTAATTTTTATTGTTAGATTTGTCGACACTTCGACTGATTAAGATTATGTTTATTTGTTACCTTAGTGATTTTCTCTACCTTAGACACTTGAATTCGATTTGGATGTACGGTTTGCGTTAAGAGAAAATTTTCCCATGATGTTTGATTTTGATTTGCGACTGTCGGTGGTCTTTCAATAGTTTGATCATTTGTTGTGGTTCGCTTTTGTTTGTATATATATCTTGTTTGAATTTTTTAGAATAATTTTTAATATTTTCCTTGTATGGTCGTCCTTTGATCACAAATAACTAGTTTCTTGTGTTAATTGTTATAGGAATATGCCTTAATCATATGTTTAATTTACGTTTATAGTTGTAAATCTTCATTTTAATTTTAGATATTTTCTCACTTTTAATAAATTCACTACTTTTATTTGCATAAAAATCATGATTAGAAACATTTACTAATTTTCTATATATTCAGTCCAACTGGCTGAGAATTTTGATCCCCGTGTTGAAATCAAAAGGCATAGTTTTCACAATTTTAGACTAGAATATACCTCCAAAGCATGGCAACGAAAAGGAGACAAAAATGACCAGACAATACAAAAGCAAAGAAAATCACAAGACAACTTTGTAGGGATGAATAGAGGAGATGAGGCTGTATCTTTTTTTTTTTAAATTTTAAATTAATATATATTTTAGATATTATTTTTATATTTTTAATTAATAATTTATTTTTGTATCTTAAAATTTAGAAAGTTCATCTCATTCTAAAATTTAAAAAATTAACTCTTCTAACAAAAAATCTTATATTCACCACTGATTTTTTATCATAAAATTCATTAGGCAGATTAGTAAAAGGGGAAAAAAATGTAAAGCTGAATTCGCCACTTAATTCATTTATTTCTCAGTACTACTTCTCGAAACTAATATTTAATAGGGTAAACTACCCATTTAGTACTTCACCTATCAGTTTTGATCCGTTTCAGCATTCAAACTTTTAATTTTTGTGAAATTATGTCTAAAGATTAGCTTTTGTTTCATTTTTAGTATCAAAACTTAAGTGCTGAAAAAATTGAATGTTTAGTTACCAAAACACGTTTAGTACCTAAATCGTAATTAAGTTTTGAAAAAAAATAAAAGTTTAGGTACTAAAACAGATCAAAACTGATAGTTTAGATACTAAATACGATAAATTTTTAACGACATATACTAAAATGAAACAAAAACTAAACGTTAGGTATAGTTTAAAAAAATTAAAAGTTCAGGTATTAAAATAGATCAAAACTGATAGTTTAGGTACTAAATAAGAATTTATCCTATTTAATAATATTAAAATTCGAATTTAACATTTATAATCTATTTCTATTTTTTATCCATCTTTTTATATTTTTTTAACAATGGAACTACTTCCATTTTCCCTATCCATGGACCACATGGAGAATCAAAATTCGCTGATTTTTCTAAATATTAATAAAAATAATATATTTTTTTAAAATTAGGATTTTGATTTATAACTTTGGTTTTCTTTCTTTAACTCCAAATCTTCGAACTACGTGTATAATACATATACATTAATTTACTACCTTGTCAACTATCAAAATCAGAATTCATAGAATGATTCTAATAATAAACCGTGACATGTTTTTTTTAAATGATCTAAATTCAAGTAATATTATTTATAAAGTGCGTATAAATATATCTAAATTAAAATAAAACAAATACTACCATAAGACAGTTAAAATCTTAAAAATAAATATAAATTACATAGGTGGTCTTTTATATTTTCAGTTCATTTGATTTAATTATCGATTCAGAAAAAGATCGATTTTGGTCCTTTATGCGATTTTGGTCATGGTTAGAATAATTAACACCACTTGCTTATCTTTTATGGTCAAAAGTCCCGAATCTACAGATGATTTATGGCCTTTATTCTGTGATCTCATTCACCACCTTTCTACATTCGTCCAACATTGCATGTAAAGTTATTATATACAGCCCATGCCCGTGGTGGCAATTTTATCCATTATGATTCCCTTAAGAGATCAATAGTACTTGACAGAGAATTTATTCCCAAACCAAGGAAATTGATGTTGCTAAATTTTGCTTCATATTTTCTAGAAAAAGGCATTTTGGTTACTCATTTTGGTAGTAACTTTTAGGGGTATAAATAAACAGAGTGTTCGATGAACTGTTCGTGAACCGTTTGTATAACATTCGTTAATGTTCATTTATTAAGCTAAATAAACGAGTATGAACGAAATTATTATGTTAATCTATTAAACGAATGAACACAAACAGAGGTGTGTTTGGTTCGTTATGATCACAAACAAACTCGTTTATATGCTTGTTTATTGAATCATTTATAAGCTCATTTACTTGATTTTTCTTTTCATCTATTTTCACATTTTAAATATTGGTGAAAATAGGGACTAAATTGAATATAATGTGAACTTTGAAGATTAAAATATGAAGCATAAGGAAATTAAGGACTAATGGTATAATTTTTTGGCTTGCAAATGAAAAGGTGAAAAGAGAGTTTTGGTTGTGGAACATTAAACCAACGTTAAACAAATATTTTCGTGAATATTAAATAAATATGTTCACGAACATTAAATAAACATGTTCGTGAACGCTAAACGAACGAACACTTTCAAAAATAAATAAACAAACACGAATACGATAATGAGGATTTAAACGAAAAGAACTGAACATGAACACTTTTAAAAATAAATAAATAAACACATTACTTTATTTGTTCAAGTCTAATTCATTTACACCCGTGATAATTTTTAGATAGGAGGTAATTATGTTTTAGCACATTTAAACCAATGTCTTGTTAAAAATTTAAAATATAAATTAGGAATTCAATAACAAGCTGATTATACTGAAATAAAAATTTAAAAGTTATCAAATAATAAAATTAGGATAAAATATAAATATTTTCATTCAATTTTAAGTTCGTTCCAATTTTAATTACTAAATTTCAAAATTTTATTATGATTATTAAAATTTTAAATAACTCAGTCACTCCACCGTTAAATACATAATTACAAAATGGCTACACATATATCTTTAAAAAATTATAAAATAGTCCTAAACTAACTTCAATTTTGTGAAGAAAAAGAAATATTTTCATATTCCTTTTGATTTTTCAATGATGGGACATTTTCTTTTGAATAACAATCGTGGGAAAGTAAAAAAGAGAGAAGTCATGTTATATATTTTGATTTCATGTGGATCAAACAATAAATATTGTGGATCAACGTGTGTCGTAACCGTCTTTCGGTTGGGCCCCGGAATTGGGCTTCGACTTAAAAAATGGATTGGAGTCGCCACCGATTATTTATTTAAAAATAAATAGGTTAATCGGATACCTTATATCTTACCTGATCTGCGTCTTACCAAAGATATGTCGGGTTCGGGAGTCGGTTACGGTCAAGGAAGGATTAGCACCCTTGAACCGCCCTTGCGGTACCAATTAATTTATCAGTTGTCTTTAATTACGAAAAAAAAAAAAATTAAATTTAAATTACCCGATTCGAAATACTTACCTTCGATTTAAAATTACTACTAAAAAAGTTCAAAAATATGTTAGATGGTAAAATAAAAGGATCATCGAATAAAAAATAATAAAAAAATAAATTAATTAATCAATAAGTGAAACAAAAAAAAATTAACTAAAAATTAATAGCGTGAAAAAAAATTAAATATCTTAAGGATGAATTTAAAGTAAAAAACAACATTTCAATTAAAGATTAAAATATAAGAAAGTAAAATATCATGATACTAATAGAAACTTAACAAGATATGAAATAACAGAACAACAAGGAACTAAAATGAACTAATATAAACATACATGGCTAAAATATAAATTATGTAAAAAACAATGGCCCAAACATAAATAAGACAAAAATATTAAAAAGGAAAATGGACGAGATATAATGTAGAGTAAAATATGAGCTCTAATAAAAGGGATTTAAAGTTTCATTGGTGACCGAATACAAGTGCTACAAAAGTTAGGGAACCCTTAATGTGATAGCCCATAACTATAAAAAACTACTTTAACCCTAGAAACACTCAAAGTGGCGGCAATACTCAACTTGAAACAATTAAAGCCTGAATTTGTTTTTAACAGAACCCCTTAAATCATTTCTCTACCGTCACTCTCTCCTTATTCCCTCGTTACTCATTTCTTTCATTTGAGAGACAAAATCAGGGTCAAAACGAACCTCTCCAACTCCGAAAAAAGCTATTAAACCGATCTTAAACTCATATTTAAATGAAAAAGGGTTACCTTCAATCGAGGATAGAGTTTCCTTCCCCCGATAGACGAACGATGGCCGTTTTTGAAGGTAAAGCTTGTGGTCCTTTCTTCTTTTTGTATTTTTCGAATGGGTTTTTGATGGCTCGGTAATCTCCCTCTTCTTTTCGTCCCCATTCACCGGCAAAGCCTTGTTGAAATGCGACTTCTTGTAGCAACTCGTCGCGAACGTGTCGATCATCATCGTGGCTATGGCCGAAACCATGGTGAGAAAGCCGGAGAAATGGAAAACACTCCAAGGCTTTTCGCTGAAGCAAGGGCTGGACAAGGACTCGTATCCGTCGTGGAGTATATGGACAAAGGCGGTGGCGAGAATTACACCGGCAACGAGTGCTTTGATTAGGAAGAAGACGTTGTTTTCCGGTCGAAACGTCGTGATCTTCTTGGCGAGAATCGGGAGCGAAACGCCGAGAGCACCGACCATCAAGATCGATGCGATGGCGACGAGTTTGAATTTCAAAGCCTCGGTTCTGTTGCTGGCATCGCGACGGGGAAACAGCTCGTTGTCACAGGTACACAGCACCTCGGTCAATACGATGACAGGAAAAACCCACAAGAGCTCTCGGATTCGCTCACCTCGGCCCCCACCATCGATCATCTCTATACACAAATGGAAAAGAAACGAATTTAAAAACTCAAACCAAAATCAAATTGATTTTGAAGTTAAAATGGAAATTGAAAGAGTGGTGGTGTGAGTCGTAGGAGAGCTCAGGGTCTTCGCCAGCAACAGTGGAATCAGGATCATTTTTTATTTCTTTCAATGGGTGGTTGTTCCCAAACAAAACGCTGCTATTTCACGACCCAGAAATACCGGTGTTGTTCAACTTTTAGTTTTTGGGAAATCTTTGAAGTTGTCTCTCAGAAGAAAGGAAAGGAAAGGCTGCCAGTTGGGTGGAGATTTGAGAATGTGTTATGTAAAGCTATTCCCCCCATACTCTTGAAATGGCGAGAATTGAGAGCGGAGGAGAGGAATTCCATGCCCAGAATTCAAGAATGTTCCCCCCGCCATTTTCGTTCGTTTACATATGTATTTATAGCTTTAGGAAAAACTATTTTTAGAGAGTTTAATTCCTACTCAAATGCATGTTTGTTAGTTGTTTGTTTTGCTTGCTCCGGACGATTCAGGATGCGAGTGGTATGGCCAGATTTATTGGGGAGGTCGGTTGAGATTTTAACAGAAAATTAGTGTCTACAGCTGCCCCTCTTTGTCTTTTTTCGTGGAACGAAAAATAAGAGAAAGATAAAAGGACACAAATTTTCGTTCAGTAGAGTTGAAAAATAACTCCCTGTCAAATTGGGTTGTGGATGACTCCTCCGTCGCGAAGTCGAGTCCACCTTGAAATGAGAAGGAATTGAATCGGAATGTGGCTTCTCGCCTCGATCTTTTCTCGTTTTGAAGACCTTGGTTTGAAAATTCAACTGGAAAATATTTCTTTGACTCCACCATCTAGTTGACAAGCCCTCGAGCTGAATGAAATCGAACTCGAAAGGTCCTCCTTGACAGATAGCTTTTCTCGACTTAAGCTATGCTATCGGAAAAACAGTTTTTTTTGCCACTATGGCACAGTTAACACAAGTCTTCTTTTTGACTTATAAACATCGGTTGCAGCCGGACAATAGTTTGATTGTGGTGTCATCAAGCTGAATAGAATCGAACTCGACAATTTTATTGATAGATAACCCTTCTTGCCTTGGGCTATGCTGTAGATGATGTGCCTAAGAGCTAAGCGTAGTCGAACTCGAAGGTCTTTGTTGGCAGATAACCCTTCTCGACTTGAGTTATGCTGCAAATGATGTGCCATTGAGCTGAGCGTAGTCGAATTCAAAGGTCTTTTGTTGGCAGACACTCCTTCTTTGAGTTGGATATCCCTCGACGTGAAGTTGAAATCTAATCTAGTGATTGATACTGCTTGTGTGCACGATTCCCTTCGTCACGAAGTTGAAACCGTGAGTGGCCCCTTCGTCGTTAAGCTGAGCCTGGAATTGGATATCCTTCGTCGTGAAGTTGAAATCCAAGTAAGTTGCGTTGTTTCGAGGCCAATATCCTTCGCTGCGAAGTTGAAATTGACTCTGAAACTGGAAAGTGTGTTTGTTGACAACCAGCGGTCCCTTCGTCGTGAAGTTGAACTTGCGTTGTCTGGAGTCCAATATCCTTCGTTGTGAAGTTGAAATTGACTCTGAAATCGAGAAATGTTTGTTGACAACCAGCGGTCCCTTCGTCGTGAAGTTGAACTTGCGTTGTCTAGAGTCCAATAACCTTCGTTGTGAAGTTGAAATTGACTCTGAAATCGAGAAATGTTTGTTGACAACCAGCGGTCCCTTCGTCGTGAAGTTGAACTTACGTTGTCTGGAGTCCAATATCCTTCGATGTGAAGTCGAAATTGGCTCTGAAATTGGGAAGTCGTTTATTGACAACCAGCGGTCCCTTCGTCGTGAAGTTGAACTTGCGTTGTCTGGAGTCCAATATCCTTCGTTGTGAAGTTGAAATTGGCTCTGAAATTGAGAAAATTTGTTGACAACCAGCGGTCCCTTCGTCGTGAAGTTGAACATACGTTGTCTGGAGTCCAATATCCTTCGATGTGAAGTCGAAATTGGCTCTGAAATTGGGAAGTTATTTATTGACAACCAGCGGTCCCTTCGTCGTGAAGTTGAACTTGCGTTGTCTGGAGTCCAATATCCTTCGTTGTGAAGTTGAAATTGGCTCTGAAATTGAGAAGTTGATTATTGACAACCAGCGGTCCCTTCGTCGTGAAGTGAACTTGCGTTGTCTGGAGTCCAATATCCTTCGTTGTGAAGTTGAAATTGGCTCTGAAATTGAGAAGTTGGTTATTGACAACCAGCGGTCCCTTCGTCGTGAAGTTGAACTTGCGTTGTCTGGAGTCCAATATCCTTCGTTGTGAAGTTGAAATTGGCTCTGAAATTGAGAAAATTTGTTGACAACCAGCGGTCCCTTCGTCGTGAAGTTGAACATACGTTGTCTGGAGTCCAATATCCTTCGATGTGAAGTCGAAATTGGCTCTGAAATTGGGAAGTTATTTATTGACAACCAGCGGTCCCTTCGTCGTGAAGTTGAACTTGCGTTGTCTGGAGTCCAATATCCTTCGTTGTGAAGTTGAAATTGGCTCTGAAATTGAGAAGTTGATTATTGACAACCAGCGGTCCCTTCGTCGTGAAGTTGAACTTGCGTTGTTTGGAGTCCAATATCCTTCGTTGTGAAGTTGAAATTGGCTCTGAAATTGAGAAGTTGGTTATTGACAACCAGCGGTCCCTTCGTCGTGAAGTTGAACTTGCGTTGTCTGGAGTCCAATATCCTTCGTTGTGAAGTTGAAATTGGCTCTGAAATTGAGAAGTTGGTTATTGACAACCAGCGGTCCCTTCGTCGTGAAGTTGAACTTGCGTTGTCTGGAGTCCAATATCCTTCGTTGTGAAGTTGAAATTGGCTCTAAAGGCTGTAACAAATCATGTATGCTGAAAATGATGGATATGATGCACCTAGGTATGTCTAAGATGCATACAATCATGAATGAATTATGATTTATTTCTTGGATTGAAGTCCCGCGTCTTGCCTGCCAATCTGGTTCATGGAATTGATCGTGCCCCATTATCTTCTCGAGCTTTGGCTTTACAGACCTTTCAAATCTGAGACTACTCTGTTTGAAAAATGTTTTTCTCTTTTTTCTTGTTTTAGGAGAAAAATGTTGTAAAATACTGTTGGCAATTGACTCAAATTGTAAACGTGAGTTCAAAGAATATCAAAGGAATCAAGAGCTTTTTTAATGCTTTTAGAGTCACAGCTCTTTGAAAAATGTTCAAATGGATGAGTTGGCCTTAGGTTGGCCTCCTTTCTAAGGTTTTGGTAACCCAAAATGTCATTTTTAAATATCGAAATATGCTTTGGCATTTCATTTGGGTGCGGACATAATGACGCAACTAGAATGACCAATTACTAGACATTTTATTTTTGTCCTCTGAAATCTTCCATTTGTTCAGGCTTTATAGGCTCCTCCAACAAAGGCAGTGCGAAAAATATCGGTCTAAAAAATGAAATTCTTGAGTGCTCGTGTGTAGTCGACTATAACAGGTGTTCCTTAACTCCCTTAGTTTAACATTACCGAAAATTTCTTACTCAGATAAATTTGATTTATTTGTCGTTATCTGGCAAGCTGGATCCATAAAGCCGGGCGTTTAACCAATTGCTTTAGAGGGACCACTTAACATTATAATCAGATTTATCAAGTTCACTGAAGGGTTCATCTCATCACAGAGTTTTCAGCCTGACAAGAGCAGTGGAGCAAACACCGAATTGCCAAGTGTCCGAGCAATGTCATGGTTTGAACGTAATCTACTCATAAGACCAGGGCTTTCAAGTTTCCTCTATAACCAATTGCCTTAGTGGAATAGCTCATCTTTACGGATTTAATTTCTTAAGATTGTCAAGAAGAACCTGTTATAGCCTAGGTGTTTGTTGAAAGTCAAAAATTTCATCTTTAGAGTTCAATTTTCAAGCAACTGACCTAAACTGGATTCACCTACTCGACTCTTTCATTTGTAAAGATCATCATCGTCATTGAACGTTTTAAATAAAAAGTATAATAATGTCATATGCAAAAGGATGCCCCATGTTGTCCGCACCTTATGAAAGGAAAATGTTATATTGGTTAATTATAAGAGCAGGGTACGGTGTTTGAGTGTATATTCTGGGTAAAGTCAAATTCCTTGTTTTAAATCATGTTACTTCGTCAAAGATATGTAACTTTGAACCATTTCAGAGTTTCTTAATTCAGATGATATTCAAAGAATTGCAAGTTTGCAAATGTGATTCATTGTTTAACATTTTTTAAAGTAACATAAATTGATTCAAATGTTCTTACAGAAACTTGAGAAAAAGTGAAAAAAAAAAGTTCAAACAGAATGCCTCAAATGATGAAATGATCTTCCTCACTTGGATGCCCCCAAGTTGTTGAAGTCGATCTGATTCTTGTTACGCATTTTTTGTACGATTCTCCTGAATGTGGAGTAGTTCTCGATAGTGTGCCCTGGGACACCGCTATGATATTCGCAATGAGCGTTCTCATCATACTACCTGGGGTACGGGGCTTCATGGATTTCTCTGGATACGGTGACACCACGTGTGCGTCAAACAACTGTTGGTAAAGCTCCTTATATGTCATAGGATCGAAATGTTTCCATTTTTGATGAAACATGTGAAGATAATTAATGTGAATGTAAAGAAATGAACAAAATGCAAAATGTTTAAATAAATGATGCATGAAATGTCTGAGGCATTGATCCGAAAAATGTGCCTATTATTCTGAATAATCCTTATTGGGGACAAAAATGTTACGTCTGAAGAGACAAAAAACTTTTTGATGGTTTAGATCCCGCACAACCTTGGGAAAGTTGATTCGTCATCCGCTTTTTCACCGGTTGAATATCCTGTCGAACCATTCCGGCTCCATTGGCTAAACTTGTGCGGGTGACGAGTTGCTTGCCCCAAAAAAAAGGTCTCGAATGACTGCATCTCCGGCCTTCACTCTATGCCGAGCTCGTTCCAAACGAAAATGCCATTGGAGCCCTCCATCCGAAGTTTGTCAACTTGTTTTTGGAATTCATCAATAATGGTCTCCGGCTTAGCTAGGTTTTCACCATCTTGTTCTCGTAATTTTCGAAATGACTCTCTGGGTCAGTAACCATTTCCTCGTCTTGCCCCTGCAACCTTTGCCTCTGAGTATTCTTTGATCACGGTTGGACTTCTGAGCTTTTTATCTCTTTGTATTATAACCCCTTTGTCCATTAATGCAGATTATTTACATTTAACAAACACATTTTTGGTGGATCAACCCCTCGTTTTAATGATGCGAATGATAAAAAAAATGCCAAAGAATAAAAATAAAAGGAGGAAAAAAAGTTAGTGAGATAATGATGATAAAAAAAATGATAAAAATCTTACCCCACATGATATCTACCCCACATGCTTATTATTCCTACCCGGATATGATCTCTATCTCGCATGCTAATTCCAAACAAATCCTAACCACATGTTTGTCTAGTTCGTATGCTTTGAACATAAAATAAGGCAGGAAATAAAATAATCTAGAGTTTGGAATGAGGTTTTGGGGTGGGCTCTAATTTCTTGTAGTCTCCCGGTTTAGGTTCTAAAAAAAAGGTACCCGAGTTCTCCTTGCCGGTGCCCCCTTGGGCTTGCCAGACCCTTAGTCCTAAGCCTATTACAAGCTTGTGTGGACTAAGTTAAACTCGAGAGGACACATTCCCTTATGCCCGCACGGTGAATAAATTCACACGAAGACATAAGGTATATGAATCCCGAAGGCTACTTGCTAGGCATATGCGGTGAATAAATTCACACGAATGCGTCGCTTTCACCCCCACTTAAAACGGGTTCGGAGCTCGGGTTTAGAGCTTAGAGATGACAATTTTGAAAAAAATCTGAAATCATTAAAAAACATCAGTACAACTATTTATTTGAAACAAAATAATCAAAGATAAATAATTGGAATCGAATAAATAAATTAAAATTAAAAATTAACATTTTCGCATAAAAAGAAAACCAAAAAATTAATTTCGGCCTGACTCACTTACCTGGTCCCCAGCGGAGTCGCCAAGCTGTCGTAACCGTCTTTCGGTTGGGCCCCGGAATTGGGCTTCGACTTGAAAAATGGATTGGAGTCGCCACCGATTATTTATTTAAAAATAAATAGGTTAATCGGATACCTTATATCTTACCTGATCTGCGTCTTACCAAAGATATGTCGGGTTCGGGAGTCGGTTACGGTCAAGGAAGGATTAGCACCCTTGAACCGCCCTTGCGGTACCAATTAATTTATCAGTTGTCTTTAATTACGAAAAAAAAAAATTAAATTTAAATTACCCGATTCGAAATACTTACCTTCGATTTAAAATTACTACTAAAAAAGTTCAAAAATATGTTAGATGGTAAAATAAAAGGATCATCGAATAAAAAATAATAAAAAAATAAATTAATTAATCAATAAGTGAAACAAAAAAAAAATTAACTAAAAATTAATAGCGTGAAAATAAAATTAAAATATCTTAAGGATGAAATTTAAAGTAAAAAACAACATTTCAATTAAAGATTAAAATATAAGAAAGTAAAATATCATGATACTAATAGAAACTTAACAAGATATGAAATAACAGAACAACAAGGAACTAAAATGAACTAATATAAACATACATGGCTAAAATATAAATTATGTAAAAAACAATGGCCCAAACATAAATAAGACAAAAATATTAAAAAGGAAAATGGACGAGATATAATGTAGAGTAAAATATGAGCTCTAAATAAAAGGGATTTAAAGTTTCATTGGTGACCGGGAATACAAGTGCTACAAAAGTTAGGGAACCCTTAATGTGAATAGCCCATAACTATAAAAAACTACTTTAACCCTAGAAACACTCAAAGTGGCGGCAATACTCAACTTGAAACAATTAAAGCCTGAATTTGTTTTTAACAGAACCCCTTAAATCATTTCTCTACCGTCACTCTCTCATTATTCCCTCGTTACTCATTTTCTTTCATTTGAGAGACAAAATCAGGGGTCAAAACGAACCTCTCCAACTCCGAAAAAAAGCTATTAAACCGATCTTAAACTCATATTTAAATGAAAAAGGGTTACCTTCAATCGAGGATAGAGTTTCCTTCCCCCGATAGACGAACGATGGCCGTTTTTGAAGGTAAAGCTTGTGGTCCTTTCTTCTTTTTGTATTTTTCGAATGGGTTTTTGATGGCTCGGTAATCTCCCTCTTCTTTTCGTCCCCATTCACCGGCAAAGCCTTGTTGAAATGCGACTTCTTGTAGCAACTCGTCGCGAACGTGTCGATCATCATCGTGGCTATGGCCGAAACCATGGTGAGAAAGCCGGAGAAATGGAAAACACTCCAAGGCTTTTCGCTGAAGCAAGGGCTGGACAAGGAATCGTATCCGTCGTGGAGTATATGGACAAAGGCGGTGGCGAGAATTACACCGGCAACGAGTGCTTTGATTAGGAAGAAGACGTTGTTTTCCGGTCGAAACGTCGTGATCTTCTTGGCGAGAATCGGGAGCGAAACGCCGAGAGCACCGACCATCAAGATCGATGCGATGGCGACGAGTTTGAATTTCAAAGCCTCGGTTCTGTTGCTGGCATCGCGACGAGGAAGCAGCTCGTTGTCACAGGTACACAGCACCTCGGTCAATACGATGACAGGAAAAACCCACAAGAGCTCTCGGATTCGCTCACCTCGGCCCCCACCATCGATCATCTCTATACACAAATGGAAAAGAAACGAATTTAAAAACTCAAACCAAAATCAAATTGATTTTGAAGTTAAAATGGAAATTGAAAGAGTGGTGGTGTGAGTCGTAGGAGAGCTCAGGGTCTTCGCCAGCAACAGTGGAATCGGGATCATTTTTTATTTCTTTCAATGGGTGGTTGTTCCCAAACAAAACGCTGCTATTTCACGACCCAGAAATACCGGTGTTGTTCAGAAAACAGCTTCTGTGCAGGGAGATCATGGTGAGAGAAGAAAGACGAAAAGAATTCAACTTTTAGTTTTTGGGAAATCTTTGAAGTTGTCTCTCAGAAGAAAGGAAAGGAAAGGCTGCCAGTTGGGTGGAGATTTGAGAATGTGTTATGTAAAGCTATTCCCCCCATACTCTTGAAATGGCGAGAATTGAGAGCGGAGGAGAGGAATTCCATGCCCAGAATTCAAGAATGTTCCCCCCGCCATTTTCGTTCGTTTACATATGTATTTATAGCTTTAGGAAAAACTATTTTTAGAGAGTTTAATTCCTACTCAAATGCATGTTTGTTAGTTGTTTGTTTTGCTTGCTCCGGACGATTCAGGATGCGAGTGGTATGGCCAGATTTATTGGGGAGGTCGGTTGAGATTTTAACAGAAAATTAGTGTCTACAACGTGGTTCTAGGTTTTTAGAGTTTTAGGTTCAGAGTTAAATTTTAAGAGTTTTAAAAGGAGATTTTAAAAAATTCTAAACTAAGAGAGATATATATATAAAACAATGAGGTGAATTTTTCAGCGTCTTGAGTTAACGAAGAAGACGTCAAAGAATAGCGATTATGATATGGACATGACAAGTATGAAACTCGAAAAGTTTCATCTTTGAGGAAAAAAGATAAAATAATAAAAAGGAAAAACTGAGGTGGACTACACATGGTGGTAGTGTCAGCAAAAACTAGTCCACGTCAACAAAAACATGCCACATAATCTTATTGTATCTAATTTAATATTCAAGCGAGTAAAACATAATTAATTCAAAATTTTAATTATTAAATTACATTCTTTTAAATTTTAATAACAAAACAGTAATGAAATTAAAACTGAGCGATGAAAAGCACACTTTACCTATAAAACCATTGTTGGGTAACCTGTGTTTATAATTTACTAAAAATCAATAATCTAACCTGAAAGATCCATTCAACTTGCTTAAAACTTAACCCAAATAAGCTCATAAACTGAAAATATGCTGAATTTTATGATAGGAGTGAACTTTTAAAATTTTAAGAGAGAACAAATTTATAAAATTTTAGAGGAGAAAATATATTATTAATTGAAAATATAAAGAAAATATTTAAGATAAATATTAATTTAAAATTTTGGGTAAAGTACACAAATGGTCCACCGATTACAGGGCGTTGATTTGTTGAGTCCTCTGACTATTAAAAATTACAAAATGGTCACTTGACTATTCATATGTTCCAAAATCAATCTTTTATGTTAAAAAATTAACGCTTGTATGAGCCGAACGTTAATATGATGACTGAGATATGATAAAATCGTATTTTAATGATGTTTATTGACACAACCATTGCTTTCAAGCACTAGTTCACCAACATAATGTTTCAAGCACATACTCGACGACATAATGTAAACAAAGATTTGATCCACAAAATACGGTTAAAATGATTTTGGGATAAGATTTTATTATATCCCACCCAATAGCTTAACGTCCATCTCAGATTGCCACCAATTTTTTTGACAAAAAAGGACAAGTTTAGAACATATGAATAATCAAGTTATGCACAAATCAACTTACTTCAGTGGTTAAAGGAACCGTTGTTGTTCTTAGAGGTCATGGATTCGGGCACCAACGAATGCAAGGGTAATTGAGTGTTCATTGTCAAATGGTTGAGAGTAATTAAAATAGATACTACTTTGTAATCACATTTAGCTTAATAAAAAAAATAGTCGAGTGATTATTTTATAACTTTTAATAATTGGGGGACTCTATAAAATAACATCTTATAATCGGGAGGATTCAACAAAGTAACACTCAGGGGACAATTTGTACTTTACCCTAAATGTTTTTTTAGAGAAACAACTACCAAATAAACATATATATATATATATATATATATATATATATAGACACCAAATTTTGTTCTCATGCCATCACCAAAATCTGCACCCAAGCCAAAGTAAAAAAAGCAAAAATAATACTACCTAACCCCAGAAAATCCGGGATGAAATCATACCTAATCCCCCACTGATTTCTAACCATGCAACCATAAAAGGGTGTAAGAGGGCCATTCGAAAAGCACACAGAGACTCGGGGAGGAAGATACGAACGGAGAGCAAGCATCCAAACAAGAGCCAAAAAAAATATAAAAATAGAGAGAAGAGAACGATAGACTTACCACGACCTTCGGAGGCTTCAAAAATCGCCGGAGAAGTCGAAACATCAAAGGTAAAATTTAGATCTACGTCGATCTAGGGGTTTTTAGAAAGAAAGGTCGTCGGATTCGTCTTTAGGGTGGTGAGAGCTTCGATTTGATGTATTTTTATATTTTTCGACCATCGTGAATAGTGATCGATGGTGGTGAATAGTGATCGATGGTGGTGAATAGTGACCGACAGTGGTCGGAATAGTTACCGACGATGACGGTGCACGATGGCTGGCCGTTGGCCGGTTTCCCTTCGGTGAAAGAGTTAGAGAGAAGTCAGAGCTTCTCTCTTAGAGAGAAGCAAAAAATGACAAATGAGAGATGGAGGAGGCATTTTAGCATGTTATGGGATATAAATACCCTCCCTAAAACTACGTCGTTTTGAGGAAGGACCTTTGTGTCATTTCGAAAGTCCGCAATTCCTGTAATTTGTAATTTTTACATTTTAGTCACCAAATTTAATTTTCAGCATTTTAATTTGGATTTCGAATTTTATTATGGTTACATTTTAGTCCCTAATTTATGTTTTATTCGAATATGGCCTAGGAATTTATGCATGTTTTATTTTGGTCACTAATGTAAATTATTTTCTTTTATTTCAGTCTTTTAATTTTATAATGATTTCATTTTAATCACTAATTTTGTGTGTTTGGTATTTTGTTTAATTACTGGGTGATCCTCTAACATTTTCTTCATTTTTTAGAATAAATATTATTGTTATTATTTCCTAATGTTTATATTTTTTTTTTATTTTTTTTTAGAAATTAATATTTTCTTATTTTTATTTTAATATTTTTCTTAATTTTTATTTATTTCTCTTGTGACATTTTTCTCACATTATTATTATTTTTTATCTTATTTTTTTATTTATTTTTAATTTAATCTTCTAAATTTTTTCTTCTTTTAGCATTCAATATTTTATTTTACCATCTAATATTTTGTTTCAATCGATAAAAGGTAAGTAATTCGAATTGAATTTTTAAATTTCAATTTAAATTTCAATTTTCGTAATTAAGACACCTGACAAATTAAATGGTACTGAAAGGGCAGTTCAAGGGTGCTAATCCTTCCTTGACTGTAACCGACTCCCGAACTCATTTTAATCGAATCTTTGTAAACGCATACCAATTTTTTTGTCTTAAAAATGATTTTTCTTAAAATTATTTTTAAAAAGATATTTTTAGGTATTCAATATACCTAATCCAAAGGTCGATGGAGACACTTTTTCAATTCTATCCAATTTAATTTCAAAATCTCTAATTTTTCAAAATTAAAGTCATGACCGTTTTTAAAACAATAAATAATTGTTATACCCGAAAAATGGTTATGACTATATATATGAATGCCAAACGATAAATCGTGGACAAATGTGATCGCACTCAAAGTTCCGACTTCCAACCCTATTGGAAAATACTTTAATCACGAAATTATGGACCACAAAAAGACCCGAAGATCGTCACTGCTAACCAGTCATAGCACGACTCTGAATCATCAACAAAGCTCTCAAGTGATAGAATTTTTAACGTTGTAAATAGTTTCACTAAATATATCTTTGACTAAACGACATTCATGTCCAATACATACTTGAACATAGAAAAGAACCATATCTGAAAGATTCGTTTGTGGTTCTATAGTTGTCGTTTTGGTCAGCTGACGCCCAGGCCTGAGAGAGTTGAGTGGCTCAAAGTGCTGCAATGCAATTTGCGAGCCAACTTTCTTTTTCATTGTTCCATCTTTTAGCGATGAAGAAATGGCTCTTGTGATTATTAATCTTGTCTCTATATATATGTTCATACAAGAAGATGATGATGACATGATATGATTGTATTGAGAACTCAGTGATGGAAAATTGCAGTATTTGTTATGAACCAGCACTTGTGCTGTCACGTTTAACTTTGGTTTCTGGAATGTCACTCAGCTTGTCCAAGTGTGAGAACAGTAACGGGCAAAGTTTCTTTAGGTGTACCAGTCACTGAAATGTCTAATTTTTTTGTTATTTTTTGTTTCAAGTTTAATAAATTTAACTCATAAGTGATCCTACTATGACTCCTCTACAATGTTGTCTCATCATGAATCATGAAACTTATAACATACGCACAAAAACAACCTGAACGCTCAACTTACACAGTTCAATGGTATATATCCACTCTACTATTATTCATGAGGTGCAAAAATATAAACATGCAAGTCAAATATAAGCATAGATGCGTAGGTATAACATATATTTTCCCTATCTAATTATTAAGGCTTAACATATTTTTTTCAAATTTAGGGAGTATCATATTTCACAACATTATTATTGTCAAAACGATTTTTCTTAAAAAGAATTAATTTTTTAAAAGTGATTTTAAAAGATCTCGTTTCGAATAATTTGGTGACCTTTTAATAATAAAACATGGTTCAAGGAGTCACCACCAATATTTGATTAGGGTGTGATTGGACACCCAAAAACGTTTTTTTAATTTTAATAAAAATATTAATTTTAATTAAAATAACAAATTTGCGGTATGCGTTACAAAAAATTTGAGTTCGAGAGTCGGTTAAGCATGAGGAAGGATCAGAACCCCACAACGCCCTAAATTAGTGCCTATTCGATTAATTAGTTGTCTTTGCAATGCAATTTATGAGTTCGAATTTAATTTAATTTAATATCCCAAATAATGTTCCTTGAATTTTTGGACGAAACAAAATAATATTTAATTATTTCCTATCGAGAAGAATCGACCTCTCATGCCTTAAAGCAATCGATTCATACTCCAATCGAAATAAAGAAATATTACAATTCCATCATAAAGTTCATTATTAATTCGAGTGTTATTCATTTTTGAAATCATATTAAAATATAAACAAAAATAAAGCAAAAGTTAAATATTTACACCAAACAAATATGGTTAATTAATTATCTTACTAACCATTAATGAGAATAAAAATGTTCAATTATTTAAATGCATCAAGACGAAACCTTAGATTCGATATAACATTCTTTTCTCAGTGAATTTAATTAAAAGAACACGATCTTTTCCTCAATCCCCAAATTTTAATGTAATCAATTTTATTAGTTTCACTAGGTAGGATACCCGTTTATTTTAAGAATATTGAAAGTGACATCTTATTCTTTAAGACAATCACTTTCCTTAATCTCAAAATAAACGGATAATCCTTTAGTCAAATTAGTTGAATCGAGTCAAGTAATGGTTATGAGGCTTCATATATTTTTCATGCAATTTAATTTAAATTAGATCCTACACCTATATGCAACAAATTACACAAATATTTATTCCATGATATCAATATATATATGGACAACATTCAAAACACTTATTATTCATATTATATAAATATAAGACTAAATAATAAAATTGGAAATTTTAGTGTCAAAATAGCAAATCAAATAAATAACATAACATATAATACAGAAATCATACATTACAAGCACCAACAATGTAATAAACCCATATATTTAGGACCAAAATGAACATATTTAAAATTTTAGGCTATAAATTAAAATAAATAAAAGTTAATAACTCAAGGTGACCAAATTAAAATAAAAAAATACATGATTACATTAAATTAAATCAAAGAACAGATCAGTGACCAAAATATAAAACATGTTGAAACTATAGGGACTAATTAATAATTATTTTTTTTACAAGCCTAAAGCATACTTTTTATTAAAAATGCATAAAGTACTAAATCAATCTAGAAAAATTAAATTAAATTAAATAATCACTACACATGACTAAAATGCAAAAATACGCTTAAATAAGGGGGACTAAACAACAAATATTCCAATAAACACATAACATTCTAGAAAAAAGGGTAAATAACAATTTTGGTCCTTGTAGATGACCAAAATGTAAAAATATGCTAAACTTAGAGGGACTAAATAGAAATTAACCAAATCAATATATAACACATTTAAAAAAGGGTAAATACCAATTTTGGTCATTGTAGGTGACCAAAATACAAAAAAGGCTAAACCTAGACAACAATTAAGCACTAACTTTCCCTATAAAAGTTACTTTTCTATTTTTTTTTTCATTTTCACCGAAATCCCCAAAAAAATCTTAAAAACTCTCTCCCCTTTCTTTTATCTATTTCAGTCAGCCACCCTCCAGCCTTCCACGCCACCGCTCCGGCCGCCACACACGACGGTCGGAACTCTTAAACCAACCCAAAAAACCCTATACTTCCATATATACTACCCTAGACCCCGATTAAGGGATAAAACTCATCGAAAACTGCTCCTAAACACAAAAAAAAAGGCTCAATGCTTTGACTTTCCACTCACTCTGATCACCATGGAAAATGAACCGACCTTTCGGTTCATCTTCCCTACCAGGTAACTACTTAACCTCTTCCTCTTATTTTTTTTTGTAAATATGTATTTTTTATTATTTCGAAACTAAAAAAAAGAAGAAAAAAATTACTTTAAACTTTTCTTTGTATTACTTCGAAAAAAGAAAAGAGGATCATTTTTTCTTACAACTGATTCAGGTTTTATACCCAACTTTTACAAATCTTTTCAAAATAAAAAAATATGACATAAACTGTTGGTGGTTGTTGATGATGGATCTTTGTGGTAGGGAGGTATGGTTGCCTTGCTCGGTCAGTAAGGCATTAAATACCTCATATTTTGTTAAGATCTGATTCAGGTCGGCTTGGTGGCTCCGACGATTGGTGCGGCTGGACGTGGGGTAGATTCGGTAGGTGGTTGTGGCTCATCCTTGATGATGGCAGCGGTAGCTGAAAAGTCCTCCCTTATTTTAGGGTTAGGTCAGATTAGGTTAAGGTTTTGTAATTGGGCCCGAGTTTGGATCTGTTTGGGCCATGTCTGGGTTTTTGTTTGGGCCTAGGTGTTTTGGGTTTGTAAAATAAAAAATAATAAAATAATAATTATAATAATGTTAAAGAGATATTCGGGTGAAAATGAGTGTTGACAAATGCCCCTCTTTGCCCATTCTTGTGTTAACAAGAATAAGGCAAAGACGAAGAGACAATACATTTTTATCTGGTCAAATATGTGCTTGAAAATCTGATATTGTCTCAAGTGATATTGGAACTGAACAATATCTCAAGAGAGATTTTTGAAATTGAAATATGAAAAGGGATCTACTCCATTGTTCTTCAGGGTAGATCATATCTGAAAATGTTGATTCATTCCACTACTCTTCAGAGAAGATTGAATCGAAGTAAATTTGTTCCACTGCTCCTCAAGGAAAATCAAATATGGAAAAAGGGGATCTACTCCGCTGCTCTTCAGGGTAGATTATATCTGGAAATGTTGATTTATTCCACTGTTATTCATGGAAGATTGAATAGAGGCATACTTGTTCCAGTTATTCTCAGGGAAGATCAAATATGAAAAAGGGATATGCTCTATTACTCTTCAGGGTAGATTAAATCTGGAAACGTTGATTCATTCCACTACTTTTCAAGGAATATTGAATCGAGGCAGATTTGTTCCACTATTCCTCATGGAAGATCAAATATGAAAAAGGGATCTGCTCCGCTACTCTTTAGGGTATATCATATCTGGAAATATTGATTCATTCTATTGGTTTTTAGGGGATATTGAATCGAGGCAGACTTGTTCCACTACTCCTCAGGGAAGATCAAATCTGGAAAAAGGAGATATGCTCCACTGCTTTTTAGGGTAGATCAGATATGGAAACGTTGATTCATTCCACTATTTTTTAGGGAAGATTGAATTGAATTCAATTTTCTTCTCTTGTCTTCAAGAATATCAAATACGTAAATTAAACATTACCATTTGTTAGTATATGTATGGGAATTTGAAAACATCATACCTGAAAATTTTGGAATTCAAGATAATCTTTGAAAATCGATTTTTCTTGTGGAAATTTGTCTTGCAACCACCAAATATGGAAATCTACCTCGTCTGGAGTGTCAGTTGAACCTTTCCCTTTTTGGGACTTTGAATTGGTTACTTTTATCTTGTATTTTATGAATGTTATGATCCTGTTTATGATTTCTTTTGGAATACTTGTGAGTCATCATGATTTTATGAATGTCATGATCAAGTTTATGCTTAAAATGTATGCAATAATGCAATTTTAGTGTATTTTCTTGTTCAAATGAGAACTCTCTTTTTTCGACCGCCTTGTAATTCAATCAAATCTTGGGCACGAAAATCACTATCAGTTCACCCCAACTGGCAATCCTGACCAGATACTCTTTGGTTGGACATGACCATGATTCTCTTCATTATTGAACCTATACAATATTCATGACCAGATAATTGATCAACAACACACATCTTGGATTATCCTAACTTGTTGAACTTTCAAGGTTTTAATTTTCTGTGGCCCATCATCATCTAAGCCTCATGCTAAAACCATTTTCAGCTTCGGAACACCTGCACTTTTCCAAAACTTTTTGTACAATAATACAAAATGATCTCATGTTTCCCAAGTTAATCTACATGTTTTTATTTTCAAATTATGATGCTTGCAACATGGTGTTAACAAGAAAAATACCTCTTTTTATTTATATAAACGAAAAGAGTTTTTTTGGGTAAATACATGACAAATTTTTAATTGGAAAAAGTAAAAGCAAATAAAGTAGGTGCCCTCAGATATCAATAGTACGAATGCTTTTGAACTGGCATGCCACAGAGTAACTCAAGTGTAGCTTATGTTAAAGGGATTTTGAGAATTGTAACAACGCACAAGGGTGTGAAGTTTCCACTATAATACCAAATCTCCAAATATTGGATGCTATAAACCAGTATTGAATCTCATGTGCTCTCTATTTTTTTTCTGGTTATTCAAGCACTTTTCAATCTCTAGTCCCAACCTTGATCACAATTTGATGTTACCGCTCAAATCAAGAGTTCTTTCAACTTCAAAATCAATTCAGAACCTCTACTATGAACGAATCCTGAATTTGAATAAAAATTCAAGCTTTGTGGGTTTTCAACTTGAGACCTCATTTGGTTTTAAGATGTCCTTTACAGATTTTCATCTTGAACCCCCTTTTATTTTATTTTATTTTATTTTATTTTTTTCTTTCTTTTTTTTTCATTTTTCATTTCTTTTTTCATTTTCTTTTTTCAGGCGAAGTATTTCTTGACAGCGTCAGAGTTCACAGGGTTAGACTCTGGTTTATCCATCTCGGTGAGGATCAAAGCTACTCTAGAAAAGGCTTTCTTTACAACATAAGGTCCCTTCTAATTTGGAATCCATTTACCTCTAAAGTATTTTTGAATTGAAAAAATCTTTTTAAGTACCATATCTCTTTCATGAAACTCTCATGGGTGAACCTTCTTATCATGGGCTCTCATTATACGTTTCTGATAAATCTGACCATGATAGATAGCTTTTAATATTTTCTCCTTAATCAAATTAGCTAGTCATACTTGGCTTGTACCCATTCTAATTCATCTAGTTTAACCTCTGATAATACTCGAAGTGATGAAATTTATACCTCAATAGGTAACACAACTTCCTTTCCATAGGCTAAACAAAATGGGGTTGCCACAGTTGATGTCCTTACCAAAGTTCGATAGGCAAAAAACGCAAACCGTAACTTCTTATACTAGTCTTTATAAGTCTCAGTCATTTTCTCTATAAGCCTCTTGATGTTCTTATTGGCTACCTCTGCTGCCCCATTCATCTTCGAGCGATAAGCGGTGGAATTATGATGCTTTTTCTTGAACTGCTTACATACTGATTCGATCATCTTATTGTTTAAGTTCAAGGATTTTTCAGAGATGATTCTTTCTGTTAAACCATATCCACAAATGATTTCTTTCTTTAAGAACTTGCAGACTGTTGACTGAGTGACATTTGCATAGAAAGTTGCTTCTACCCATTTGGTGAAGTAGTTTATTGCCACCAAGATGAAACGATGACCATTTGAAGCCTTGAGAAAAAGTTATCCAATAACATCCATGCCCCACATAGAGAACAACCACAGAGCTGCCATCACGTGCAATGGATGATGAGGAGTATGTATATTGTCTCCATAAATATGGCACTTGTGACATTTTATGGCATAATTGATACAATCAGTTTCCATGGTTAACCAATAATACCAAAATATCATTATTTGTCTAGCCATTGTATGTCCATTGGCATGGGTATCACACACTCCATCATGTACTTCTTAAATGATTGTTTTAGTTTCTTTGGCATCCATATACCTCAATAGAACCTGATCAGGACTTTTCTTGTATAAGATATCACCATCGATCACATACCCTACATCCATCCTTCTAATAGTTCTTTTGTCATTCTCGGTTGCTTGCTCAGGATAACTTTGATATATGATGTATTACAAGATATCATAATACCAGGGATTTCCATCCTCTTTCTCTTCTATGATATAGAATTGGGATGGATACTCATAAGCTTGCATCTCAATGGGCATCATATTTGAATGATCATTTACTTTCAAGGCTGCTGCCAAAGTGGCTAGGGCATCCACCATTTGATTTTCTTCTCTAGGGAGGCAATGGATTATCACTTCTTCAAATTCTTTGATAAGCTCCATGACATATTTACGATATCCCACCAACTTGAGGTCTTTCGTTTCCCATTCACCTCTAAGTTGATAAATTACCAGAGCTGAATCTCTCTATATACTTTGAGTATCTTTACCTTGCGCTCAATGACAGCTCTAAGATCCAAAACACACGCTTCATACTCAGCCATGTTGTTTGTGCAACAAAAATCAGTTGACTAATGAAAGGATAGTGTTATCCTCTAGGTGAGACCAAAATTACCCCAATTCCATGCCCCAAGGTATTCGAAGCACCATCAAAGTTCAAATTCCAATGTTTATCAGTAGAAGTAAATGCATCTTCAACTGAAATAGACATTACATCTTCATCTGAGAAATCATAACTCAACAGTTCATATTTTTTAGAGGCCATACTTGCGATGAAATCTGCTATAACACTCCCTTTAACTACTTTTTGGCTCACATATTGGATGTCAAACTCAGACAATAAAATCTGCCAACGAGCCAATCTTCCAGATAAAGCAGGTACATCCATAAGATATTTCAGAGGGTCAAGCCTTGAGATCAACCAAGTGGTGTGATACAACATATATTGCTTAAGCCTTCGAGTAGTCAAAACCAAATTACATCACAAATTTTCAATCGGTGAGTACCTTGCCTCGCAATCGGTGGACTTATTACTGAGGTAATAAATTGCTCTCTCTTTTCTCTTGGTTTGGTCATGCTGCCCTAATATACACCCAATTGAATTCTCGAAGATTGACAAGTAGATAATTAATGGTTTTTCTGAGATAGGTGACACTAAGATTGAGGTATTTGACAAGTATCACTTAATTGCTTCAAAATCTTCTTAAGAATCATCACTCTACACCCCTGGGTTATTTTACGGAGAAGGTGAAAAATGGGATCATATTTCTTGGTCAATTGTGAGATAAACCGAGCAATGTAGTTTAATTTCCCCAAGAATCCTCGAACTTCTTTTTATGTTTGTGGGGGTGGTAAATTTTGAATAGCTTTGACTTTGTCTGGATCTACTTCAATCCTTTTTTTTCTCACTACAACCCCAAAAGTTTTCTAAACATCACTCTGAAGGTATACTTGTTTCGATTGAGTTTTAACTGACATTTTCTCAATCTCTGAAAATGTTTCCTCAAATTCTCTACGTGTTCTTCCATTTTTCTTAGCCTTAACTATCATATCATCGATATAACTTCTATTTATTTTTGCATCATGTCATGAAACAATGTTACCATAACTCTCTAGTAAGTTGCCCCTGTATTCTTTAGCCCAAACGACATCACCTTATAGAAAAATGTGTCCCACATGGTGACAAACATAGTTTTTTCCATATCTTCAGGGTACATCTTTATTTGATTGTAACCAGAGAACCCATCCATGATTGAAAATAGAGAATTTCTAGCAGTATTATCCACCAGTCTGTCTATGTATAGAAAAGGAAAATTATCCTTTGGGCTCGCCTTATTGAGATCTCTGTAGTTAACACATATATCAAACTTTCCCATCATTCTTTGGTACTGGAACAATGTTTGCCACCCATTTAGGATACTTGGATACTTTCAGGAACCCGTCATCGAATTGTTTCTTTACTTCTTCTTTAATTTTTAGTAGCATCCCATGTCTCATTATTCTGAGATTTTGTTGCACAGGTTTACACTCTGGCTTTATCGACAATTTGTGTACCACCAACTCAGTATCTAAACCCGAAATGTCCTCATACGACCAAGCAAACACATCCTTATACTCTCAAAGTAATCCAATCAAACTCTGTCATCCCTCAGCAGATAGAGATGTGTCAATCTTTACTTCTTTCTTATTTTTATCTGATCCTAGATTCAAAATTTTAGTGGTCTCTTCTTGATGCAGAATCTGTTTATTTTCCCTTTCCACTATTTTTAGCAGTTCAGAAGGTAAGTCACATTCCTTGTCGTTATCACAACCCTCGATCTCCCCTTGATATATGGGTAGCTCAAAATCAATCTCTGAGTCAGTTTCATCAGTATTCATATTATTGATACCTGGGGCCCTGAAAGAATAACGGATGAGAGGATATATATACGTATACACATATATAAGAATCTATCCCATATCAAAATAGAATGAAATAATATATACATAATTGATAACTCTGTAAAAATTTTCATATTTGGGACCTTTTTCACTTACGTTATTGATTACCTAAGAGCCCATTTAGGATCATATAGTTGCATGTGGTGGAATTACGTTTTCCGCGACATTTTACTTTGTAATCAGTGCTGCTTTATGGGGAAGGCGTTTTTTTGGTGATGTGCAGGATTTGAGAGCAAGGAAAAGCAAAAGAGAAATGTCGTGACATAAGGAAACTAATGAGCAGAATGCAAATGCCAAACCAGTTGACATTTCGATAGCGATCAAAATGAAAGAATATATTTTTAGAGCCAACTGTCCCTATTTTCACGTGATCTCTACACATGAGGAGACACCTGCCTAGAGGTGACCAACGCTGCTGTAGCTGATCCTGCCGGACACGCCCTGCTGCTGCTGATCATGTCGAGCCTTTACTTGCTGTTGCTGATCCTATCGGGTACTCAGCCAGTCACCTAGGCTGGACCATTTCCAGTTGCCCAGGGGGAGCACTGCCAGCTCTGCCCACTCTCACGTGAATGAAGCATGATTTGGGGTATCCTAGGAATTTCAACACAAATTCCTAGGTTAATTCTCCCCATATAAATAGAGGATGAAGCCACAATGGAAAGAGGACTTTACATACGTCGGCTTGACCTTATTTTCAAAGAGAAAAATATCTTTCCTTTTTCCATCAATCCTATTTGCCGTGACATTCCTCTGTTGACAAGCTAGAGTGAGTGGCGTTCTAGGCGTCCGAGAGGAAATAGTTCGTTGGGAAAGTCCATGGTGGTCGAGGGAACATCCGACAGTGCACGTCGAAGGCTTTTCCTCATTCATTTTGCTCTTTGCTTTCATTATTTATCATTTGGGTTATAAGGAACGGATTAACTTGCTTTGTGCTTGCTATATTCGAACCCCACCATGAACTAATCTTATTTGGTGGGAGTTCATTTTGGATATTTAATATTTGCTTTAATGAATGGTTGTTTTTGTATGTTTTATCCGTTTTGTTTATGAAGCTTAGTTCCTTAAGGTTGTAGGAGCTATGAGAGTAGTCATTCCTTAGGAGATTACTTAGTGTTCGAGAGAATGTATAGGTAGCACATATTTAGTGTTCGAGAAAAACTAGGGAGGAACCACATAAGCAAGGAGTTCTAGATAGTAACTAGGCCTAATCCACCTTAGAGATAAGGCTAGGATTTCATTCGACTAAAAGGTGTTTTATGTGAACGATAGGTTAGATATTAATGCTACCGCAAAAAGGTATTACCGAGACATATCCTGTTATCTGGACCAATAGGATCACTGCATGGGCGCCAACCGGTTTGCCAATGCATCTTCAATCTATCGAGTCCCTTAACTAGAGATAGCATAGGGCACCCTTAGTAAACTCTGTCGGGCAGATAAGGTATAGAAGTAAGACCATTCTGAGAAGTAGACTTAGATTTTCCTAGGTGACTCTTGTCATTCATTCTATAGTAGCTTGTCGTGTGAGGAAGTTAAAGTCCTAGTAATCAAATCCTATCTTTACATTTTATTTTGCCTTTGCATTTTCCATTTGTTTGTACTCAATACAATTTAATTTGCCTAAACATTTCCATCCATTTTTCCTCGACATCTCCATCTGCTACCATATTACCATCATTCTATTTCTACAACATCCATTTCACTTTACCACAATATTCTCATTTGTACATACCATCACTAAATTTACGTAGGTGACATAGTAAAGTGCTTTGATTAAACTTATCAATTTTTGCCAATCCCTGTGGAGACGATACTCACTTATCACTGTATTACTTGTTTGATTGTGTATACTTACATATATTTCCGCACCAATATTTAATACTCACAAACAATGGGAAAGTTTTTGGCGCCGTTGTTGGGGATTGGCAACTGGAAGTTAATTTGTTTTGTCATATCATTATTATTTTACTTTTTTGTTTTTCTTTTATATATAGTTTTACTTTTTATTTTCCTCATATTTTCAGGTTTTTCTTGGTGTATGACCAGAAGACATTTGAACAAGCCATTAGAACCAGTTGAACCCTATATCGAGAGGCTTTTTAGGCTAAGAAGACGTGCTCGACGTGCAAACATGTATCAAATCAGAAATCAAGGCATTGATCATGTGGAAGATCCGAATGCCGAGGCAATTCCAAATGTTGGGAATGCAGCCAAACCTAGTGCTATTTCTGATCACTTAAACCCTATCTTGGATGACTTAAATCCTATCATGTTCAATATGCTGAATTCTATAGGGCAATTTGGGGGCATGCCAAATGAAGATGCCAGACAACATATTCATAACTTCTTGGAGGTATGCGATTTGTTTCGTCAACAAGGAGTGCATGAAGATGTATTGAAGTTAATGCTATTTCTATATTCTCTGCGTGACCGAGCAAGGGCTTGGTTGAGTGGCGTTTTAACGGGTTCAATGGAGTATTGGACTGATTTGTGCAAATTTTTTTTTCTACGGTATAATCCTCTGAACATGAACACCCAACTGAGGAACGACATCACTTCTTTTCATCAAGCTGATGACGAATCAATATATGAATGAATGCTGGGATCGATATAAAGGATTGCTTCACAGATGTTCGAATCATGGTTTTCAAGATTAGATGCAAGTGGTGATGTTCTATAATAGAGTTAATGTGCCCACGAGGATGATGCTAGATGCCTCGAAAAAGGAGACATTACTTGACAAATCACCTGCAGAGACATTTGACATTCTGGATAGGATTGCCAATAACGATTATCAATTTCTATCCACAAGGCTTGGACTTGGGTGAAAATCACATGGAGCTTTCGAGCTGGACTCTAAGGATTCGATGTCCGCCCAACTTGCTGCTATCACCAATATGTTAAAGAATTTGCAAAGGCCAAGTGAGGTGATAGAAGTAAAGGCGGCCAATTCAGCATGTTTATTATGCCATGGCAATCACCATGAGAGTGAGTGCCCGACCAATCAAGAATCCATCAACTATGTGGGGAACTACAATCGAGACAACAACAACCCCTATTCTAACACATATAATTCTGGATGGCATCAAACTCCAAACATTTTTTTAGGGAAATCAAGGAACCATCAATGCCAATTAACCATTTCGACAGCATAATTTCAATTACTCCAAAGGTTTACAAACGAATATACCATGGCATAATTCTCATAAGGGAGGGTTATCTTCGTCTAACACAAGTTCTTTGGAAGCCAAAATGCAAGAGTTCATAGCAACTATGAAGACCATACTGCAAGACCTCCATAAAAAAAACCAAGGAGCCATACTTCAGAGCCATAATTCATCCCTGAGGGCGTTGGAGGGTCAGGTTGGTCAAATTGTCGCGGCATTACAAGAACGAAGACCAGGACATCTGTCGAGTGAGAGTGACACTGAAGTCATAAAACCTCATGGAAAAGAACAATGCAGTGTACTAACTCTACGGAGTGGTACCCAAATCAATGTGGAAGACAAGTTTGGGGGAAGACCAAATGATAATTTACCCTCTGTAACTGTGCAAGCTGAGCAAGAATTGATAGAAGAAACACCAGTGGAAGAGGATAAGGATAAGGGTTCATCGAGTAAAGCGATTGAGGGAGCAAACAAAAATGCCAAGGCAAACTCTGTTCCCACCCCATCAGTACAAGAAGTTAGACCCCCACTTCCTTTCCCATAGAGACTGAAGAAGCATAACGAGGATATTCAATTCAAGAAGTTTGCTGATATTCTGAGTCAACTTCAAATCAATGTTCCTTTTCTGGAAGCTATGGAACAAATGCTGATATATATGTTAAATTCCTCAAGGAGATTGTTACCAAGAAAAGAAAGGCTGAGCAGTACGAGACAATTGCCACGACAAAAAAATATTGCTCTTCCTTAAGCAAGCTACCACAAAATAGACATGATCCAGGCAGTTTTATCATTCCATGTTCGATAGGAGACAAATATGTTGGGAATGCACTATGTGACCTTGGCTCAAGCGTGAACTTGATGCCTAAGTCAATTTTCGTGAAGCTTGGAATAGGAAATGTGAGACCCACCTCTGTCATCTTCCAATTACCCAATCATTCACATGTCCGTCCCGAAGTACGAATCGAAGATGTCATTGTAAGGGTTGACAAATTCGTATTTCCAGTCGACTTTCTGATTCTGGACTGTGAGGTCGATGCCATAGCACCCATAATTCTGGGGAGACCCTTCCTAGCTACCGGTCGCATTCTTATCGACTGCGAGAAGTGTGAGCTGACCATGATAGTGGCCGACCAATGTGTTACTGTGAATGTTTTTCATTCTCTCAAATACATGGATGATTCTAAAGAATTCTAGAGTATTTTAGAATTGGATTCATTTATAGCAGAAGAAGCATATCAATTTTACCATGATATTTGCAATCATCTGGAAACTGATGAGAGGATATTTGAAGACTTGAAGGCTGGAGAGCCTAATTACTTTTCTTTCGAGGAGTAGCAGGCTAGCTTTCTCATAGCTAGCCCAGGTATGCGTTTTGAACCTCTTAATTTCGATGAATTTGTTCCTCCTAATCTTTCATTACACCATGCTCCTACCCTAGAGTTATAGAATTTGCCACAACATCTTAAATATGCTTATCTGGGTAGTAATGAAACTTTACCTGTGATTATTTCCTCTGCTCTTACTCCTAACCAAGAATGTAGTTTGCTAAGTGTTTTGTCACATCACAAGAGAGTGTTAGGATGGACGATGGCGGATCTGAATGGAATAAGTTCAACAATTTGCATGCACAAAATCCTGCAGGAAGAATGCCATGGAAAATCCATAGAACTGCAGCGAAGATTAAACCCAATCATGAAGCAAGTTGTGATAAAAGAAATTCTCAAGTGGCTTGGCGCTGGAGTGATTTACCCCATCTCTGATAGTTCTTGGGTGAGTTTCATCCAATGTGTGCCAAAGAAGGGAGGCACGACCGTGGTGACAAGTGAAGACAATGAGTTGCTACCAACATGCACTGTCACCGGGTGGCGAATTTGCATGGACTACCGTAAACTCAACAAGGCCACCAAGAAGGATCACTTCCCTTTGCCATTCATCAATCAAATGCTGGATCGACTAGTTGGCAAGGCATTTACTATTTCTTGGATGGATACTTAGGGTATAATCAAATTACCATCGCACTAGAGGACCAAGAGAAGACAACGTTCAAATGTCCCTATGACACTTATGCTTTCCGAAATATGCCTTTTGGACTCTGTAATGCCCCGACAACTTTTCAGCGCTGCATGCAAGCCATATTTTCTGACATGGTTGAGGACTTTCTAGAAATCTTTATGGATGATTTCTCTGTTTCTGGAGATGACTTCGAAAAATGCCTCGGTAATCTGGCAAAGGTACTCAAACGATGTGAGGAGGTCGACCTTATGTTGAACTGGGAAAAGTGTCACATCATGGTGACCGAAGGTATTATTCTAGGCCATGAAATTTCTGAAAAGGGCATTGAAGTGGACAAAGTCAAGATCGAGGTGATCGAGAATCTACCCCCACCAACTTCTGTCAAGGGCATTAGGAGTTTCCTTAGACATGCTGGATTTTATAGACGATTCATCAAGGACTTCTCCACGATATCCAAGCCCTTATGTACCCTGCTTCAACAAAATCAACCATTCATGTTCGATCAAAATTTCCATGGCGCATTCAATGAGCTGAAATGAAGACTTATCTCTGCACCTATCGTGGTTCCCCCCAGATTGGACGTCACCGTTCGAGTTAATGTGTGATGCAAGTGATTTTGTCGTGGGAGCTGTGCATGGGTAACGTAGAGGTAAAATTTTCCATGTTATATATTATGGCAGCCACACCTTGAATGGGGCACAATTGAACTATACTACCACTGAGAAACAATTACTTGCCATGGTGTTTCCATTTGACAAGTTTAGGCCATACTTGATATGTAACATCCCAAAAAGCGGGCTAGTGACCAAAATGCAAATTTTGAAAGTTTGATGGTCAAAGTAGAAAATTGGGAAAACTTTAAAGACCTAAGTGATATTTTTCCCAAAAAGAGAATTTATTCCATAAATGGATTTAGTTAGTGATGAAATTATAAGATTTTATAAAGTTTGGTGACCAAAGTATAAACTTTGAAAAGTTTAGGGACCAAAATGGTAATTTTAAAAAGTTAATGTTGGTTTCGAAAATAAGGAAATAAATATAATATTTTCACATTTTTAAATTTTGTAAAATAATATTTAAGGAATTAATTCCATGTTTAATTTGGATTGTTGGATTAAAGTGATAGAATTGTAAGTTTTGGAAATTGCAAGGGTAAAATGGTAAAGTGAGAAAATATTTTGTTCATCTTTGACTTTGAAAGATGATAAGGTTGTTGTAGCTTGATATTAATGTAAATATCAAGTTCATTAAGGGTAAATTAGTATAGATATTTTAATTTCAAGGGTAAAGTGGTAATTTGACATTTAATGAATATTTTATTCAATATTTAATTAAGAAAGATGAAGAAATATCATATGATTTCTTCATCTTCTCCAGCATCAAATGTGAGCTCTCCCAAAGGTAAGAAAACATTTTGTTTTCAATTTTTGAGTCAATTTCTTTAGAATTCGAGTTATGCCGTGAAATATGAAAGTGATCTACGTAAAAAACGCTATCATTTGGTACCATTATTTCTTTCTAATCTTGCTGGAATTCAAAGATCCCAAATTTAAGGGTTTATGTCATGATAGGATTCATGAAATTGATGATACATCTTGATGATTTAGAGGTTATAGATTCATTTTCAAGCTTGATTTATGGTTAAAACATGTTCAATCTTTCTAGAAATTATTCTTTGAAAATTTGACATGATGAATTTGAGTGAGAAAAATTATGGAAAAATCATATAAGGTCTGGAAATGATGTAGGAAGTATTCTACAATCCTTAGAAAATTAGGGGACCATTCTGTAATTTTTGAAAAGTTGGGAGACCAATTCGGCAATTTTGGAAAAGTTGTGAATAATTGTATAATTGTTTAATAGTTGATGTACTATGCTGAAAATTGCTGTTTTGGAATTAAAATGAACATTTAGATGTGAAATATGACCATTTTGGAAGTTTGGAAAGATTGGCGATTTAAGTGCAACATTCACATAGTTAGGGTACCGATACACTAAGGATAGTATCGGTACCCCCTTGAAACAAGAACTTTGAATGTAATTTGTGTACTGATACATAGGCAGTGTACCGATACACCAGTGAAGGGATGTACTGATACCCTGTAGTGGGTACCGATACACTAAAAAGGGAAATAGAATTAAATCTTTCTTTTAGTCAAAGAAATGAAGGATCAAATCATAATATTTGGAAAGCTGATATGGATATTATATGTATGATTGTGTAGATCTCGAGCACAAGCAAGTTCTGAAACGACCGCAAAGTTAGGATCAATCCAAAGAGATAAATCATAGAAGCGGATTTGAATATATAAAGTGTCAAGGTGGGTGCGCATTTAATTGTACTTATGTTATCGAACAAACATTGGCTTGCGATGAACTAGTGACGGAGTTACGATGGTAAGAAGTGACTCCTAAAATGTTATTTAATTTGTGATTGATGTGATTCTTATGTGTGCATGATTACATGAAAATAGGTAAATGTGTCATATGCGAAATGGTCTACATGATTACATGTATATGCGACATGTGGTATTGACATAAATGACTATAGGATCACGAACTATGTAAAATAGCAATGATTTATGTGATAACAAGAGAAAGTGATATAAACTATGTGGTATAGGTATAAATGATAAGTTAAACGACATGGACATATGTGATTGTATGAGAAAGAATATAAGCTACGTGATTATGAACATGTGGATATAGGTCTAGTTGAAGATATAATAACAAGATATAAATTACATGAGTTAGATATATAAGAACCGGTATAACCAACTTATGAGATTAAATGAAAAGTAAGATAAGTTAAATAACATTGACCTATAGGACAATATGAGAATAGTATATAAATTAGGAGACATTGACAGAAGTGATTATATGGACATGTAAGATAAGTTATATGGGGAACAATTATGGGCTTAAATGAACATATAATATATGAGTTATATGGTAAAGATCTATGAAGCTATAGGAAAATGTTATGAGAGCTATGTGATGATCAGTTATGAGAATATATATATGTAACAAGCTAGGTGAAATTGAATTAAGTAAATATATAAAACTAGAATATAAATAATGTGAGATAAGTTATTATGTAAAACTGTGAGATAAGTTATATAGCATTGATATATGAACTATATGAAAGTATGTACATGAATACATGTATAAGTTTATATGTTATTCTATGTGCTATGTGATGTATATATGAAAATATGTGAACAAGATATGACATACTTGTTTACATGAACACATGAGACATGATATAAGCTATATGATAAGATCTATGTGATTACATGCGCATGTGATATATGTTACATGATATGAACCTATATGATATGGGTTATATAACAAGAATGATATACAAGCTACATGAAAATGAGTTATAAGATTACATGTTTATATGATAAGTGATGTGAATATGTGATAAATATGAAAGATAATGCCCATGTTATGTGTCATGAGATCTAGAGGTATAGTTGCATGCCAAGAGTCGAGGGTCTACGCGATCCTTCGAGACATATATGTATCCTATGGAACATTTATGATGTCCTTAGAGACACATACTTGGTCTTTGGAATATGTATATGATTCTTAAGGAATTTCTATGTGGTCCTTATGGACATTTTATATGGCACTACAGTGCAATTCTACGCGGTACTTCGGTGCCATTCTATGTGGCACTTCGGTGCAATTTATACGAGCTGTGGTGACAACATATGTGCACAACCTTAATGTACTCGCATACCTTAAGTTCTCAGTAATGTACATGGGCTTATAAAAGATATCAAAAGTGTTTGCATTATTATATGTTATTATGTTATTATTGTTTACCCTGAATTACATGTGTACATGGGCTAATAAAGAGATAATAACAAATACAATATATGTGATGTATATGCTTTTGGTGATATGAAATATGTTACATGAATTATATGATGTTATGTGTGTTTCTTTGTGAAATGATATATGTGTTATATGATATACAGAAATGATAAGTACAAATTATATGATAAATAGGTTAATGATAATGATAGAGATCATGATAATGATGTTGATGTTGATAATGATGGTATATGTGCATGCATGCATTCTGTTATATGAAATGTTTTATGGTTTATATTATATGTTTTAAATGACTCACTAAGTCAACGACTTAGCGTGTGATTGTTTCATACGTAGGTTCCGAGAAGAGGAAGAATGAGTAAAGTTAACCAAGACAGGTCAATTTCTCCTTTCCAAATATAAGATCAAAAAAGAATTAAATAGTAAGTATTTTGTAATACTGATTGTGGTTGGCATGTAAATAAAGATTTGAATATGATATGCTCTAATCGGTTTTGTAAAATCATATAATTGTATTTTATGTAATTATTCAGTTGTATTTAGTAAAAGTTTAAAATTATTCACTATTTTGTATAAGTAAATGTTTTGAAATGTCAATGTGACACCTCAGATTCGTATCCGAATTGGGTACGGGCTGGGGGTGTTACATTTAATGGTATCAGAGCTATGGGTGACTACTTACAATTGCCTACTTACAATTGATATCAATATGTATATGGACAACATTCAAAACACATATTATTCATATTATATAAATATATGACTAAATAATAAACTTGGAAATTTTAGTGTCACAATAACAAATCAAATAAATAACATAACATATAATAAAAAATCATACATTACAAGCACCCACAATGTAATAAACCCATATATTTAGGACTAAAATGAACATATTTAAAATTCCAGGCTAGAAATTAAAATAAGTAAAAGTCAATAACTAAAGGTGACCAAATTAAAATAAAAAAATTACATGATTAAATTAAATAAAATAAAAAAACAGATCAATGACCAAAATATAAAACATGTTGAAACTACAGGGACTAGTTAATAATTAAATCTTTTTTACAAGCCTAAAACATATTTTTTATTAAAAATGCATAAATTACTAAATCATTCCAGAAAAAATAAAATAAAATAAAATAATCACTACACATGACTAAAATGCAAAAACACACTTAAATAAGGGGGACTAAACAACAAATATTCCAATAAATACATAACATAGAAGAAAAAGGGTAAATAACAATTTTGGTCCTCGTAGGTGACAAAAATGCAAAAACACGCTAAACTTAGAGGGACTAAACATAAATTAACTCAATCAATATATAACACGTATGAAAAAGGGTAAATACCAATTTTGGTCCTTGCAGGTGACCAAAATGCAAAAAGGCGCTAAACCTATAGGGACTAAACAATAATTAACCCTTAACTTTCCCTATAAAAGTTACTTTTTTTTATTTTCACTGAAAACCCCAAAATATCTTAAAATCTTTTTCCCCTCTCTTTTCTCTTTCGGTCAGCCACCATTTGACCTTCTATACCACCGCTCCAGCCGTCGTTTCGGCCGCCACACACGACATTCGAAACTCCTAAATTGACCCAAAAACCCTATACTTCCATATCTACTACCTTAGACCCCGATTAGGGGCTAAAACTCATCAAAAACTACTCCTAAACACAAAAAAGGGGCTCAACGCTTCGGCTTTCCACTCACTCCGACCACCGTGGAAGATGAACCGACCTCTCAGGTAACTACTCAACCTCTTCCTCTTCTTTTGTTTTTTTTTCCGTAAATATGTATTTTTTATTATTTCAAAACTAAAAAAAGAAAAAATTACCTTAAACTTTTGTTTGTATTGCTTCGAAAAATAAAAGGGGATCACTTTTTCTTACAACTGATTCGGGTTTTATACCCAACTTTTACAAATCTTTTCAAAAAAAAAAAAAATTGACATCTACTCTTGGTGGTTGTTGATGATGGATCTTTGTGGCAGGGAGGTATGGTTGCCTTGCTCGATTAGTAAGGCATTAAATGCCTCGGATTTTGTTAAGATCCGATCTGGCTCGGCTTGGTGGGTCTGACGATCGGTGCGGCTGGACGTGGGGTAGATTCGGTTGACGGTTGTGGCTCATCCTTGACGGCAGCAACGGCAGCTGAAAAGTCCTCCCTTGTTTTAGGGTTAGGGTTAGATTAGGGTTTTGTAATTGGGCCTCTGTTTGGGCTTGGGTATAGGTTTCTGTTTGGGCCTGGATTTTTGGGTTTGTAAAATAAAAAAATAATTATAAAAATAAAATAATAATTAATAATTATAATAATGTTAACGAGATCTTCTAGCAAAAAGAGTGTCAACAATTATTCTATGTATATCATGCTTAACATACACTATCCGAGAGCATCATCAATCACAAACTAATCATGACTATAACTTACCATACAGTCATATTAATAGCAATAAGATACACAAAGATGAATTATTTGATATCACCTAACAATCAAGTAAAAATTAATTAATAGTAACGATCGGTCTTATGTTTGTACTCACGACGCTATTAATCGTACATGTAGTCCATAACAATAGAGTTTATGTATACATTCAAAGCAACAACGGTAGATTATATAGAATCACCAATGCATCATATATTACAAACAATGATAATATGATACGTGAAATCATCATGCATATGATATTACAACAACTTTTGAAGGCTTTGAAATGGTTGAGTCCAAGAAGAAGACACAGAGAAGGAAACAATACACTCCATCTCTTTGCAATCCCCTATTCTACTCACCATCACTGTATTGGATTGTGTTGATTATTACACTTTTACCGGTTCTCTCGAACTCAAAATTTGAAAGACGTGAGCCCACCTGTAATCTGTAAGTGATGAGTTTTTTTCTTAGATTTCTGCTTGGATTAGATAGAACACTTCAAGATCAAGGTACCTTAGATTTATCAACATATCCATGCCTTCAGGTATTTCCTGAATTCTGGTGCAATTAATATCCAACTTCTTCAGTCTTTGAAGCTTCGAAAGTCAAGGCAAATATCTTAATCTTTAACAGCCATGAAGCAACAGTACGAAGCAACAGTATTTTGAGGTTCTTTAATTCAGATATGGAATCAGGTAGACACTCTTTTTTTGTCCGGGACAGATTAAGAACACTAGACAAGACATTTACAAAGAAAGCATTTGAGATCTTCTCCATAGGATTCTGTTGCAGTAACAAGGTTATAATTAGTTCAAAATTTGGAAGCGACATATCTTCGGAATCTCTATCATGGAGTTTTCCATAAACGATACTTTCCCAACACCCGCCTTTCATTCCTTGTCTTTTGGTAACGTTATTAGTTGCAGGCCTGCTTGTATAATATATAGGATCCTTGTTTGTTATGGACAATGCCATGTCTCTCACTGCATCATGCATCTTCACACAAGGTCGACTGAATCGTTTGATACCATTTTCTAACAAACAATTATCTTCCAACTTTTTCAAATAGACATTGCCCTTGTCTTTCATTTCTTGTCCTGTTTCCATTTCATCTATAAATCCCTCATCAATCCAACATTCGATTAGCTCATCCTTCTCAATTTCGAAATCTTCAGGATATAATGCACAATACAAGGAGCATTGTTTAACTTTCTCATCTTTTAAGTGATCAAAACTAAATTTTAAGCACTCCGTCACTTCAGCTTCCACTCCTTCAATCATCCCTATTCGTCCTTTCAATTCCTTGAGAGCATTTTTCCAAATACAATGGTCATCTCCTCCTTTTAGGGTACCACCTACCACAACAATTCTGAGAGGCAGACAGACACATTCTTTGACAACGAGCTTCAAAGTTGGCAATATCCTTGCACATTGCACTATGTTAGGCCCAACTTTATTCAAGAATAGTATTAATGCCTCTTCTTCTGAAAGGGGTCTTACCAGTATATCCTTACAACTCATACGTTTACAGACTTGCACTGAACGAGTTGTCAACACCAACTTCCATCCATTGCTACGACTCAGCTCAGGGATCCCAAGTTCCTCTAGAAAGAATCTGTCCCACACATCATCTAGGATTATAACACACTTTCCTGTTTTCTTCAGCATTTCTAATAAGATTGCCCCTCCTGCATCAAACGTCGCCAGATTTCATCTCTCACAACTTTCTCACCCACTAGTTCAGATGTTGGCAGATACAACCCAACATTTGGACTACCGATGACAAGATTTTCAGAGGCATTAGGAGCTTTGTATTCCTATAGTCTTTTCATCAACCAGCTTTCCGTTGCAAGCACGACAGAGGTATCTGCCATTACTAACTTTAGTTTCAACATCTTGCGCTTCCCCAATCATCGCTTTCACATTTTCCAACCAATTTTTAATTCCCTCCTTTGGTACCTTCCCCACCTGAAGAAGCTCTGCTTTCAATTGCAGCTCTATATCTTTCATTTTGCTATTCAATTCATCTATGATTCTCTTGAAGTTTCTCACGTAATCATTGAAATTTCGGTGATATTGCCAATATTCACAGATTGGAGCTCCCAGACAATTTGCAATGGAAACTGCAGGCTCCATGTTCTCCATTGATTTGTGACTGCAATCATATATGTATTAGTATCATTCTTTCAATTTAGTTAATGCTCTGTAGATGAAAACAACTGACTTAGAGATGAAAGCTCTTGTGAGAATAGAACTGGAAATAAATCAAATATCAAAGGGCTACAATATAAGGAGCAGACGAGATATGACTAAACAGAGAAGACAAAAAATATGACTATAGGTATGAAAAGGAAACAAGAATGCAACCTTCCAACAGTTTATATAAATAAAAGAAGCCTGAAATGGTGAGTTAAAATGTATACTGACTCACTGATTCGTACTCACATTAAATTGTTAAGAAATCAGTAAAAAAAATCATTGCATCGTCAATAATCTATGGAAAGGTGGGAAAGAAAGTAGATGATCCAGAGTTGATAACTTCAATTTCACACAGTTATAATGCACAAAGAAGAGAAAAATTACCTGTGAAAGATCTCGGAGATGGAAAACAGTGGAAGAAGAAAGAAGACCTTGTATCAGATAACACTAATTTTATCAAAACAAGAAAAATAAATCGTAAAGAAAACACAATGTTCTTTATAATTTTTTTATCCTTTTCCTCTTGTTGTGAACGTGTACCTCAACATAATATATGAATGATGTCTTTCTGGATTTGAGGAATATATTCGACACATGCCCGAACAATCACGAGAATATGTAATCAGGACAATTGTGTCTCGCCCACTGTCCCGCAAGCTGTTAAAATACGTATCATAGTGACCCCTATCTCCGGCAAGCCAAAATATATGTTGAAAGGTTAAAACGAAATTCACCAAAAATTCCGATACCATACAACTATAAAACTATCTTAGAACCATTTTAGAAAATCAGTCAATTCGAAAACTCAAAGCCTAAATTTTGTCTAAGCTTACAAACTGCAATAACGTCTAGGTCATTTTGGGGAGGCCTTATCACCTTGATGAATGTAACCCTCCAGACCCGATCTGTAAGTTAGACCCAAACCTAAGTGGTCATATATCCCATTCAGAGTTTTTTTTCTTAAAATACATTAGATATAATATAGAACAAAATATCGATAATACAAATATATCCAAAACGATAGCAAATACATGTCACCAAACTAACTGAAAACATATAGAGATATACGTTCGTACAAAATAAGTAGTTGATCTCCCTGATGCCAAATCTGCTAGCTACTGTCTACTGTATTGAAAAGGGTAAAAACTACAAATGAGCTAAAAAGCCCAGTGTGCTCCATAAATATAAAAAAAATACAGATAAAAACAATAAGATCAGGTTTATGCAACATGTTTTTTTAAATATGAACACTACCCCCATCCGTTCACATCATAAATGTGTAGGTTCCCCAGAACCATACACCCAACCGCACATGTCATTTAGACCCTGAGCACAAAGCCGAGGAGTCTGCAGATAATCTTCTTCAACAATATCCCCCAATGACAATATTAAACATGAATGTATTCAAGTGAAAATAATGATTAATCACTAAAACATAAAAATGTTTCATACTTGGAAACCATATGCAGAATACGGAAATCAGAATTCAAAACAGTAAATATGGTAATTCAGATGTCAGATAATCCATATGCAGAAATACGGAAATCAGAATTCAAAACAGTAAAATATGGTAATTCAGATGTCAGATAATCAGATTTTAGAAATCGGTATGAAATACCTTAATCCGATATCGGAATATACAGTAAATCAGATATCAAATACTTGGTATTCAGATGAATCATTTTAAAACAGTAATGTACTATGTCAGGAAACACACCTGTAACAGTCTGAGAATCAGATAGGAAAGCTACTACTGGGTTTTCGATCACGCTTGCTGCAGCTAGATCCTACGAATTGAAAAAATCTATATTGGAATCCTAATATAAATAATCTTAATCTTTATTTAAATACGGAAACCTAGGGTAATTCTGTAATACGCGGTTCGGGGCTGATCTGACGAAAGAACAACTCCGGACCTAATTGATCCTCGCTTAGGTAAAACGAGTACCTTCATAAAATATTTATTGAATCAATTCCTTAACTAAATCTCAAATAAATAAAAATTAAATACTAAATACTAAGCCTTTTTGGGTTCACATGCTTGATTCGGGGATTTCGGGTCAGAATTTGACAAAATGGACTTCAGAATCAGACTTAGGACGTCGAAAAACATAAAGTATGACCTTCCGAAATTCTGAATTCTTGGTCAAAATCAAAGTCAACGGGTTTGACCTCAAAAACGGATTCGGGACGTTGAAAAATGTCAAGATATGTATTCTCGGAAAAGATTAACGGCTGTTTAATAGCCGATCAAAGCCGGTCAAAGTTCTGGTCAAAAGTGGTCAACCATTTTCGAAATTAATATATATATTTTTATTTTTTTTATTTTTTTTACAAAATTATAAATAACACCATTTTAAAATTAATTACCAATATATCACCATTTTCAAAATATTTACTACTAAAATGCCATTTTTTCAAAAATTAAGAAAATAGCATTTTTAAAAAAATTACAGAAATAACACCCTTTTCGAATTAATTCTCAATATGTCACCCGTTTCAAAATAATTACTAAAATGTTACCCGGTAAACGGTCAACGTTCAACTGGTCGGATCGGGTCAATGGGTCGGGTCTGGTCAACGGGTCAGGTCGAAACCGGTCAAACCCTTTGAAAAACCGGTCATATTAATCTTCCCCACGCGCATGGGGCGCGTGGGGCTCTTCCAACAGCGTAAAATTCATGGAAAAATTCTTAAAAATTTTTTTGAGTGATTTCGATATACTTACAAAGCTCGGTTCAAAGTTTTGAACGGCGGAGAGCTCGATTTCAACAAATCGGAAACTTTGATCGTTTCACCTCCCCACGCGCGCGTCTACGGAGACCAAGGATAACACCGGCAAACTCGGAACGGCACAAGGAACACGATGGTGCGGGAGGTGTCATAAACGACAACGATCGGCGATGAATTTAAGATTTTCTCGACGATTGTGCTAAAAAAAGGTCGAGACTTTACTGGAAATTCCCGTAATTTGGCAGCGTTTTCACCTCAATTAATTTAAGGGAATTGTTCCTGACTCGATAACGATCACGATAGTGGCTTCAAAACGATGATTGGAATTTGGACGGCGTCGGGATCGTTGACGGAAGTTGACGTTGGGGGAAGGGAATTTAGGAGCAATTGGTTTCTGATTTTTCAGAAACCAATTGCCGTATATATACCAAACCTCACCAACTTTTCTTGGGTAAATTCAGGGCTTGATCCCTAATTTTCTTTAACTCTAAAACAAGCTACAATTTTAAAATCTTCAATTTAGTCCCCAAATTTATCAATTTCACAATTAAAATTCAAATTTATAAGGTTTAGCTCTACCTCATCAACTTGAATGATGTGATCTGGATCTGGATCTGGACGGTATCGCCTCAACATAGACACATGAAAAACATAATGAATACGGCTAAGCTGGGGAGGCAACTCAAGCTGATAAGAAACATGTCCAACTTTCTTTAAAATACGATACGGCCCAATAAATCGCGGACTCATTTCTGCCTATCGAATGCCTCTTTTAAGCGATCACGAATCAATCTGACATATTCAGTCTCTCGAATCAAGTCTGGACCCAAAGTTTTTCTATCATGCAACTCTATCAAATATATAGGAGTACGACATCTACGTCCATACAGAGCCTCATATGGTGCCATGCGAAAACTTGTCTGGTAACTATTATTGTAAGCAAACTCAGCTAATGAAAAATGTTCTGAAATATCAAACCGATCTCGACCCAAAGCTAGAGAAACCTGGAAGTAAACCTCGGATCTCGATCAGATATGATAGACAACGGAACATCATGAAGTGTAACGATCTCAGAAATGTACAACTTAGCCAGTTTTTCCAGAGAATAATTAATCCGGATAGGGATAAAGTGCGCTGATTTGGTGAGTCGATCAACAATAACCCAAATAGAATCCTTTTTAGAAGGAGTAAAGGAAGACCAGTAACGAAGTCCATCGTAATGCGCTCCCATTTCCACTCATGAATCTTAATTGACTGTAACAATCCAGATGGATGCTGGTGTTCTGCCTTAACCTGCTGACAAGTCAAACACCTCGCCACAAAATCTGAAATATTTTTCTTCATACCAGTCCAAAAGTAACGTTCTTTGAGATTATTGTACATTTTGTCCCCGCTAGGATGCATAGCATAAGGACTACTATGAGCCTCCTGAAGAATAACCCGTCTCAACTCATCATCTTTAGGGACGCAGTAACGACCGTGAAAACATAAAATACCATCTTGATCCACAGTATACTCCGAACTCGATCCCTGCTTAACTTGTTCAATAATGGGAAGAAATGAGCTATCAAGGAGCTGTTTGGCCTTAATCTCCTCGGCCAAAATAGGTTTAACCTGTAACTCTGCTAACAGACTACTATCATCAAATAAACTCAATTTGGCGAATAAGGCTCTGAGATCTGATATCGCCTTACGGCTCAAGGCGTCTGCCACTACATTAGCCCTCCCTAGATGATATTCTATCTCTAGATCATAGTCCTTTAGAAGTTCCAACCAGCGATGCTGTCTCAAATTCAATTCTTTCTGGGTAAGCATATACTTCAGACTCTTATGATCAGTATAGATATAACACTTTTCTCCGTAGAGATAGTGTCTCCAGATCTTTAAAGCAAAAACCACGGCAGCTAACTCTAGATCGTGAGTAGGATAGTTACGCTCGTGCGGCTTTAATTGACGCGACGCATAAGCGACAACCTTCCCATCTTGCATCAAAACACATCCCAATCCAGAGTGAGAAGCATTACTATAGATAGAAAAATCTTTTCCAGATTCAGGTTGTATCAGCACTGGAGCTTGAGTTAGAACAATCTTCAATTTCTCAAAGCTAGCTTGTTGGTTCTCAGACCAGAAAAATGGAACATTTTTCCTCAATAGTTTCGTCAGAGGAGCTGCAATAAGGGAGAAACCCTCTACGAAATGACGGTAGTAACTAGCTAAGCCTAAGAAACTATGGATCTCAGAAATGTTCCTGGGTTGCTTCCAGTTCAGAATAGCCTCCACTTTGCTTGGATCCACCTGAATACCATCAGCAGAAACGATATGTCCAAGAAAAGTCACTTCGCTGAGCCAAAACTCACACTTGCTCAACTTAGCGTATAACTTATTCTCCCTTAGAGTCTGTAGAACAATCCTTAAATGCTCCTCATGTTCTGCTTCACTTCTAGAATACACCAGTATGTCATCAATGAACGCAACTATAAACTTGTCCAAATAAGGTCAAAACACCCTATGCATCAGATCCATAAAAGCAGCAGGGGCATTTGTTAACCCGAATGACATCACTAAAAACTCATAATGCCCATATCGGGTACGGAAAGCAGTCTTCGAAATATCTAAGTCTTTCACTTTGAGTTGATAATAACCAGACCTCAAGTCTATTTTTGAAAAGATAGAAGCCCCTCAAAATTGGTCAAATAGATCATCGATCCTGGGCAGAGGATATTTGTTTTTAACCGTGAGCTTCTTCAATTTCCTATCATCAATACAGAGTCTCAATGTCCCATATTTCTTCTTGACAAAGAGAACTGGGGCTTCCCACGGTGATACACTGGGTCGGATAAATCCCCTATCCAACAACTCCTGAAGTTGGACTTTCAGTTCTTTAAGCTCCTTTGGGGCCATACGATAAGGAGCCATTGAAACCGGAGTGGAACCAGAATAGACTTCAATCTCAAACTCAACTTCTCTATCCGGAGGTAATCCAGACAACTCCTCAGGAAAAACATCGGGAAATTCCTTAACAATCCGGGTGCCTTCAATATCAGATTGAGAACTCCTATTATCCAATATATAAGCAAGAAACGACTCGGAACCTTTCCTGATCATCTTCTCAGATACCAAAGCAGACACAACATTCGTCAGAAATCCACGGCGTTCCCCGATCATTACAATTTTTTGATTATTTGGGGTCTTAAGAATATCTCTCTTGGTCTCAAAATCAATATTTACTCGATGTTTGTCCAACCAATCTACGTCGAGAATCAAATCAAACTCTTCCAAAGGTAACTCCATCAGGTCGGCCGAAAAAATTTCCCCATTGATCTCTATAGGGCACTGTCTAAAAATACGATCCAACATAATGGACTTGCCTAAGGGACTTTGAACTATCACCGAATGCTCATTATTCTCAATAGGAATATTTAGACCCTTAGAAACAGAATACGATACATAGGAATTGGTAGAGCCACTATCAAACAATGCAAAGTAGGGAACTGAATGAATAGTAATAGAACCTGCAGTCACATTAGGCCCATCACAATCTTGTCGAAGTCTGGCAGTGTAAACCAATGCAGGCTGTCTGGCCTCAGATCTGACTGGACCCCTACTCTGAGATGCTCGGCCTCTGATAGCCGATCCCGATGACCTCTCATTAGTACGACCGCCTACAGGAGTCTGAATAGTACTCTGATTATGAGCGGGAATACGAGCTGGTGTCTAAACTGTAGTAACTGATATTAGACAATCCCTTATAATATGGTCATCAGAACCACATCTAAAACATGTGCCAAATTTTCTCCTACATTCCCCAAGATGATGTTTCCCATAATAATCACATGTCTGCAAAGATTATAACCCAGAACATCCACCATTTCTAGAAGGCTGAACAGCTGAAGAACCAAATGCAGTAGGTCTGACACTCACACCGACTCTCTGAAAGGAATCACCCCTGCCTCTCTTGCTAGGATATGCAAAAGAATCAACAGAACCAGAAGGCCTCCTGAATCGGTTTTTGAGCCCGATCACTGTCTCTCTTGCGCTCTTACCCAATCGCTCTATTTACTCAACAGTCTTGGCTATCTCAACCAAGGCATCAAAATTCCTTTCCCGGTGAGTAGCAACTCGACTCTTGATTTCATACCTGAGTCCATTCTCGAACCTCAAGCATCTATCTGTCTCTGTGTCAACAAGTCCAGGAACATAATGGCTCAATCAGATGAACTCAACCTCGTAGTCCATAACAGACATGCTACCCTGCTCCAGATTCTGAAACTCTTGACGTCGCTCCTGCAGGTATCTCTCTCCGATGTAGCGACTCCGGAAGCGCGTCTTGAAAAGATCCCATGTTAACTGGTTTCTTGAAATACTACCAGAAATTGATTGCCACCATCTGAAGCTCTCTTTCTTCAACATAGTTAGGGCTCCCTTCAACTTCTGTTTAGGTCTGAGGTCCATCTCATCAATAATCCTCTCTGTGTCCTCCAGTCAATACCCAGTGTCTGTCGGAGGTCCACCAGTAATACCCTCAAACGGAACTACACCAGCAACAACCAGAGAATTTGAAATCTCAACCGCAGTCATATTACTAGGGGCTCTAGCAGCTCTCTGAAACATGCGAACGATAGCTCTATTAATGGCGTCTTCGTTCATATCAGTATCCTCATCTTCAGTAACAGGAGGACCTCTCACAGGAGTAAACTGATCATCATGAGAAAGGGTCGGATCTACTTGCGGAACAAGAGGATCACGTGGAGACATCGGATCATCGATCGTAACAGAAGGTCGAACGACTCGCCCTCGACCACGGTCACGTCCTGTCCTATGACCTCTAGTAGCACTCATCGTTGGATCTATAAGGCTATACAGAAAGAATTTGAAACATATGTCAGATTAGCATCAGGGATCTCGAGAAAATTTTAAATCATAAAATAAGGTGACATTTTTTTCCTTCAAAATTTCTTAAAAAATCAAAGTTTAGGACCCATATACAGTCTGAGTTTTTAAAACAGAAGGCTCTGATACTACCAAATGTAACCCTCCAGACCCGGTCTGTAAGTTAGACCCAAACCTAACTGGTCACATATCTCATTCAGAGTTTTTTTTCTTAAAATACATTAGATATAATATAGAACAAAATATCGATAATACAAATATATCCAAAATGATAGCAAATACATGTCACCAAACATAACTGAAAAACATATAGAGATATACGTTTCGTACAAAATAAATAGTTGATCTCCCCTGATGCCAAATCTGCTAGCTTACTGTCTGCTGTTATCTGAAAAAGGGTAAAAACTACAGAATGAGCTAAAAAGCCCAGTGTGCTCCATACATTATATAAAAAAACATACAGATAAAACTTTCAATTAGATCGGTTTATGCAACATGTTTTTTTTAAACATGAACACTATCCCCATCCGTTCACATCATAAATGTGTAGGTTCCCCAAAACCATACACCCAACCGCACATGCCATTTAGACCATGAGCACAAAGCCGAGGAGTCTGCAGATAATCTTCCTTCAACAATATCCCCCAATGACAATATTAAACATGAATGTATTCAAGTGAAAACAATGATTAATCACTTAAAACATAAAAATGTTTCATAATTGGAAACCATATGCAAAAATACGGAAATCAGAATTCAAAACAGTAATATATGGTAATTCAGATGTCAGATAATCAGATTTCAGAAATCGGTATGAAATACCTTAATCCAGAAATTATATCGGAATATACAGTAAATCAGATATCAAATACTTGGTATTCAGATGAATCATTTTAAAACAGTAATGTAATACTGTCAGGAAACACACCTGTAACAGTCTGAGAAATCAGATAGGGAAGCCTACTACTGGGTTTGTCGATCACGCTCTGCTGTAGCGCTAGATCCTACGAATTAGAAAAATCCATATTGGAATCCTAATATAAATAATCTTAATCTTTATTTAAATAATATATGGAAACCTACGGATAATTCTTGTAATACGCGGTTCGGGCTGATCTGATGAACGAACAACTCCGGACCTAACTGATCCTCGCTTAGGTGAAACACGAGTACCTTCATAAAATATTTTATTGAATCAATTCCTTAACCAAATCTCAAATAAATAATTAAAATACTAAAATACTAAGCCTTTTTGGGTTCACATGCTTGATTCGGGGATTTTGGGTCAGAATTTGACAAAACGAACTTCGGAATCAGACTCAGGAAGTTGAGAAACATAAAGTATGATCTTCCGAAATTCTAAATTCTTGGTCAAAATCAAAGTTAACGGGATTGATTGACGATTTGTAGACTTTGGGGTTTAAATTTTGTGAAACGGACCCCAAAAACAGATTCGGGACGTCGAAAAATGTCAAGATAAGTATTCTCGGAAAAGATTAACGGCTGTTTAATAGCCGGTCAAAGTTCTGATCAAAAGTGGTCAACCATTTTCGAAATTAATATATATTTTTTTATTTTTTTATTTTTTTTACAAAATTACAAAAATAACACCATTTTAAAATTAATTACCAATATAGCACCATTTTCAAATTATTTACTAAAATGCCTTTTTTAAAAAATTACGAAAATAACATTTTTTAAAAAAAATTACAAAACTAGCACAATTTTCGAATTAATTCCCAATATGTCACCAGTTTCAAAATAATTACTTAAATGTCACCCGGTCAACAGTCAACGGGTCGGGTCGAGTCGGAACCGGTCAAACCTTTGAAAAACCGGTCATATTAATATTCCTCACGCTTAGTGGCGGTGCGTGGGGCGCATGAGGGCTCTTCCAGCAGCGTAAAATTCACGGGAAAATTCCTAAAAATTATTTTGAGCGATTTCGAGATACTTACAAAGCTCAGTTCGAATTTTTGAACGGTGGAGAGCTCGATTTTAACAAATCGGAAACTTTGACCGCTTCACCTCCCCACGCGCCGCCGTCTACGGAGACCAAGGATGACACCGGCAGACTCAGAACGGCACAATGAACACGATGGTGCGGGAGGTGTCGTAAACGGAAGAACGATCGACGATGAATTTAAGATTTTCTCGGCGATTGTACTAAAAAAAACGTCGAGACTTTGACTGGAAATTCCCGGTGTTTGGCAGCGTTTCACCTCAATTAATTTAAGGGAATTGTTCCTGACTCGATAACGAACACGATGGTGGTTTCAAAACGATGATCGGAATTTGGACGGCGTCGGGATCGTTGTCGGAAGTTGACGTTGGGGGAAGGGAATTTAGGAGCAATTGGTTTCTGATTTTTTTTCAGAAACCAATTGCCGTATATAATACCAAACCTCACCAACTTTTTTTGGATAAATTCAGGATTTGGTCTTTAAATTTTCTTTAACTCTAAAACAGGCTACAAGTTTTAAAATCTTTCAATTTAGTCCCTATAATTTATCAATTTTCACAATTAAAAACTTAAATTTCAATTAAATATTATTTTCAAATTTCCGGGTTGTTACAATGATACTGTCACTGGAAGGCTGCCTAGCAGGTAAACTGGTTAAGTATCACTTCGGCTCTTCTTTGAAACAGAAATAAACATAACGAAAAGAAAAAATAACTTATCCGTGTTGGATGATTTCCCATATCCGACATCCATATTGGAGTTACACATGAGCTTCTTTTAAATTGCTAGGACCATCTTCTAATAGTTCGGTCCAGATTCGATCTGATTTAAAGCGCAGGATATATAAAATTAAGAGAACATTATGAAAAAGTAAGAAACCGAATTTGATTAATTGTATGAAGCATGTTCTACTTTATATTGATTGAAAGTAAAAAAACATAGTTTGAGTAGATTTATTGCTACACTAATTTTCTTTATATTAAAATAATGATCCTTATATATAGATATTAAGGATTAGTGTTAGAGGTCAAGTTATTTTTTAAAGATCATCTTGCATTCTTCTATTTCCAACATTAGCAAAAATTTTCTTTTCTTGTTTGTGATTTTTTTTAAAAGGGTTTTCATGTAAAAACTTGGTGACTATTTTATTGTGAGATCATTACTTATCGTTATCCCTTAACAAATTGATATCAATGCATCCAAATTATTTATCTTGATCACAATAATAACATCCTTAAAGTATGAAATATTTTTATTAGATTGTAACACCATATTCACGTTATAGAAGGTGAATATGCAGACAATTCCGACGCATGTGAATTCGGAATTGTGTAAAGATAAAAAGGCTTTATCAAATTACATCTATATTTTTCGAATGAAATTCTGTAATTCATGTTGAAGGAGAAGATTTATGTTGTGATATGGAAGAACTTAAAACAACTATGCATGAAGAAAACTTTAACTAATAAATTGTATATAAAGCAACGGCTTTATTTTCTGTTATGTATGGCTCATAAAAAGTCTCGTTGTGGGGTTACGAATTATGTGGGTTGGGGGTGTGGGGGCGCAGCCCCCGCGGTACGGTACAGGGTTGATTTTGTAATTATGTACCAGGGTTTTCTATTATAAATAGAGATGTAACCTAGACCTAAAAGATCATTGAATAAAACTTCTAGCGCCGCCTAGGCACCGAGGACGTAAGCACATTGCCGAACCTCGTAAAATTCTCGTGTTCTTTCGTTTTCTTTACCCGTTTTCGTCAACAATTGGTATCAGATGTCAGGAGCAAAATTCGAAGTCGCGAAATTCGATGGTCAGGGTAACTTCGGATTATGGCAAACGAGGGTGAAGGATCTATTGGCGCAGCAAGGGATCTTGAAGGCTTTGCGACCTACAAAGCCGGCGTCGATGGATGAGGAAGATTGGGAAGAATTGCAGCAGCGAGCGGCAGGAACCATACGATTATGCTTGGCGGACGAGGTCATGTATCACGTCATGCATCTATCGTCTCCAGACGAAATTTGGAGGAAGTTGGAAAGTCAGTTTATGTCCAAATCCTTAACGACAAAACTGTATCTGAAGCAGCGGCTGTATGGGCTGAAGATGCAGGACGATCACGATTTGGCGCAACACGTGAATGTCTTCAATCAAATCGTTTCTGATCTGGCTCGGCTTGATGTGAAAATTGAGGATGAAGACAGAGCGATGATTCTGTTGTGTTCGTTGCCTTCCTCTTACGAACACATGGTGACTACTCTTACATATGGGAAAGAGACTATCACGTGAGGAGATTACTGCAGCCTTGTTGGCTCACAACCAGCGGAAACAGAATGTAGGGGAAAGCTCTCAAGCCGATAGCTTATATGTCAAGGGTAATCGAGATCGTGGACGGAAGCCAGAGAAGGCAGGGTCCGGGAAGCGGAATTCCAGATCCAAATCCAGGGATAAGAAGACGATTCACTGTTACAAGTGCAAGGAGGCGGGACATATGAAGCGAGACTGTCCGAAGTTGAAAAAGCAGACCGATGAGAAGCGTGATGGCTCATCCAAGTCTGTGAACGTGGTCGAGGATGATACTTCTGATTGCAGTGAGGGTGATATGCTTTCTATTTCAACGACACAATTGACGGATGCTTGGATTCTTGATTCTGGATGTTCTTATCACATCACGCCAAATAGGGAATGGTTTTCGACATACAGGCCGGTTAATTCTGGTTCGGTTATTTGGGTGATGATCGATGTTGCAATATTGTTGGTATTGGTGATGTCAGAATTAAGATGCACGATGGCTCCGTTCGGACGTTGAGTGGTGTTCGACATATCCCAGACTTGAAGAAGAATTTGATTTCCTTGGGCACTTTGCACAAGAATGGTTTTATCCCTAAGGCTGACGAGGATAGGGAAACCATTCGGATTGTTAAAGGAGCATTGACTGTGATGAAAGGCAAGATGACTGCAGGGAATATCTACAGATTGTTAGGGAGTACCGTTGCAGGTGGAGTTCACTCTGTTGAGTCCTGTGATGATACGACAAAATTGTGGCATATGCGCCTTGCTCATCTTAGTGAACGTGGTATGGCAGAATTACACAAGAGAAACTTGTTGCATGGTGTCAAAAGCTGTAAGCTCGATTTTTGCAAGTATTGTGTTCTTGGTAAACAGACTAAAGTCCGTTTCAAGACTGCGAAGCACACAACTCAAGGGATTCTTGATTATGTGCATTCTGATGTATGGGGGCCTTCCACGACATCGTCTTTGGGTGGATCTAGGTACTATGTTACTTTATTGATGATTTTTCACGGAAATTTTGGGTGTATTTTTTGAAACAGAAATCTGAAGTTTTTGAGAAGTTCAAGCTGTGGAAAGCTGAGGTAGAAAACCAAACAGGACGAAAAATCAAGATAATGGTACGGAGTACACAGATTCACGTAAATTCATGGGATGGGATTCAGACATGCGCAAGACACCACAACAGAATGGTGTTGCGGAACGAATGAACAGGTCGTTGAATGAAAGAGCCAGATGTTTGCGGTTGAATGCGGGCTTCCCAAACACTTCTGGGCTGAGGCTGTTAACATGGCGTGTTACCTTATCAACAGATCACCAAGGGCATCGCTGGCTGGGAAAGTTGCAGAAGAGGTATGGACTGGTCATGATGTTAGTTTTGATAACTTACGGATTTTGGTTGTCCTGCTTATGTGCATGTACCTGCTGATGAGAGATCCAAACTTGATGCAAAATCGAAGGAGTGCATTTTTCTGGGTTACAAGAAAGGTGTCAAAGGATTCAAGTTCTGGGATCCAGTTGCGAAGAAAGTTGTGATTAGTAGAGATGTCGTTTTTGATGAACAGTCTATGTTGCAGCAGAAGCAAGACACGACAGTGGTAGATTTCGAGCAGTTTCCAGTTGAGAAACCAGAAACTTCTCAATCGACTTCTGGTGGTTCCACTACGGATGATTTGCAGGATTATAGTCTCGCCAGAGACAGGGTGAGACGGACGAATATAAAGCCTCCGAACAGATTGGGTTTTGAAGACTTGGTATCTTTTGCACTTACTGTTAGCAGTGATGATCCAGTTACTTTTCATGATGCCGTTACTAGTCAGGAAAACGACAAGTGGATGGCAGCCATGGTTGAGGAGATGGAGTCTTTGAATCACAATCGCACATGGAGTTAGTTCCCCTTCCTGAGGGTAAGAAGCCGATTGGTTGCAAATGGGTGTATAAGAAGAAACCAGCAGTAACAGAAAAAAGAGGGGAGAAGTTCAAGGCTCGTTTGGTAGCGAAGGGTTTTTCACAGCAGAAAGGAGTTGATTATGATGAAATCTTTTCTCCTGTGGTCAGGCACACTTCAATCCGAGCAGTACTTGCATTGGTGGCTAGTTGGGATTTGCATTTAGAGCAGATGGATGTTAAAACTGCTTTTTTGCATGGTGATTTAGAGGAGCAGATCTACATGCGGCAACCTGAAGGTTTCACTCAACCTGGAAACGAGCATTTAGTTTGCAGATTGAAGAAATCTTTGTACGGGTTAAAACAGTCTCCTAGACAGTGGTATAAACGGTTTGACTCCTATATGATCAAGATTGGCTACAACCGATGTGAGTATGATTGTTGTGTCTATGTTAAGAGCCTTGATGATGGTTCTTTTATTTTTCTATTACTGTATGTTGATGATATGTTGATTGCTGCGAAGAACATGGATGATGTTATCGGTTTGAAAACTTTATTGAGTCAGGAATTTGATATGAAAGATTTAGGTGCTGCAAAGAAAATTCTTGGAATGGAAATTTGCAGGGACAGAGACTCAAGGAAACTACGGCTATCTCAACGGGTTATGTTGAGAAAATGCTAGAAAGGTTTGCGATGAGCAGCGCGAAACCAGTTAGCACTCCATTGGCGAATCACTTTAAGCTCTCATCAGAACAGTGCCCTAAGACAGATAAGGAAGCTGAAAATATGGCAAAGGTTCCGTATTCTAATGCTGTTGGCTGCTTGATGTATGCGATGGTATGTACTCGTCCTGATTTAGCTCATGCTGTTAGTCAAGTTTGTAAGTACATGTCTAAACCTGGTAAGCAACATTGGGATGCAGTCAAGTGGATCTTTCGGTTCTTAAAGGGTACTGTGGGACATGGAATTGTTTTTGGGAGTCAGCGGGATAATCCTTTGGTTGTAGGATATGTGGATTCAGATTATGCAGGTGACTTGGATAATAGAAGATCTACGACAGGGTATGTGTTCACTCTTGGTGGAGGGCCTATTTGCTGGAAGTCTACTGTTCAATCTGTCGTGGCACTATCTACAACTGAAGCTGAATACATGGCAGCGGCTGAAGCTGCAAAAGAAGCTTTATGGCTTACTGGTTTAGTGAAGGAGTTGGGTGTTCAACAAGGTGGAGTTCAGTTGCTTTGTGATAATCAAAGTGCTATTCACTTGGCTAAGAATCAGGTGTATCGTGCTAGAACTAAACATATTGATGTAAGGTTCCACAAGATCAGAGAGTTGGTTGCATCTGGAGAGGTTTTGTTTCAGAAGGTACATACTGATGAGAATGCCGCTGATATGTTCACCAAGCCAGTTACGACAGACAAGTTCAAGCATTGCTTGGACTTGTTGAATGTTTCGAGTTGTTAAAGAAGCAAGGTAACCCAACCCACATTGAAGTTTCCAAGGGGCAGGATATTCGCCAAGGTGGAGATTTGTTATGTATGGCTCATAAAAGTCTCGTTGTGGGGTTACGAATTATGTGGGTTGGGGGTGTGGGGGCGCAGCCCCCGCGGTACGGTACAGGGTTGATTTTGTAATTATGTACCAGGGTTTTCTATTATAAATAGAGATGTAACCTAGACCTAAAAGATCATTGAATAAAACTTCTAGCGCCGCCTAGGCACCGAGGACGTAAGCACATTGCCGAACCTCGTAAAATTCTCGTGTTCTTTCGTTTTCTTTACCCGTTTTCGTCAACATTTTCATTATTTGAAAGAAGGGACATTTTTTTGAAGAATACTTGATTATCTTATTTTTAAAGAAATTATATCAAATTTGAAGACCATAGAGGCTAAGTAAGATAAAGAAGATTTAGGCTTAATTCTGTTTTATTCATTGCCCTATCTTGCTCGTTTTTTATAGATACAATTTTGTATAATTGCGAATTTCTCATGGTTAATCAAATTTATAATTCTTAACCTTGTATGATAAGATGATGCATGGTGTGATTGAAACAAACTTTCTATGAGAGAATTTCGTTATTCGTGAGAGAATTTAAGAAATGAATTCTAACAGGGATGTCAAGATTATGTCGAACTCCAAGAACGTAGGAAAACCATGTTGTTATTGTAAGAAAAGGGGCATATCAAGGTCGAATGTTAAAAATTGTAAAATAGGAACCAAATGAATACTGTGGATCACAAGAGGAAATAGCCAAAGAAATTTGAAGAAGTTGTGCAATTCAAGAGATTCTGGAAAAGTTTTTTCAGACTAACCAACAACCAATGTTCATGGTTTAATCGGTAATAAAGAATAGAACATAATAAAAGTGAAGTTTTTTCCATGGAAGAAGCCATTGTTCAGAGTTTTTTTTTTGTATAATGTTAAAATTAGCCCTCAATGTTTATCGATATAGTCAGACCCCTCAATGTTTCATTTTAGGATAAAAGATCCCTATTTTAGAGCGTTAACTGTTTGTTAACTGATGATTTCCATCCACATATAGGTTTTTTGCCTCAAAAATAAAACGTTGGGAGTCAAAATACTAAAAAAATAGAGACTAAAGTGACTATTTAATTAAACATCAAAGATATTTTTTTACATTATGTCTTTCGTTACGTTAAAGAATATTTTTTCCGATAATCATGATAAATTTAACATTTTTGGAAAAAATAATTTTTGAAAAGTTCAAATTAAAAATTAATTTTTTTAACATGTGAAAATTAACAGTTTGATCGAAATATAACAATCGATAACAAAAATAGTAAAAATATAAATTATTTAAAATTGGTGAGCAAACAAGAACAAAACTGAAACATAAGTAACTATCATTGTAGTTTACCCTTTTATTATTTCACCTCAAAACGAATAGTATAGATAAAACGCATTCCCTCCCTTTTCTCATACTCTCTCTCTCCTCTCCTCTCCTCCGCCATTACTGCCAAACGCCACTCTTCTCTTCCTTTGATGCGCTCGCTCTTTTCTTCTTCTCCCCATCCGATCACAACTCTCCTCAGACTCGTTCGATCCCACCGCCGATTCTTCTCCTCGAAGAATCCGAGATTGTCGAATCCAATGGCGATTCCTCCAAAGTCCTCCCCCGCTGCCGTTATCCCCAGCGAGGACCGTCTAGCGACTAGGTTATGGATCAAGTTTCGCAGAGAATCCATGCTTTCTCTTTACTCACCTTTCGCTCTTTGTTTGGCTTCTGGGTCTCTGAAGATCGACACTTTTCGTATATTGCCCAAGATGTACACTTTCTCAAAGCCTTTTCTCGTGCGTGAGTTCCTTTTTCATTTCTCCTCTTTTTTGGTCTTTTAGATGGAATTTTCAATTTGGGTCTTGTTTGTTTTGTAGAATGTAGAATGTCTTTTTTGGTCTTTTAGATGGAATTTTCAATTTGGATTTATTTATTTGTTTTGTGCTACTGTACAGTATATGCTAAGATTAGATGGAAGGGAATTGAAATAGCAAATGGAGATTTTTTTTTCTCCTGTATAGTTTTTATTGAATTGAAATTTAATAAAAATTTAAGAATCGGCATAAACACTTCACCTTTTGGTATTGTTGAATCCTTGCTGATATTCTCTTTAAGGGAAATGATCATGGTTTTTGCACCGTCTTGTTGAGTTACGCAAGGGGGAATTTGAGATACGTCTTTTTTATGAAACTCTGCTGATGTTTGAGACTTGAAGTTCTGTTATAAGATTGATATTAGCTAGCTTCAACCCCTTCCTAGATTTGATTGCTGAGAAAGTTAGGAAAAGAAGATGAATGAAACTTTAATTTCTAAGTGCCACTCGGTTGCTTGAGTAATTAGTCAGATGTAATTGGAGGTTATATTGTTATTATTTGGGGAAAAGTTATTACATTGCTTGAGGCGGGTCAGTTTCCATAATTTAAATTGGCATGTTGTGCTAGAATAAAAGGAATATCTTTGTTCTCTTAGCTGGTTTAATTTAGAATTGCTTTGTTCTGTTTATACGTAGGCATATGTCCTTAGTTGATTTGTTGTTTTCTTCAATCTGGGTTGTAGATATGAATTGTCAGAAGACTGCACTGATGACGATGATGCAAAATTAGCTATCTCTGCGTTAAGGAAGGGTGCCTTGGAGGAGCTAAAAATGCACAATTCTTTCGTACAGGTGTGTAAGTAGGGTTCCTTTTTTCTGTTGCTTACTGCATGCTCAATTATTGGAAAAGTTAAGATAAAAAAAGGAAATTGAATCTTTCCTTTTATTGCCATTGCTTGTATATTTATAAAACATTCCCACCAACTATTTAGTACATTGGTGATTCAACCTGAGGTCATTTTGTCATATGAAATCGTCTGCACTAGAATTTAATCCGGACTTTTTGTACATTGTGTGGATATCATTAATTCACTATCCCTTTGATTCTTTCTTTCTGATCATATAGTTGGCTGTCACATGAAATATCCAGTCCTCTTCACGGATGACAAGTTTCAATTGGATTTTGATATTATAACTTTATAAGTACTAAATCATCACTCAGAGAAATTTTATAAAGAGATTCGAGTAAATAATAACACTTCCTATAGACTAAATTCTATCTGCCTTGTGCTATTTGCAAGACAATAAAGCTTCTTTTACTCTCTTAGTTATTTATTAATCTGCATGCATATCTTTTTCTCCTTGGTTCTTGTCTGGTTAAGGGTATCTTATTGGTATGAATGCTGGAATTCTGCAGGAGTGGGGTTCTGACTGTGTTAAAGAATGCCCCGTCAATTCTGCAACTTTGAAGTATACAGAATTCTTGCTGGCAACAGCTTCTGGGAAAGTTGAAGGACTAAAAGCTCCAGGAACACTTGCCACTCCATTTGAGAAAACAAAGATTGCAGCTTACACTCTAGGGGCCATGACACCTTGCATGAGGCTGTATGCCTTTCTGGGCAAGGAGTTTCAGGCACTTCTAGAATCCAGCGACCACGATCACCCATACAAGAACTGGATTGAGAATTATTCTTCTGAAAGCTTTCAGGTATGGTATTGATAGCACTCGTTTGTAGTGGTCAACTTGATTAGAGTCTCAGACTATTGATTCTTTGAATTTAGGCATCAGTTCTGCAAACCGAAGACTTGCTGGATAAACTTAGTGTACCTTTGACAGGCGAGGAACTAAACATCATTGAGAAGCTTTATCACCAAGCAATGAAACTTGAAATAGAGTTCTTCTATAGTCAACCGCTTACTCAGCCTACTATTGCTCCTTTGACCAAGGAACATGCTCCTGAACAAGATTGTCTTATGATATTTTCTGATTTTGATCTTACTTGCACGGTTGTTGATTCATCTGCCATTTTGGCAGAGATAGCAATAGTAACGGCCCCAAAATCTGATCAGAACCAACCAGCAGGTCAAATTACTGGGATGTCGTCTGCTGAGCTGAGGAACACCTGGGGTCAATTTTCTACACAATACACAGAAGAGTATGAACAATGCATAGAGAGTATTTTGCCTTCTGAGAAAGGTATTTAACTATATGTCTATAATCTTCAAAAGATGTATGGATAGCATTTAAACTAGTTCCTTAACATTGATTTTTACATCCCATGATTTTACAGTGGAGTTCAACTATGAAACTTTGTATAAAGCACTTGAGCAACTCTCGGACTTTGAGAAAAGAGCAAATTCTAGGGTGATAGAGTCAGGGGTGCTTAAGGGTCTAAACCTTGAAGACATTAAACGAGCTGGCGAAAGACTGATTCTTCAAGATGGTTGCATTAACTTCTTTCAAAAAATCACACAGAATAGAAGTATTAATGCCAATGTTCATGTTCTTTCTTATTGTTGGTGCGGTGATCTCATCCGGACAGCTTTTTCTTCAGGTAAGTTTGTTCTCTCTCAACAGCTCTCTCTCCACCGTCTTATACTTCTTCTATCTTGTCAGTTGCTTGAGAAACCGAATGTTCGAATTTACCCCTTGAACATTAACACTGACAGAAACTTTGTTGAAGCAGGGGGTTTAGATGCTCTGAGCATACATGCAAATGAGTTCAGTTTTGCAGAATCACTATCCACAGGAGAAATTGTTTGGAAAGTTCAGTCCCCTATCGACAAAATTCAATCTTTCGATGATATTTTACAAGACTGTAGCAGTGACAGAAAAAACTTGAGTGTTTACATCGGAGACTCGGTGGGCGATCTACTGTGTCTGGTGAAAGCAGATATAGGCATTGTGGTAGGGTCAAGTTCAAGCCTAAGGAGAGTGGGGAGTAAGTATGGTGTTTCTTTTGTGCCATTGTTCCCAGGCATGGTTAAGAAACAGAAGGAGTTTGCTGAAGGAAGAAGCCCTTGTATTTGGAAGGGTCAATCTGGAATTCTTTACACTGCTTCTAGTTGGGATGATATCCATGCCTTCATTTTGGGGTTGTAGAATTTATTATTATTATTCTTAGGACAAATTAATGAATTATTTTATTTATGGAGTAAGGGGCAGCAATACGAAATAACACCTATTGGAATCCTTTTTGTTCTCCCTAAATGACAATGTTATGTAATTATTTTTTTTAGGTATATTTAAAAATAAATTACAAAAATTAAGCTTGTGACTATTTTAGTCTCGTTTATGAAATTAAAAAAATGTTTTAGATTTTTAAAGAAAAAATCATTGGATTTTTATTGTAAGTTTATGTATTGAATTATTATCTCATTTCAACTTTGATAGTTTGAATTTAACTGTTTGTGGTTAAAAACTAATTTTGAAAAGATAAAATGTCAATTTTATACGTTTTGCTCTAAATTAAAAAATAATATTTGAATTATATTTATACTCATTAATACTATGATTTTTGAAATACATCAATTTAAACTATAATAAAAATATAAAAAGTATTTTATGATAACTCATTAATAATATTTTTATCAATAAATATTTTATTAAAAATATATATTATTAATGTTTTTTAAAGGTGGACTTAAAATTATTACGAAATAATAATTTAGATACTATTTTGATAATAAAATAATATATATTTAATTTGTCAAAAAATGATATTATACTTAAAAGTAAAAAAAATCTTTTAAGTTCTACCAATTTATATCTAACAATCAATTTGAACACTACTGAAAACAATTAATAAATAATTATACAGGTATATTTATTAATTTAAAACCTAATTAAAAATAAATAATTGAAGAAAAAAATATAATTTCAATGCAAAAGTGATTTTTCACAATAAAAGTTAAAAATTTAAACTTTAAAGATTAAGTTAAAAATCACTTTTCTAGTCATGATTTTAAACCAATTTTAATTGTTTAGCATTGTTTATAAAGTGGAAAATCATTTTTTATTACTAAATGTTTTAAAAGTTGTGATTGGTGTGACTTTGCTATTGTTGGGTTAACTGATGGTGGGGTATAGAGCATGGGGGGCTTCTTGTTGTTTGAAGTAGCTGGTAGCCTTAGGGATTGTTAGTTTCAGCTACTGTAAATATTTTCTTTTTCCATTTGTTGACGCTGAGCCTTGGTTTAATGTCGATAATAAAAGAGATTTTTAAAAAGTTCCCACCTCTGTTTTAATATATATATATATATTAGTTAAATTTAATTGATTCATATATCTATTTTTTTTAAATTACAACTTACTCGTAAGTTTAAAAATTAAAGTATAAATATTTATAATATTTTTATGTTGATATCAAACTTTTATTTAAAAAATAAGAAACAATTTATTGAGTGGTCTCAGTGATAAAAAAATATTATTTTTTTCAAAAGATTCAGATTCGACTAGTTGTGTTTACAAAATATATATATTTATATTACGATAGAATAAGAAATGAATACATGTAAAAGATAAAAAAATAAAAGTAAAATGATTATGTATAATGAGAAAACTAGGGTTTCGAAACCATGAGTTTATTTTTCTTAGAGTAAAGTATAGTAATGATCACTGAATTTTTCTAAAGCTTTTATTTAGGTCTCCAACTTTTAAAACTTACAATACAGCCACCCAACATTTAGTTCGTTTGTAATATGGTCCCCGACGTTAAATTGTCGTTAGTACGTTTGCAATATGGTCACTGAACTTTTCAGGCGCATGCATTTAGGTCCCCAACTTTTAAAACTTGCAACACAGTCCTCATTTTCATTCTAAACCCCAAATTCCTTTTCAATCTCGAATTTTCTTTTTCGCTTATCTCTTCTCATTTCCAGCGTAACTTTTCAGTCGGGGATGCATGTGAAATTCTAATCTAACTTTGAATTATGTGGAGGTGTTGACTTGAATAAGGGTCTATTGAGAGAATACCCGACCAAGGGACTATCGGGACCATCAACGATTTAAGGTGTAATGTTAGATACAAGTCATCTCAGGTGAAGCATAGATGTTCGATGAAATGCTTGTGAGAAAAAAATGGGGTTAGAAATGCAGAGTTGACAAATACTACTAAGATGAACTAAGTATCATTGTTGAAAGTCACCAACAAAGCTGAAATTATTTTGTATAAATGGCATATAATAATTTATTCATTTAATCCTTGTGGTTAAAGATTTTTGTTGAGTTAATCGATTGATGAATCGACCAAGAGGGGGGTGAATTGACAATAAAAATTTTGGTGGAAGCTTTTGCAAAAAATTGAAAATATTTGTACAATGATTTAGAGTGGTTCGACTTTCTCAACCAAAGTCTACGTCCATTACCTTAGCTATCCACACTAAGGATTTCCACAAATTCACTAATTTGTCTTTCTTTTTCTAATTTGTCTTTCTTTTGAGGACAAAGAGTAACCTTACAACTCCCTCAAGAATTATACCCCAAATTCTTGAGAACACTCTCTCTCAAAGAGAAATACACAAATTTTGCAAACTTACAGAAAAACCTCACAAGGTAAGATGTTTGCACAATTCTAGAATAAAGAAAGAACACTCAAGAATGAATACAATTGAGCATAAATGGTGTTCTTGAAAGCTGTCGAAACCGTCTTTCGGTTAGGCCCCGAATTTGGGCTTTGACTTGGATTAAACGAATTGGAGTCACCACCGATCATTTATTTTAAAACAAATCGGTTGATCGGATACCCTATTTCGCACATGATCTGAGTCTTTCCAAAGATGTGTCGGATTCTGGAGTCGGTTACAGCCGAGGAAGGGTTAGCATCCTTGAACTGCCCTTTCGGTACTACGCAATTTCCAGTTGTCTTAAATTAAGAAAATTGTAATTTAAAATTTAAAATTAAAAATACGATCCCAATTACTTACCTTAGATAGTTTTAAAGGTGTGCCCTTAAGAATGTTAAGAAACCATGTTAGATAAAAAGGTAAGAAATAAATAAATAAAATTAAAATGAAAAAAAATTAAGTAAAAGATAAGATAAAGAAAGCAAAAATAAAATAGTAAGTAAAATAAATAAAAAATAAAAAAAATAAAAAAAGAAGAAAAAAAATATAAATAAAACAAATAAATAAAATAATAATAAAAAAGTAAAAATAATATATATATATATATAATAAATAAAAACATAAAAAACAGTATATATATATATAAATTAATAAAACATATAATAAAAAATAGAGAAAATAAACTCAGTGACCAAAAATCCCAGATAATATACGGTTTTTACCAACTTTTTTTGGATTTGCGAAAATGACCAACAAAATCGCAATGCGATCTCTAATTCGCATTGCGATCTCCAGTATCGCAAATTCGTGTTCCATTTCGCGTTGCGATAGTTGAAAATCGCGTTGCGATTTTCCATTTCGCGTTGCGATAGTTGAAAATCGCATTGCGATTTTCCATTTCGCGTTGCGATTTTTCATTTCGCGTTGCGATAGTTGAAAATCGCGTTGCGATTTTCCATTTCGCGTTGCGATAGTTAAAAATTGCGTTGCGATTTTCTATTTCGCGTTGCGATAGTCTACAGTTGTCGTTGCGATTTTCCAAATTTGTTGCGATAGTCTACAGTTGTCGTTACGATTTTCCAAATTCGTTGCGATAGTTAAAAAAAGATTTTGTTTCTTAAGAATTTTCTCTAAAAAGATAGCATCCACGCGGACGTGTCAAAGACACGTATTACCCGACCCGACCCGACCCGAGATGAGACGAGACGGCGGCGGCGGCGGCACGCGAGAGTCCCCCTTGTTCTCTTTCACTCAACAAGGAAGTGCAAAATCCAAGCCTTAAATACCATTCCCAATAGTGTTTTCAATACTATGTGGGATTGAGCATTACCCCACTTTTTCTAATTTTTTACTTTTAACAATGTTTTGAAACAAGTAAAAGTAGTCCTTTAATTTGATGACTTTGCTTGCATATATAACAACTTACATTCTTAAGAGTAATATACGTAGATATCATGTGCTTAATTTAAGTAGCATATGTTATCATCATTTCTTCAAGTATAAGAATACAAATCCGACAGAACCTCCACCAGAACCAATCATGCAACGCTTGTGGCAATGAACGTTATTCAACTCTTCAAGCAACAATCTTCACAATAGGATTGGTAATGCTCAATCCCACATAGTATTGGAAATACAATTGGGAATGGTATTTAAGGCTTGGATTTTGCACTTCCTTCTTGAGTGAAAGAGAACAAGGGAGACTCTCGCGCGCCGCCGCCGCCGTCTCGTCTCGGGTCGTGGTAATACGTGTCTTCGACACGTCCGCGCGGATACTATCTTTTTAGAGAAAATTCTTAAGAAACAAAATCTTTTTTTTAACTATCGCAACGAATTTGGAAAATCGTAACGACAACTGTAGACTATCGCAACAAATTTGGAAAATCGCAACGACAACTGTAGACTATCGCAACAAATTTGGAAAATCGCAACGACAACTGTAGACTATCGCAACGCGATTTTCAACTATCGCAACGCGAAATGGAAAATCGCAACGCGATTTTCAACTATCGCAACGCGAAATGCAACGTGAATTTGCGATACTGGAGATCGCAATGCGAATTAGAGATCGCATTGCGATTTTGTTGGTCATTTTTGCAAATCCAAAAAAAGTTGGTCAAAATCGTATATTATCTGGGATTTTTGGTCACTGAGGTTATTTTCTCTAAAAAATAACATATATATATGTAATCTAAAAAAAATAAAAAGATATACCAAAGTAAAAAAGAAAATGCATAAAATGTAAAAAAATATTACATTAAAAAAAGAAAAGAAAAATAACAAAGCAATTAAAAAAAATGAGTAATAAGGGAAATGTACGTATAAATATAGTTAAATAAATAAAATAATAATAATTAAAACGTAAATGTAAGAGAACGAATCAAAAGGAAAAACAAATCGATGGGCAAATTTCGAAGCAAAAAAATTTTGATTTAGGGGGGAGAATTAAATATTTAAAAATAGGAACACGCCTCGGGGGTAGATCTAGGTTCGAAACTTCGAAACCCCACCCCTTTTTGATCATCGGTGCAATCCACGTTTTGGGTTATTCGAACCAAATCTCAAGAAAAATAACATGCACATGCGAGAAATGAACGAATCAAGGTAAAAAAGATGATACCTTTTATTTCCTTTTCTAATCATTTACAATAGCTTTGCCTTTGTATTTTTTCGTGCTTTCCTATGTATTTTGTATGTAAATCATCTGTTACAATAGCGAGTTACAATGGCTATTTATAATGCTTGTGGATTCTATTTTTAGGAGTTTGAATCATAGTAGAAATCTATCCTATTTTTAGGAGTTTGAATCCTAGTAAAACTCTATCCTATTTTTAGGAGTTTGAATCCTAGTAAAACTCTAATGTTATGTTTTTTTCCTGAATCCCACTAAATCGGGGTTGTTGAGAGTATTGTACCCAGACGAAAAGGGGTGTTGACAACTGCCCCTTTTTTCCCATAGTCGTGTAACGGGGATAGGGTAAAGATTAAAAGACACACTTTTCGTTTGGTGGAGTTGAAAATTGACTCTGATGTTTCAATAACTCCCTGTCGAATTGAGTTGCGGATGACTCCTCCGTCGTGAAGTCGAGTTCATCTTGAAATGGAATTGAAGCCATAGTTCGGAATTTGAATCAGCACGTGGCTTCTCGTTGCCCTTCGATCTTCTTGGATCGGAATCGAACTCAGAAATCTTCATTGAAAAATAGTTTTTCTTGACTTAAGCTATGCTGCTTGAAAATTGTTGCTTTTCACTAAGGCACGGCTAATCCAGGTCTTCCTCTCGACTTGCAAACCTCGACTGCAACCGGAAAGTGGTGTGATTGATGTGTCATCGAGCTGAATGGAATCAAACTCGAAAATTTTGTTGACAGATAGCCCTTCTTGCCTTGAGCTATGCTGCAAATGATGTGCCCTCGAAGTTGAGTGTAATCGAACTCAAAGGTCTTGGGTTTCAAGAGAAACATTTTCAAAGGTTTTTTTTGTGTTTCAAGAGAAACAATTTCCAAGGTTTTTTTGTTTCAAGAGAAGCTATCTCAATGGAGACAAAATTTTGTTTCAAGGGAAACATATTCAAAGATTGGTGTTTCAAGAGAAACTGTCTCAAGAGAGACAAAACTTTGTTTCAAGGGAAACTGTCTCAAGAGAGACAAAACTTGTTTCTAGAGAAACTGTCTCAAGAGAGACAAAACTTAGTTCTGAAAGAAACTGTCTCAAGGGAGACAAAATTTGTTTCAAGGAAAACATATTCAAAGATTTTATTTCAATGGAAATTGTCTCAAGAGAAACAAAATTTGTTTCAAGGGAAACTGTCTCAAGAGAGACAAAATTCATTTCAAGAGAAACTGTCTCAGGAGAGACAAAACTTTGTTTTGAGTAAATCAATCTCAAGAGAGACAACCCTTTGTTTTGAGAGAAACAATCTCAAAGGCGATCAATAATCTGCTTGTTCCTGAAGATGAATGTTGCTGGTGGGTACGATTCTTTCGTCGTGAAGTTGAAACCGTGGATGGCCCCTTCGTTGTGAAGTTTAGCCTCGAATTGGATATCCTTCGTCATGAAGTTAGAATCCAAATATTTGTGCCGTTTCGATGCCAATATCCTTCGCCATGAAGTTGAAATTGACTCTAAAACTGAAAAGTTATTTATGGACAACCAGCCACCCCTTCGCTGTGAAGTTAAGCTTGTATTGTCTCGAGTCCAATATCCTTTGATGTAAAGTTGAAATTGACTCTAAATGAAACTGAAAAGTTGTTTATTGGCAGTCAGTCGCCCCTTCGCTGTGAAGTTGAGCTTGTGTTGTCTCGAGTCTAATATCATTCGCTGTGAAGTTGAAATTGGCTCTGAATGAAACTGAAAAGTTGTTTGTTGACAGTCAGTCGCCCCTTAAATGTGAAGTTGAGCTTGTGTTGTCTAGAGTCTAATATCCTTCGTTGTGAAGTTGAAATTGACTCTGAATAAAACTAAAAAATTGTTTGTTGACAGTCAGTCGCCCCTTCGCTGTGAAGTTGAGCTTGTGTTGTCTAGAGTCTAATATCATTCGTTGTGAAGTTGAAATTGACTCTAAATGAAACTGAAAAGTTGTTTGTTGAAAGTCAGTCACTCATTCGCTGTGAAGTTGAGATTGACTCTAAAAGATGCAAGAGATTATGTATGCAAAAGTGATGAATATGATGTTCTTAAGTATGTCTAAGATGCATGCAACATGAATTAGTTCTTGTTTTATCTCTTAAATGGAGCCTCATTCTTTGTCTGTTTGTTCCAGCATGTGGAGGAAAGACCTCTAGGAGATCTGATAATTCGCACTAGGATATTGAATTCCCAAAGATGCCCCAATATTCGATATTGAATCTCAAAAGATGCCCCAACATTTGATGTTGAATCTTCAAAGATGCCCTTTATTGCTTCAACACTGATTTTAAACATGAGCTTTGCGTCTGAGAACCACATGTCAAATAACAAGATCCACTGTAGAGAGATTGTCTAGTTTGAAAAGTGTTTTTTTCTTCTTCTTTTATTTTCAAAAGTTATGAAAATATCAATTAGAAGAGTTTTAAAAAATGTTTAATCAAAAGTGTTGAAAATATTGCCCCTTTCTCGGTTTCATAATTGAGACAAAACATAAAACTAGAGTTCATTGGACATCAAATAATTAATTACACTATTAATCCTTCAATAAATTATAGCTATTTGACAAGTGTCAAGATCAAAGCTATCTTCGGGAAATGGTTAAGTAAGGAAAGGATAAAAAATCTCAAGTTCTTGTGTTTGGTCAATGATTTAGCCTTTTTATTTCTTTGATGTTCATTGATCTGATGGGGTAGCTTGTATGCTCCAATACTGGAAGTGTTTTCCAACTCCCAGCCTCCATGGTCACGCTCAGATTGTGTGATGCCTTATCAAGGAATTTGTGCGATCGCCTCAGCTGCACCATTTTTATATTCGAGTCACCTTTTCAAATTTTCAACTCGAATCCTCATTTGGTTTCAAGACGTCATTCAAAATTTACATCTTGAACCCCCTTTGTTATTTTTCTTATCATGCATTAAAGATTTTAGAAAACCTTTTGCAAATAAAGATTAATCCTGATGAGCGGAATGAAATCTGAAGATAATGTCTTCTGTTTAGAAATCCATGTATGATCAGAAGAGACTTTTAAGGCACGTAATGTAGGCCATGGTTCATGGTTATGAAAGAAAAGGATAAATAGGCCCAAACAAGTATTTCAGGGTATTGAACCAAGGATCAATTCATTCGGATGCCTTCAATCATGTCTTACTAAATTTGAATATGTTCATATGTGTTTCTCTTGATTTTCTCTGGATGCTCCATGATCTTCGAGTGAAGTGATTCTGGAATGATTATGCTTGACCAATCTCATAATTTGAATCTCGATGCGTCATTTGAATCGAGAGAATCTTTGCATATGTGTTTTGTCTTCTTTTTCCTTACTTTTTCCTTGGTTTTTGTTTCTCTTTTTTATTTTCTCTTTGCTTTTTTCCTTTTTTTTCTCTTCTTTTGTTCTGATTGGATCTTCGCACTTCGCATTTGGTATCTCCTTTGGATTGATATTTTCACTCATGTGAGCTGATTTTTTCCACCTTGCCCCCCAGTGTGGAGGGTGATCCTTGGTTAGGGTTGAATCAAAAGAAAAATACTATAGGCTCAAAAGGGGACACAAGGGATATATATTTTCTCATGTTGTGAAGGGATGAAGAAAGAAAGTCGTTCATCATTTCATACATGAAGTCTTCACAGAAAAGGTATCCCTAGGGGGATAGATTTTCAGGATTAATTTTATTCACATGAAAACAATGTAATTAATGCATGATAGAATTATTTCAAATGAATTCTTCTTTCTGCTTCTTGCTCCCGACATGTCTCAATGTTCAGGCTCCCTGTGAGATGCCCCAAGTTGTGTCTTAGAAGAATGCTCATGTTCAAAAGAACAACTCAATGCCTTGGGTTTTAATGGTATAAAAAGGTCAATTTTAAGTTTAAAAAGAAAATGGTGTGACTTTATTGACTCAAAGAAAGGTTCAAAAGTTTCAAAGGGTGATAATGTCAAAATCTGGTCTTTTGGTAATGACCATGAGTTATTTTGGGTAAAGAATCAAGGTATTTTATTTTGGGATTTGAGATAGGATAAGAAAGGTCTAATCTTGCCATATGTCAAAAATCTATAGTTCTTGAAGAATTAAAAGAATACTTAATTCATTTAATATTCGAAGAACTAAAGATTAAAATTTGTTCAATTATTCCACCTTAGAAGGTAGTATAAATTAAATCGTTTAAAAGATTAAACAAACATGAAAGATCAAAAGCGTGTTCAAACAAAGCAATGCTCTCAATACAAATAGTAAATGTCATGCCCCCTTCTTCGACTGTCCATGCCCCTGAATCCATAAGGTTTTGGATATTGCGCTCACAGTTCTTAGATGAATGCCTGAAGCTTCCTATATGGTAACTGCAAAAAACTTCAACATTGTAGCCCTTAGGATATGTGGACTTTTTTCTTAGATAATCCTGGCAAGCTTAGTCCTATAATCAGCTGATCAGGCTCCCACTGTATTGATTTCAAATTTTCTTTTAATTGTTAAAATCTTGCTTTCATGTGGTGTCACGTGGTTAAGAACACTCCATTGAATCCTCCATGAAGAAATTTCATGTTTATGAAAATACTTAAAAATGAAATGTAGATGCAAAATGCAAAAATGCATGAAATGTTTGAGGCATTGATCCGAAAACATGTCTGTTATTATAAATAATCCTTATTGGGACAAAAGTTTTTATCTTTTAAGAGACAATAAACATATTTAAAGGTAAATTCGGACTAAATCTTTTAAACCATAAACAAGTTGACTAGTCTTATCCCTTCATCTGTCACCGGTCGAATACCCTGCCGAACCGCTCCGGCTTCTCTGGCCAAACCGTGCAAGTGACGAGCTACTTTTTGTAGATGTTCCCAGAAGTATCGAATGACTGCATCTCTAGCTTTCATCCTTTGCTGAACTTGTTCTATAATGGAAACACCATTGAAATCCTTCATCAAAGGGATTATCTGAAGTTTATTCAATTGTTTCTTGAATTTGTCGATAATGGCTTCCAATTCAGCTATCGTTTTGTCATCTTGTTCTTGTTGTCTTTGAAGGGATTCTCGAGGTCAGTAACATTTTTCTCGTCTTGCCCCTGCTATCTTTGTCAACCTATTTTTGAAAAGTTGACTTGTGATGTACTTGATTGTGGGCACCACGTCTTCTTGATCGAATGTGACACATAGTTGCCTTGCAGATTGTCCTTCTTTTCTTTCTGAGTCTTTTCTGACCATAGTCGGACTCCTGCATTTTTCACCTCTTGTATTACAATCCCTTTGTCCATTAATCCAAATTATTTACGTTTAACGAACACGTTTTTTTATCAACACCTCTTTTTTTAATGATGCAAATGATGAAAATTAAAATAAAGAGAACAAAAATAAAAAGAGTTAGTGAGGTAAATCAAAACAATAATAAAAATGAAAAATCCTACCCCACATGATATCTACCCCACATGCTTATTATACCTACCCGGACATGATCTCTATCCCGCATACTAATTTCAAACAAATCCTAACCGCATATTTGTTTAGTTCGCATGCATTGAACAAAAAGTAAAGCAGTAAATAAAATCAAAGTACTTTAGGGTTTGGAATGAGGTTTCGGGGTGGGCTCTAATTCCTTGTAACCTCCTGGTTTAGGTTCTGAAAAGGTACCCGAGTTCTCCTTGTTGGTGCCCCCTTGGGCTTGCTATACCCTTAGTCCTAAGCCCATTACAAGCTTGCGTGGACTAAGTTAAACTCGAGATGAAACATACCCTTATGCCCACACGGTGAATAAATTCACACGAAGACATAAGATCTATGAATCCCGAAGACTACTTGCTAGGCCTGTACGGTGAATAAATTCACACGAAGGCGTCGCTTTCACCCCCACTTAAATAGGGATTAGAACTCGGGTTTAGAACCTTAAGTGAGAAACAAGCTTTGAAGGCTGAAATCATTTGAAAACGGTTAGTACAACTATTTACTCGAAAATATAATCAAAAGTAAGCAATAAGGATCGAAATGCTACCTTAAAATTTAAATTTACCCTTTTCGTTAAAAAGACAACTGGAAATTACCTTAACTTAAATCACTTACCGGTCCCCAGCCGAGTCGCCAAGCTGTCGGAACCGTCTTTCGATTGGTCCCCGAATTTGGGCTTCGACTTGGATTAAACGAATTGGAGTCGCCACCGATCATTATTTTAAAACAAATGGGTTAATCGGATACCCTATTTCTTACATGATTTGAGTCTTTCCAAAGATGTGTCAGATTTGGGAGTCGGTTACAGTCAAGGAAGGCTTAGCACCCTTGAACTATCCTTTCGGTACTACGCAATTTCGAGTTGTCTTAAATTAAGAAAATTGTAATTTAAAATTAAAAAGTAAAAATAAGATCCCAATTACTTACCTTAGATAGTTTTAAAGGTATGCCCTTAAGAAGGTCAAGAAACCATGTTAGATAAAAAGGTAAGAAATAAATAAATAAATAAAATTAAAATGAAGAAAAAAAATTAAATAAAAGATAAGATAAAGAAAACAAAAATAAAATAGTAAGTAAAATAAATAAAAAATATAAAAAAATATAAAAAATAAAGAAAAAGAAGGAAAAAATATATAAATAAAACAAATAATAATAAAAAAGTAAAAATAATATATATATATATAATAAATAAAAACATAAAAATAGTAAATATATATATATAAATTAATAAAACATATAATAAAAAATAACATATATATATGTAATCTAAAAAAATAAAAATATATACCAAAGTAAAAAAGAAAATGCATAATATGTAAAAAAATATTACATGAAAAAAAGAAAAGAAAAATAACAAAGCAATTAAATAAAATGAGTAATAAGGGAAATGTGCGTATAAATATAGTTAAATAAATAAAATAATAATAATTAAAACGTAAATGTTAGGGACCAGATCAAAAGGAAAAATAATGGGCAAATTTCGACGCAAAAAAATTGATTTAGTGGGAGAATTAAATATTTAAAAATAGGAACACGCCTCGGGGGTAGATCTAGGTTCGAAACTTCGAAACCCCACCGCTTTTTGGTCATCGACGCAACCCACGTTTTGGGTTATTCGAACCAAATCTCAAGAAAAATAACATGCACATGCGAGAAATGAACGAATCAAGGTAAAAAAGATGTTACCTTTTATTTCATTTTCTAATCATTTACAATAGCTTGGCATTTGTATTTTTTCGTGCTTTTCTCTGTATTTTGTATGTAAATCCTCTGTTACAATAGCGAGTTACAATGGCTATTTATAATGATTGTAGATCCTATTTTTATGAGTTTGAATCATAGTAGAACTCTATCCTATATTTAGGAGTTTGAATCATAGTAAAACTCTATCCTATTTTTAGGAGTTTGAATCCTAGTAAAACTCTAACGTTATTTTTGTTTTCTGAATCCCACTAAATCGGGGTTGTTGAGAGTGTTATACCCGGACGAAAAGGTGTGTTGACAAAAGCAAAATGAATATTGAATGAAAATAGGCTTGAAATGCTCAAACTTGAGGTTTGATGCTTTCTCTTTGATTCTCTAGCTTCTTTTCTTAATTGTTGTTTCTTGTTATTGATCAATGGCTCCTGAGCTTGTTTAAATACACCTTGAATCACTTCTGAACATTGGGGATCATTGGTGAAGTCAATAGAGTCGTTGTGGTGTGAATATCATTTAAAAAATTCTGTTGGGAGTGTACGTGTATCGGTACACTATCAAGGTGTATCGGTACACTCAGTGTAAAATTCAAATATTTTGACCTTTGGTTGACCTAGTGTATCGGTACACTAATTACATTCGATGTTTTTCGGAGCCAGGAGTGTATCGGTACATCAACAATGTATCGATACCCAAATTACATTTGAAATATGGGGTGTATCGGTGCATACAAGAGTGTATCGGTACATCCCCTTCGTAAAAATTATTTTTGGCCCGATTAAGGTTCGAAATACTTTGTAAAAATTGTTTCAAAAATATTTTAAGACTTAAAACACAATTTTACACTTAAATAAGGATTGAAATTGACATTTGAAAACTTGGAGTAATATTTTTGATATTAGAATAATTTAATCGAATATATAATTTAAAATTGAACAAAATCTTAAAATTCAATAGTACTTTATTTGTTATATCGAAACATCAAAATGTTTTCAACAATCTCCCCCTTTTTGATATAACAAAACATTTTTGTAATTTTAAGATTTTCTTTGAAAATCAATTTTGAAAATTACTGTCCCTTACTTTATTCTCCCCCTTTTTGTTAAATAAAAAAGACTCTATAAAATGTTTAAACAAGTTTTTTTAAGAAAATAGCCAATTGATTTATATAAATATATCTTAAGCTGCTAAGATCACAATCAAGAGAAAGATTAGCCATTAGTCCATAAACAATATTCATAAATGTGTAATGGTAATTGGTCATAATGTGTCTAAAATGTAAATGATACATATACTATCATGAAAATTCAATTTAAGTTAAAAAGTAATAAACATTCAATATTTAAACCAAAATCAAATTCAAACATCCAAAACACATAAATCCTAAACAATCAAAATGTTTTAAAAAAAAAGCAAAATTCAATCCAAGAAAACTAAGCAAGAAAGGGTCTAATCATCCATAGCTGGATCGGGAGGAAGGAAAATGTGATCGCATCTCGAGTGTAAGTGCATTTAATTGTTCATTCATAGCTTCGTTGTTATCTCACATCTCCCCGTTGAATTTCCAATTGTTGAGCCCCCATTACGGTTAATTGGGACTCTATGGATGCAAACCTTAAATCGAATGTCTCCATAAACGATCGAAAGTATGGAGGCATTAGACTCTCTTGGTTGACCGGCTCATCCTTGGGTACATGATCATCGATGTCTCGCATAAGTTCTTCAAACTCTGGATCATTATCATCTACCGGTTCAGGTGCAGCTCGTGAGGAACTAGCAGCCAATGTTTTCTGGGTTGATCGAATCCATTGATCCTTTTCCCCAGACCATCTCGATTTCTTCAAGGTTGTGAGATTTATTAGGTTCTTAAGAGGTATGGCTATATCAAGCTGGACCCTAAGCACGGATTTGATAAACAAATTGCTAAGAAGACAATCGTAAACTAAAGTTTCTATGTATTTAGACGGGATATTGTTTATGGTTTCTACTAGCTCAACGAAAATGATTTGTGGCAAATTTATTTTCTTATTATGTTGGATACAATGTATACACCATAAATCTAAAGCTCTAAGGGTGGAGTATCTACCTCCGGATGGTCTAAACCACCAAGAGATCATCAAATGAAGAATACGCTTGTGATGAGTTAATAAGGTACTCACACTAGCCTTAGCTCTATAACGGGTAGCCACAATTTCTTTTTCGTTATCTAAACCAAAGATGTTAGCGATTGTGTCGGAGTCAATATAAATGAATTGTCCTAAGAGATAAGATCAAATCCCTATGGTGGCAGTTTGAGACTTGTTTTGGACACAAACCGCATTGGAATAGAAAATACAGACTAATTGGTAATAAACGATAGGTTTGAGCTGAAAGAGTTTATCAAATTTCTAAGATCGGAGGGTAGAAAGATATTCAAAATTCATATCGATCATGGCTTGGATTGATGGGATAAGCTCTTCCCGGATTCTATATGACTCGAATAAGTTGAAAAACCTTTGGTAGAGATCTTCTCGATGGCCAGGTTGGTTAAAGCAAGAATTAAGGATAGTCATTTCGGGAGTGTTTGGGTTTGGATTTTGAGGTGGAATAGGAGGTCGGTTTTGAGGTTGGTTCGACCGACTAGAAGATGACCTAGGGCGTTTAGACATTATTTTAAATCGGAATGGATAAGGATACATGCAATTTGAAAATACATATGTGTAATACAATCAATCCCAAAACTCAATACAAGTCCTCAATATTCAAGGTTCTATAAAATTAATCCTAATGGGCAATTTTGAAAACTATTTTTTAAAAAACAATGTTTGAAAATTCATAATACACATAGTTTTTTATTAAAACAACATAATTAAATCAAAAACAATAATTTTAAAAACAAATCATTTTTTTATTTCGAAAATTTTAAATTTTTTTGAGAAATATTGTGTTTTTGAATACATTTGTTGTATTTTTCTTGTTCTAAATCAAAATCTAACAAATTATCAATATCTATTTCAACCTGGAACTAATTAAAACTAGTTTTAAGTTCAAAAATCAATAAAAAAGCGATTTTAGAAAAATTACCTTGAAAATTCAGATTTGGGTGAGAAGTGATGTTGTTTGCACGAATTTGTTGATGTAACAAGATTATAAGTTGAAAAATGAAAGGATTCCGACTTGTATTTGTTGATTTGAAGAAAAGTGGAGATTTTGGGTGAGTAGAGAGGGAACGACCGCTTGTTTATTTTTTAGAGGTTTTGATAAAAATGAAGTTTTTAGGGATTTTAAAGCCTAAAATTGATGGGTGTATCGGTACACCTGTGAGTGTCTCGATACACATTCAAGGAATGTATCGGTATACATTCATAGTGTATCAATACATAGCGAGGGGTATCGATACCTAGGTATCGATACACTTTGCACAAAAATGTCAAAATCTTCTTTTTAACACTTAGAATGCTAAATTAATTATCTCTAGTGGTATTGGCAACTCATATTTCGAAAATTAACAATGTTCAATCAATCAAATTTATCCTTAAATTTTAATTGAACATAATATTAATTTTCACTAAAGATCATAAACTCCCCCTAACTTTTAGCAAAAAATACAATCAAAAGTGTTATTTTTATAAGAATTTTTCATTTTCTAATTAAAAGTGCTAAAATTATAGGTTTGTTAAACCTAATTCTCTCCTAAGTGTCCAAAATCTTTCTTTATCTAAAGGTTTTGTAAAAATATATGCTAATTGATGCAAAATATCTACAAATTCTAGAACTACATCTCCTTTTGTGACATGATCTCTAATGAAATGATGTCTTATTTCAATGTGTTTAGTTCTAGAGTCTTGGATGGGATTTTTAGTGAGATAAATAGCACTAATATTGTCACACTTGATAGGTATGGTACCAACTTCAATTTCATAATCTAAAAATTGTTGTTTCATCTATAAAACTTGTGCGCAACAACTACAGGCTGAAAAGTATTCCGCTTCAGTGGTAGATAATGCAACACAGTTTTGTTTATTTGAAAACCATGAAATCAACATATTTTCTAGGAATTGATAAGTACCGGAGGTGCTTTTCCTATCTATTTTGCATCCTCCATAATCCGTATCAGAGAAGGCATGCAAGCTAAAGCTAGAGTCTCTAGGATACCAAAGTCCTAAACTAGGAGTGTCCTTAAGGTATCTAAAGATTCTCTTAATGGCTAGTAGATGTGATTACTTAGGGCATGATTGAAATCTAGCACATAAACAAACACTAAACATAATGTCCGGTCTACTTATGGTTAGATAAAGCAAAGAGCCAATCATTTACCTATATAATTTAACATCAACACATTTACCTCCTTCATCTTTGTTAACCTTTGTAGATGAGCTCATTGAAGTGTTTTGGGGTTTGCCATTTTCCAATCTAAACTTTTTGAGCATATCCTTGACGTATTTTGCTTGATTGATGATGATTCCATCTTTTCTTTGCTTGATTTTGAGCCCCAAGAAATATGAAAGCTCCCCCATCACGCTTATCTCGAAATCACCTTGCATTAGTTTAGAAAATTCTTGGCAAAGAGCATCATTAGTAGAACCAAATATTATATCATCAACATAAATTTGAACTACTAATAAATCTTTACCTTTTCACTTTAAAAATAATGTAGTGTCAACCTTCTTTTTTGAAAAACCTTTTTCTATTAAAAAATTTGACAATCTTTCATACCAAGCTATAGGAACTTGTTTTAAACCATATAAAGCTTTTGTAAATTTAAAAACATGATTTGGAAATTTTGAATCTTCAAAACCAGGAGGTTGTTCCACATACACTTCTTCTTTTATAAAACCATTTAAAAATGCACTTTTAACATCCATTTGATATAATTTAAATTCATTGAAACATGCAAATACTAATAACATTGTAATTGCTTCCATCCTAGATACAGGAGCGTATGTCTCGTCAAAATCTATACCTTCTTCTTGAGAATAGCCTTGAGCAACAAGTCTAGCCTTGTTCTTCACTATATTACCACTTTCATCAAGTTGATTCATAAATATCCATCTAGTACCTACAATAGATTTATAACTAGGCCTTTCAACTAATGTCCATACTTTACTTTTCTCAAATTGATTTAATTCTTCTTGCATATCCATAATCCAATTTTCATCTTTTAATGCTTCTTCGATATTCTTAGGCTCTATGCATGAGATAAATACAACATAATTACATGTATTTTTAAGAGAAGATCGAGTTGTTACCCCTTTGGATGGATCACCTATAATTTCACCATCCTTGACATAGTTGTATTCTCTTGGGTAAGAGACTTCCCTTTCTTCAATGGTTGGATTCTCGAGAGCATCATGAGTTTCCTCATCTTTCATTTCTTCCTTTGATGATTGTTCTCCAACGTCATGTCCAACGTCATGTGTATTTACAATACCTACGTCATCATCAACATAAGAACCCTTCCTCGGAAGGGTATTATCATCGAAAACAACATGTATAGACTCTTCTACCACTAAATTTCTTTTATTAAATACCCGATAGGCTTTAGAATTTAAGAAATAACACAGAAAAATTCATTCATCACTTTTAGCATTAAATTTGCCAAGATTGTCTTTACTGTTGTTTAAAACAAAACATTTACATCCAAAAGGATGAAAATAACTAATGTTAGGCTTTTTTATTTTTGAAAAGTTTATATGGAGTTTTCTTTAAAATATGCCTAATCATTACTCGATTTATAGCATACCAAGCGGTATTTGTGGCTTCCGCCCAAAAATATTTTGGCATATTGTTTTCACAAAGCATGGTTTTAGCCATTTCTTCTAAAGTTCACTTTTTCCTCTCAACAACTCTATTTTGTTGAGGGTTTCTAGGTGCTGAAAAATTATAGCTAATTCCATTAGAATTACAAAACTCAGTAAATCCTAGATTTTCAAATTCAGTACCATGATCACTCCTAACACTAGAAATGGAGTAACCTTTTTCGTTTTGGATTACTTTTGAAAACGTGATGAATTTTTCTAATGCTTCATCTTTAGTACTTAAGAATAGAACCCAAGTATATCCAGAATAGTCATCTACCAATACAAAACAATATTGTTTTCTACCCAAGCTAATAGTCCTAATTGGCCCAAAAAGATCTATATGGATTAATTGTAATACTCTACTAGTTGATAAATCATTAATGGACTTAAAGAAAGCTCTTTTGTGTTTTCCTTTAGCACAAGCATCACAAATTTTATCTTTATCAAATTTTATCTTTATCAAATTTTAGCTTTGTCAATCCTCTTACTAAGTCTCCTTGAATTAGTCTTTGTAAAACACTCATGCTTGTATGTCCTAGTCTCCTATGCCATAACCAACTATCATGTTTATCCTTAGCAACTAGGAACAAATTAATCATATTTATTGTATCTAATTGCACCATGTAAATGTTTCCTATTCTATGACCAATGAGCATAATCTTGTTAGATGTAATGTCAATAACTTTTACAACCGTTAGATTCAAACAAGACATTTTATCCCTTGTCACATAATTGACTAATTCTTAGAAGATTAAGCTTCAACCCATTCACATATAACACATTTTTAATTTGCATGAAAGAGGTATTACCTATAGTACATATACCTTCAATGTGACCTTTTGAATTATCATCAAAAGTCACCTCTCCTCTATTTTTGTCGTTAAGCTCTATGAACCGGCTCTTGTCTTCGGTCATATGTCTTGAGCATCCACTATTAAGGTACCATGAGTTTGAACTTTTTCTAGTGCCTTGTAGCAATGCTTATTTCCCTACAAACATAGATTAATTTTTGATTTTTGGTACCCAAATTCGTTTGGGTCCATATTCATTAGTTTCTAAAATTCTAGTCCCCTTGGGTATCCATTTGTGTATGATATCCTTATCTTCAGTAGTAATGAGTTCTTTAGGAACCCATATAATTCTAACAATTTTTCCATTGGAGGTTCTTTGGGGACCTCTATGATTGTACTTTTTAAAACTTTTTCTAACAAAGTTGGAATTTGAACTTTCTCCATTTTCAAAATGTTTTGTTCCAACTTTATTAAAAGAAGCTTTAAGATCATCAATTTCTTTTTGATGATCAGCATTTACTCTTGAAAGTAAATTATGCAAATCAGTATTTTTCTTTTCAAACTCATCTAGTTTGATTTGCAAATCTTTAATTTTACTTTCAAGATCAACATTGGTCTTGGATATGACATTATTTTCGCCTTTCAATTTTGAAATACCTTTCTTGTATTTCGAAAATAATTTTTCATAATCCGAAGCCAATCAAGTATATTCCTCTAATAACTCATCAAAAGAATAATCTTCTAAATCAGATGAGTTAGAGGTTACCTGAGAATCCTCCACGAAGGCCATCAAGCACAAGTTTGCTACTTATTGTTCCTCTTCATCGAAAACTTCATCATCGCTCCATGTAATTACGTGTGCCTTATGCTTATTTTTCGATTGACCCTTTGTCTTTAATTGTAGGTAATCGTATTTGACATGCCCAGGCTTTTTGCATTTTTAGAAAATGATCGTGTCCTTCTCCTTTGGTTCATTTTTTAAGCCACCATTTCGTTTGAATTTTCTTCCTCTGTTGGGCTATATTAGTTTTCTGAACAGTTTGGCAAATAATGCCATTTCCTCGTCATCGTCATCTTTATCAGAATCACTCATATCTTTTGTGGATTTGAAAGCAACTCCAATGTTCTTCTTTTTCTTCTTCTGCTTCTTTATCTCGTCCTTTTTCTCGAGGTCTATCTCATCTTGAATAATCATTTCATGTGTGAGGAGAGAACCAATAAGCTCATCGAGAGTTAAGATTTTTAAGTTTTTAGCTTTTATTATCGTCGTCTTCTTTGATTTCCAAGACTTTGGAAGAGAATAAATTATCTTCCTCACAAGCTTCTCGTTTGAAATGATCTCTCCATATGATTTGAGACCATTTACAATCATGGAAAATCTATTCGTCATAGCTTTGATGTCTTCATCCAGTTTCATCCTGAAATTTTCATAGCTATGAGTTAGAAGACAAATTTTAGATTCTTTTACCTTGTTTGTGCCTTCATGTGTGACTTGTAGTTTATCGCATATCTCCTTGGTGGTCCTAGTGTATTTGACCTTTGGCATAGCCGATTAGGACACCCTACTTTTCAAACATTGAAAGATGTATTTAATTCCATCAATGTTAACATTTCAAAGAGTATCAATACCACTTGTGTTGCTTGTTGCGTGGGAAAGAGTCACCAGTTGCCTTTTACTTCTTCTGCTACTGTGTACAATGCTCCATTTCAGCTTATTTTTACTGATTTTTGGGGTGCTGCACATGTTTCATCTTGTGGCTATCGATACTACGTATCATTTGTGGATGCATGTAAACGACATACATGGGTGTACATGCTAAAGGATAAAACTCAGGCACTTGATGCATTTCGACTATTCCAAGCTATGGTCACCACCCAGTTTTCTTTGTCCATCAAGTCTGTTTAGAGTGATGGGGGAGGCGATTACAGGCAGTTGTCATGTGAACTAGATCATGCAGGCAGATTATCATCGAAAACAACATGTATAGACTCTTCTACCACTAAAGTTATTTTATTAAATGCCCGATAAGCTTTAGAATTTAAGGAATAACACAGAAAAATTCCTTCATCACTTTTAGCATCAAATTTGCCAAGATTGTCTTTATCGTTGTTTAAAACAAAACATTTACATCCAAAAGGATGAAAATAACTAATGTTAGGCTTTTTATTTTTGAAAAGTTCATATGGAGTTTTCTTTAAAATAGGCCTAACCAATACTCGATTTATAGCATAACAAGCGGTATTTGTGGCTTTCGCCCAAAAATATTTTGGCAAATTGTTTTCACAAAGCATGGTTCTAGCCATTTATTCTAAAGTTTGATTTTTCATCTCAACAACTCCATTTTGTTGAGGGGTTCTAGGTGCTGAAAAAGTATAGCTAATTACATTAGAATTACAAAACTCAGTAAATCTAAGATTTTCAAATTCAGTACCATGATCACTCCTAACACTAGAAATGGAGTAACCTTTTTCGTTTTGGATTACTTTTGAAAACGTGATGAATTTTTCTAATGCTTCATCTTTAGTACTTAAGAATAGAACCCAAGTATATCTAGAATAGTCATCTACCAATACAAAACAATATTGTTTTCCACCCAAGCTAATAGTCCTAATTGGCCCAAAAAGATCTATATGGATTAATTGTAATACTCTACTAGTTGATACATCATTAATGGACTTAAAGGAAGCTCTTTTGTGCTTTCCTTTAGCACAAGCATCACATATTTTATCTTTATCAAATTTTAGCTTTGGCAATCCTCTTACTAAGTCTCATTGAATTAGTCTTTGTAAAACACTCATGCTTGTATGTCCTAGTCTCCTATGACATAACCAAGTATCATGTTTATCCTTAGCAACTAGGCACAAATTAGTCATATTTATTGTATCTAAATGCACCATATAAATGTTTCCTATTCTATGACCAATGAGCGTAATCTTGTTAGATATCATGTGAATAACTTTACAACTGTTAGATTCAAACAAGACATTTTATCACTTATCACAAAATTAACTAATACTTAGAAGATTATGCTTCAACCCATTCACATATAACACATTTTTAATTTGCATGGAAGAGGTATTACCTATAGTACCTATACCTTCAAAGTGACCTTTTGAATTATCACCAAAAGTCACCTCTCCTCCATTTTTGTCGTTAAGCTTTATGAACCGGCTCTTGACTCCGATCATATGTCTTGAGCATTCATTATTAAGGTACCATGAGTTTGAACTTTTTTCTCGTGCCTTGTAGCAATGCTCATTTCCCTACAAACATAGATTAATTTTTGATTTTTGGTACCGAAATTCTTTTGGGTCCATATTCATTAGTTTATAAAATTATAGTCCCCTTGGGTATCCATTTGTGTAGGATATCCTTATCTTCAGTAGTAATGAGTTCTTTAGGAACTCATATACTTCTAACGATTTAGCCATTAGAGGTTATATGGGGACCTCTATGATTGTACTTTTAAAACTTTTTTGAACAAAGTTGGAATTTGAACTTTATCCATTTTCAAAATGTTTTGTTCCAACTTTATTAAAAGAAGCTTTAAGATCATCAATTTCTTTTTGATGATCATCATTTACTCTTGAAAGTAAATTATGCAAATCAATATTTTTCTTTTCAAACTCATCTAGTTTGATTTCCAAATCTTTAATTTTACTTTCAAGATCAACATTGGTCTTGGATATGATATTATTTTCGTCTTTCAATTTTGAAATATCTTTTTTGTATTTCGAAAATAATTTTTCATAATCCGAAGCCAATCCAGTATATTCCTCTAATAACTCATCAAAAGAATAATCTTCTAAATCAGATGAGTTAGAGGTTACCTGAGAATCCTCCACGAAGGCCATCAAGCACAAGTTTGCTAGTTCTTGTTCCTCTTCATCGAAAGCTTCATCATCGCTCCATGTAACTACGTGTGCCTTATGTTTATTTTTCGATTGACCCTTTTTCTTTAATTGTATGTAATCGTATTTGACATGCCCAGGCTTTTTGCATTTGTTGAAAATGATCGTGTCATTCTTCTTTGGTTCATTTTTGAAGTCATCATTTCGTTTGAATTTTCTTCCTCTGTTGGGCTATATTAGTTTTTTGAACAGTTTGGCAAATAATGCCATTTCCTCGTTTGTGCCTTCATGTGTGACTTGTAATTTATCGTATATCTCCTTGGCGGTTGTACAAGATGAAACTCTCACGTATTCATCTGGTCCAAGAGCATAAAATAGAATATGAATAGCCTTTGAGTTGAGCTGGAACATTCTCGTCTCTTCTTCACTCCAAAAATTTGGATGTGTGGATGGTTCGATGTATCCGTTCACAACTGCTCTCATGTCACTAGCTCGATTGAAGTATCTCATCATATTCTTCCAATAGGCATAATTAGAACTATTAAAGAAAGGAGGCTTGTTTGTGGGATGAGAATCAAGAACGAAGTCGAAGTTTGATTTGGAGGTCATTGATGACTTGAATATCGATATAACTCTTCCCGAATCGACTCAAGAGGTGGTTAAACCTTCAAATGAGTATGGCTCTGATAGTAATTGTTGACTTAATCGATTGATGAATCAGCCAAGAGAGGGTTAATTGGCAATAAAAATTTTAGTGCAACCTTTTTAGAAAATTGAAAATATCTGCACAACGGTTTAGAGTGGTTCGACTTTCTCAACCAAATTCTACGTACTCTACCTTAGCTATCCACACTAAGGATTTTCCACAAATTCACTAATTTTTCTTTATTTTGAGGACAAAAAGTAACCTTACAAGTCCTTTAAGAATTATACCCCAAATTCTTAAGAACACTATCTCTCAAAGAGAAAAACACAAATTTTGCAAACTTACAGAAAATCCTCACAAGGTAAGATGTTTGCACAATTCTAGAACAAAGAAAGAACACTCAAGAATGAATACAATTGAACACAAATTGTGCTCTTGAAAGCAAAATTAATATTGAATGAAAATAGGCTTGAAATGCTCAAACTTTAGGTTTGATGCTTTCTCTTTGATTCTCTAGCTTCTCTTCTTAATTGTTGTTTCTTGTTATTGATCAATGGCTCCTGAGCTTGTTTAAATACATCTTGAATCACTTCTGAACGTTGGGGATCATTGGTGAAGTCAATAGAGCAGTTGTGGTGTGAATACCATTTAAAAAAATTTGTTTAGAGCGTAGGTGTATCGATACACAATCAAGGTATATCAGAACACTTAGTGTAAAATTCAAATATTTTGACCGTTGGTTGACCTAGTGTATCGGTACACCCTAGGTGTATCGGTACACTAATTATATTCGATGTTGCTTGGAGCAGGAGTGTAACGGTACATCAGCTGTGTATCGATACCCAAATTACATTCAAAATATGGGGTGTATCGGTACATACAAGAGTGTATCGATACATCCCTTCGTAAAAATTATTTTTGGCCCGATTAAGGTTAGAAATACTTTGTAAAAATTGTTTCAAAAATATTTTAAGACTTAAAACACAATTTTATACTTAAGTAAGGATTAAAATTGATATTTGAAAACTTGGAGTAATATTTTTTATATTCGAATAATTTAATCGAATATATAATTTAAAATTGAATAAAATCTTAAAATTCGATAGTTCTTTATTTGTTATATCGAAACATCAAAATGTTTTCAACAATTTTCCAACAGATGATCAAATATAATGAAATCCCAAACAGTGCATTCACCTCTCAGTCTCTTTTGCAATTCGAAAGGCATCATGACAGGTTCAAGTTGCTGCTTTAAATATAATACCCTGTCATGATGGCTTTCAAGTTACATGCATGCAGAATTATCTTCTAAAGCTATAATTCAAAACAATTCAACTGTAAAATTTCCAAAACATGTAAAAAATCCAATTTGTTCACGATATATCAGTCCCATAATCAACATGAAATTATTAAAAAGAATACGAGCTCACATGACACCGAAAACCACATGTCGGATTAATACAATTCCCAGTAAACTAGTACCAATAGTCTCTCGGATTGAGCATGGCGATTTCACTATATCGATACTCACAACCAATTCCTTTATTTAAAGAAAAACCAAACAAGAATATAAAACTATTTAGCCTAGGACCCTGTTTCACTTCTATTCTGATGGACTGAATATCTTTCATAAGGAGTACTAAAAGTTTTGATTAAGAAGAAAGAAAGAAAATTAGATGATTTTGGTTCAAAACTAACACTGAATATCCAGATCATTGACATGAAGTTTCATAAACATAAAAATTTCAACAAAAAATACACAATGCGAGCTGAAAATGAGAAAGTGCAAAAGAGGAAAAGCTTACTTCCGGATAGCCCAAAAGAGAAAATAAATACCTTCTTGCAAGTGAGGAGAGAGGCTAAGAAATAAACGAAATCGATGTTGCGTTCCAACAATTCTTCCTCTATTTTTTCTTTGTAAATAAAAAAGCTGAAAGATAGAGCACTGCTTGGTTTTACAATTTTACATGGCAAAAAATTGAAGAACAAAAACCAAACGAGAGTCCATGTGAGCGAAAGAGACTGAGAGGTGAATGCGCTATTTTAGATTTCATTATATTTGATCATCTGTAAGAAAATCTTTAACCACAAGGATTAAACGGAAAAATATTATATATTATTTGTAAAAAATAATTCTAGCTTTGTTGGTGACTTTCAACAATGATACTTTGTTTATCTTAGTAGTATTTGTCAACTCTGCATTTCTAACTCCATTTTTTTCTCATAAGCATTTCATCGAACATCTATGCTTCACCTAAGATGACCTGTATCTAATATTACACCTTGAATCATTGATGGTCCCGATAGTCCCTTGGTTGGGTCTTCTCTCAATGGACCCTTATTCAAGTCAACACCTCCACATAATTCAAAGTTAGATTAAAATTTCCCATGCATCCCCGACTGAAAAGTCATGCTGGAAATGAGAAGAGAGAAGCGAAAAAGAAAATTTGAGATCGAAAAGGAATTTAGGGTTTAGATTGAAATTGAGGATTGTGTTGTAAGTTTTAAAAGTTGGGGGACCTAAATGCATGCGCCTAAAAAGTTCAGTGACCATATTGCAAACGTACTAACAGTAGTGTAACATCAGGGACCATATATCAAATAGACTAAATGTTGGAGGACTGTATTGCAAGTTTTAAAAGTTGAGGGACCTAAATGAAAGCTTTAGAAAACTTCAGTGACCATTACTATACTTTACCCTTTTTGTTATTATGTCCCACTAAATATATATTTATGTGTTCCATAATTTTAGACAAATATACATATTAGAGTAATAATTGATGCCACGTATACAGTTTTCTTAGAATTTTTTTCTCAATTAAAAATTTTATAATTTTTGTCCATATATTTTAATAATTAAATAACATTCACATCATTCTATCTAGAATTAATATTTCAGCGATTTTCTCCAAAAATCACCTTTCGTTATATATTTACATGTCAGACACCCTTTCAGATATATTTCCTGATCTAACATCCTTTGTAGAAAGGTGCAACCCATGCATCGCGCCTTACGCCACGTGTAAAGACTGGGTGATTTTTGTGTAAAAACGTCAACATTTTTTATTTATTTTTTGTGTGTGCAAAAAAAACTTTATGCATTAAAATCTTTAAATATTCTTTTGCAAATTATTTTATAACTCGAAATTTTTTATTTTTACATGAAATTACATAATACGTATAATCTACTATAGGAAAACTTTGAGGGTAAGTAATTTAAAATATGAATAATTTTATACAAGTTTTATAACTAGTATTTCTTTTACAAAATGATGATGATGATAACGATGATAAGAAATATTTTATAATTTAAAATTTATAAATTTCATATATTTTTGAAAAATTTATTGACTTATAAAATTAATTATTTAAAAATATAAAAATATTAAAATAAACTTTTAATTACAATTGAGGGATCAAATGAATTATTAGTCATTAATTATTATTTTTTAACAACAGTTAATAATGTTTATTTATTTTTAATTTAATATTTATTTTTTATTTTTTAAAATTAATATTAGAAAGAATATTTTAAATATATAGGTGATATTTTTTAGCGTTACATTCTTTTTTTATTGAATTCTATTACAAGTTTAGAGAGTGACACAAAAGAAAGGAAAATCTTTAGATTTTCATGTATGTATTTATATTTTTCTTTTAGAAACATTTTACCATAATTTTTCTTAATTAATTTGAATAATAGCAGAATAAATGATTAATTTGAATTATGTTGAGAGAATGAATGACGCAACTTGTAGTGTGTGTGTAATAGTGTCATGTGTGTACGTATGGCTCACGTATAGCTCATGCATATCTGAGTATAGAGAAGTTCTAGAAGCTAGGTTGTTATGAGTTTGTTAGTCAATTATAGGAGATTGTTGTATTGCTTTATAAAACCGTAATGATGCATACTGCAAATTCAATTCAAGTTATTTAATCAATAAAGCATTCTCTTGTTTCTTCTTCAACATTTCTGCTATATTCCAACATGGTATCATTCGCCTTCGGTCTTGGAGCTTTCTGGTGAGCTGCGATGGCTCTCTTTGGTGATTCATCCTCCTCGTCAGCTCGTATGTTTACCAACAAACGGGTAAACATTGTGCTTGATGAGATGAACTTCCTTCTGTGGAAGCAGCATGCTCTACTTACAGTTCGCATCCACCATCTTGAAAGGTTGTTGAATGGCTCCTTAACAGCTCCTCCGTAGACGGTTGTTGATGCCAACGGCGAGACTATTGCCAATGAAGCCTATGAAGACTTTATAGCCTAAGACAGTGCCCTTGAGTCGTGGCTCTTATCCACGATCAGTGCTCCGTTGTTGCCACAATTCGTTAGTGTCGAGTCAGCCACTGCTGTTTGGAACACAGTTTTACAATTTTTTGCCAATCAATCCACCACCACGGTATGAACCTACACTACAAGCTTCAGTCTATGAAGAAAGGTCATGATTATATACGAGTTTACCTCACTCGAGTTAAAGAAATTTGTGATTTACTTGCATTTTGTGGAAGTCCAGTGTCTCAAGTTGAACGCATCGTGAGTATTTTTAAAGGACTGTCATATGAATACCAGCCGTTCATGGTAGTAATCACCACTACACGAGAAACTCTATCTTTGGATCAGGTTTACTCGATGCTTGTTGATGCGAAAACGCAGATTGCTGGTTTTGATGCTCAGCCTGAGAACCTTACAATGAGTGCTCATGTTGCTCAAGGAAGAGTAGCAGTTGGCTCGTCTGAATCGTCTCGTAGTGGTCGATTCAGTGGACGTGGTCGAGGTCGTGCACGGCTTCAGTGCCAGTTATTCGGTAAGAATGGCCATTCTGTAGATCGGTGCTGGTATCACTTTGATCGAGACTTCCCTGGGGTTAATGTGGTTTCTGGCTCATCACGATCCAGAGATGATTCTGGTGCTACTAATTGTGCCACATTTGACTCGTCAGGATGCTCGTGTTGCAATGCCAAGCAGCTGTCCTCTTCCAACCATCCCCAAGTAAACGTGGCATCATGTGAACATTGGGTTATTAATTCGGTGGCAACTCACCATGTTACCCCATATGGCTTTAAGTTGATGCATTCAACTTAATTTACTGGCCCAGGTAATCTCTTACTAGGTAATGGCGTGTAACTAGGGGTGAACTCAATTGGTAAAATATTTTTGAATGCTTTCTCTCGATCTTAAATATTAAGTGATCTATTACATGTGCACAAAATAACAAAACATTTGCTCTTGATTTCGAAGCTTGCTAAGGACAACAATGTCTTCACTGAGTTTCATGCTGATGAGTGCTCTGTTTGAGGTAAAACAACTGGTACAGTGGTTATTCGAGGGCAGCAACATGAAGGACTGTACACTTTTGCTATTGAGCCTAAAATCTTCTTGTGTAATAAGTCCAATGTTGTTGGTCCTAGTGTATTTGACCTTTGGCATAGGCGATTAGGACACCCTACTTTTCAAACATTGAAAGATGTATGTAATTCCATCAATGTTAACATTTCAAAGAGTATCAATACCACTTGTGTTGATTGTTGCGTGGGAAAGAGTCACCAGTTGCCTTTTACTTCTTCTCTACTGTGTACAATGCTCCATTTCAGCTTGTTTTTACCGATTTTTGGGGTGCTGCACATGTTTCATGTTGTGGCTATCGATACTACGTATCATTTGTGGATGCATATAAACGACATACATGGGTGTACATGCTAAAGGATAAAACTCAGGCACTTGATGCATTTCGACTATTCCAAGCTATGGTCACCACCCAGTTTTCTTTGTCCATCAAGTCTATTTAGAGTGCTTGGGGAGGCGAGTACAGGCAGTTGTCATGTAAACTAGTTCATGCAGACGGATTATCATCGAAAACAACATGTATAGACTCTTCTACCACTAAATTTATTTTATTAAATGCCCGATAAGCTTTAGAATTTAAGGAATAACACAGAAATATTTCTTCAGCACTTTTAGCATCAAATTTGCTAAGATTGTCTTTACCGTTGTTTAAAACAAAACATTTACATCCAAAAGGATGAAAATAACTAATGTTAGACTTTTTATTTTTGAAAAGTTCATATGGAGTTTTCTTTAAAATAGACCTAATCAATACTCGATTTATAGCATAACAAGCGGTATTTGTGGCTTCCGCCCAAAAATATTTTGGCAAATTGTTTTCACAAAGCATGGTTCTAGCCATTTCTTCTAAAGTTCAATTTTTTTCTCAACAACTCCATTTTGTTGAGGGGTTCTAGGTGCTGAAAAATTATAACTAATTCCATTAGAATTACAAAACCCAGTAAATCCGATATTTTCAAATTCAATACCATGATCACTCCTAACACTAGAAATAGAGTAACATTTTTTGTTTTGGATTACTTTTGAAAACGTGATGAATTTTTCTAATGCTTCATCTTTAGTACTTAAGAATAGAACCCAAGTATATCTAGAATAGTCATCTACCAATACAAAACAATATTTTTTTCCACCCAAGCTAATAGTCCTAATTGGCCCAAAAAGATCTATATGGATTAATTGTAATACTCTACTAGTTGATACATCATTAATGGACTTAAAGGAAGCTCTTTTGTGTTTTCCTTTAGCACAAGCATCACATATTTTATCTTTATCAAATTTTAGCTTTGGCAATCCTCTTACTAAGTCTCCTTGAATTAGTCTTTGTAAAACACTCATGCTTGTATGTCCTAGTCTCCTATGACATAACCAAGTATCATGTTTATCCTTAGCAACTAGGCACAAATTAGTCATATTTATTGTATCTAAATGCACCATAAATGTTTCCTATTCTATGACCAATGTAATCAGATATCATGTGAATAACTTTACAACTGTTAGATTCAAACAAGACATTTTATCACTTATCACAAAATTAACTAATAATTAGAAGATTATGCTTCAACCCATTCACATATAACACATTTTTAATTTGCATGGAAGAGGTATTACCTATAGTACCTATACCTTCAAAGTGACCTTTTGAATTATCACCAAAAGTCACCTCTCCTCCATTTTTGTCGTTAAGCTTTTTGAACCGGCTCTTGACTCTAGTCATATGTCTTGAGCATTCATTATTAAGGTACCATGAGTTTGAACTTTTTTCTCGTGCCTTGTAGTAATGCTCATTTCCCTACAAACATAGATTAATTTTTGATTTTTGGTACCGAAATTCTTTTGGGTCCATATTCATTAGTTTCTAAAATTATAGTCCCCTTGGGTATGCATTTGTGTAGGATATCCTTATCTTCAGAAGTAATGAGTTCTTTAGGAACTCATATACTTCTAACGATTTTGCCATTGGAGGTTCTTTGGGGACCTCTATGATTGTACTTTTTAAAACTTATTCTAACAAAGTTGGAATTTGAAATTTCTCCATTTTCAAAATATTTTGTTCCAACTTTATTAAAAGAAGCTTTAAGATCATTAATTTCTTTTTGTTGATCATCATTTACTCTTGAAAGTAAATTATGTAAATAAGTATTTTTCTTTTCAAACTCATCTAGTTTGATTTGCAAATCTTTAATTTTACTTTCAAGATCAACATTGGTCTTGGATATGATATTATTTTCGTCTTTCAATTTTGAAATATCTTTTTTGTTTTTCGAAAATAATTTTTCATAATCCGAAGCCAATCCAGTATATTCCTCTAATAACTCATCAAAAGATTAATCTTCTAAATCAGATGACTTAGAGGTTACTTGAGAATCCTCCACGAAGGCCATCAAGCACAAGTTTACTACTTCTTGTTCCTCTTCATCGAAAGCTTCATCATCGCTCCATGTAACTACGTGTGCCTTATGCTTATTTTTCGATTGACCCTTTTTCTTTAATTATAGGTAATCGTATTTGACATGCCCAAGTTTTTTGCATTTGTAGAAAATGATCGTGTCCTTCTCCATTGGTTCATTTTTGAAGCCATCATTTCGTTTGAATTTTCTTCCTCTGTTGGGCTACATTAGTTTTCTGAACAGTTTGGCAAATAATGTCATTTCCTCGTCATCGTCATCTTTATCAGAATCACTCTCATCTTTTGTGGATTTGAGAGCAACTCCAACGTTCTTCTTTTTCTCCGTCTGCTTCTTTATCTCGTCCTTTTTCTCGAGGTCTATCTCATCTTGAATCATCATTTCATGTGTGAGGAGAGAACCAATAAGCTCATCGAGAGTTAAGGATTTTAAGTTTTTAGCTTCGATTATCGTCGTCGTCTTTGATTACCAAGATTTTGGAAGAGAATAAATTATCTTCCTCACAAGCTTCTCATTTGGAATTATCTCTCCATATGATTTGAGACCATTGACAATCATGGAAAATCTATTCGTCAAAGCTTTGATATCTTCATCCGGTTTTATCCTGAAATTTTCATAGCTATGAGTTAGAAGACTAATTTTAGATTCTTTTACCTCGTTTGTGCCTTCATGTGTGACTTGTAGTTTATCGTATATCTCCTTGGAGGTTGTACAAGATGAAACTCTCACGTATTCATCTGGTCCAAGAGCATAAAATAGAATATGAATAGCCTTTGAGTTGAGCTGGAACATTCTCGTCTCTTCTTCACTCCAAAAATTTGGATGTGTGGATCGTTCGATGTATCCGTTCACAATGATTTTTCATGCTCTCATGTCACTAGCTTGAATGAAGTATCTCATCATATTCTTCCAATAGGCATAATTAGAACTATTGAAGAAAGGAGGCTTGTTTGTGGGATGAGAATTAAGAACGAAGTCGAAGTTTGATGTGGAGGCCATTGATGACTTGAATATCGATATAACTCTTCCCGAATCGACTCAAGAGGTGGTTAAACCTTCAAATTAGTGTGGCTCTGATACTAATTGTTGAGTTAATCGATTGATGAATCAGCCAAGAGAGGGTGAATTGGAAATAAAAATTTTGGTGCAACCTTTTTAAAAAATTGAAAATATCTGCACAACGATTTAGAGTGATTCGACTTTCTCAACCAAATTCTACGTACACTACCTTAGCTATCCACACTAAGGATTTTCCACAAATTCACTATTTTTTCTTTATTTTGAGGATAAAAAGTAACCTTACAAGTCCTTCAAGAATTATACCCCAAATTCTTAAGAACACTATCTCTCAAAGAGAAAAACACAAATTTTGCAAACTTACAGAAAATCCTCACAAGGTAAGATGTTTGCACAATTCTAGAACAAAGAAAGAACACTCAAGAATGAATACAATTGAACACAAATTGTTCTCTTGAAAGCAAAATTAATATTGAATGAAAATAGGCTTGAAATGCTCAAACTTTAGGTTTGATGCTTTCTCTTTGATTCTCTAGCTTCCCTTCTTAATTGTTGTTTCTTGTTATTGATCAATGGCTCCTGAGCTTGTTTAAATACATCTTGAGTCACTTCTGAACGTTGGGGATCATTGGTGAAGTCAATAGAGCAGTTGTGGTGTGAATACCATTTAAAAAAATATGTTCGGAGCGTAGGTGTATCGATACACAATCAAGGTGTATCAGAACACTTAGTGTAAAATTCAAATATTTTGACCGTTGGTTGACCTAGTGTATACGATCGGTACACTAATTATATTCGATGTTGCTTGGAGCCAGGAGTGTAACGTTACATCAGTTGTGTATCGATACCCAAATTATATTCAAAATATGGGGTGTATCGGTACATACAAGAGTGTATCGATACATCCCTTCGTAAAAATTATTTTTGGCCCGATTAAGGTTAGAAATACTTTGTAAAAATTGTTTCAAAAATATTTTAAGACTTAAAACATAATTTTATACTTAAGTAAGGATTAAAATTGATATTTGAAAACTTGGAGTAATATTTTTTATATTCGAATAATTTAATCGAATTTAAAATTTAAAATTGAATAAAATCTTGAAATTCAATAGTTCTTTATTTGTTATATCGAAACATCAAAATGTTTTCAACAATTTTCCAACAGATGATCAAATATAATGAAATCCTAAAGAGTGCATTCACCTCTCAGTCTCTTTCGCAATTCGAAAGGCATCATGACAGGTTCAAGTTGCTGCTTTAAATATAATACCCTGTCATGATGTCTTTCAAGTTACGTGCATGCATAATTATCTTCTAAAGCTATAATTCAAAACAATTCAACTGTAAAATTTCCAAAACATGTAAAAATCCAATTTGTTCTCGATATATCAGTCTCATAATCAACATGAAATTATTAAAAAGAATACGAGCTCACATGACACCGAAAACCACATGTCGGATTAATACAATTCCCAGTAAACTAGTACCAACAGTCTCTCAGATTGAGCATGGCGATTTCACTATATCGATACTCACAACCAATTCCTTTATTTAAAGAAAAACCAAACAAGAATAAAAAAAAATTTAGCCTAGGACCCTGTTTCACTTCTATTCTGATAGACTGAATATCTTTCATAAGGAGTACTAAAAGTTTGATAAGAAGAAAGAAATAAAATTAGATGATTTTGGTTCAAAACTAATACTGAATATCCAGATCATTGACATGAAGTTTCAGAAACATAAAAATTTCAACAAAAAACACACAATGCGAGCTGAAAATGAGAAAGTGCAAAAGATGAAAAGCTTACTTCCGGATAGCCCAAAATAGAAAATAAATACCTTCTTGCAAGTGAGGGGAGAGGCTAAGAAATAAACGAAATCGATGTTGCGTTCCAACAATTCTTCCTCATTTTTTCTTTGTAAAAAAAAAGCTGAAAGATAGAGCACTGCTTGGTTTTATAATTTTACATGGCGAAAAATTGAAGAAAAAAAACCAAACGAGAGTCCATGTGAGCGAAAGAGACTGAGAGGTGAATGCACTATTTTAGATTTCATTATATTCAATCATTTGTAGGAAAATCTTTAACCACAAGGATTAATCGAAAAAAATTATTATATATTATTTATACAAAATAATTCTAGCTTTGTTGGTGACTTTCAACAATGATACTTTGTTCATCTTAGCAGTATTTGTCAACTCTGCATTTCATCGAACATCTATGCTTCACCTAAGATGACCTGTATCTAACATTACACCTTGAATCATTGATGGTCCCGATAGTCCCTTGGTCGGGTCTTCTCTCAATGGACCCTTATTCAAGTCAACACATCCACATAATTCAAAGTTAGATTAGAATTTCCCATGGATCACCGACTGAAAAGTTATGCTGGAAATGAGAAGAGATAAGAGAAAAAGGAAATGAGAAGAGAGAAAAGGAATTTAGGGTTTAGATTGAAATTGAGGACTGTGTTGTAAGTTTTAAAAGTTGGGGGACCTAAATACAAGCGCCTAAAAAGTTCAGTGACCATATTGCAAACGTACTAATAGTAGTGTAACATCAGGGACCATATATCAAATAGACTAAATGTTGGAGGACTGTATTGCAAGTTTTAAAAGTTGGGGGACCTAAATGAAAGCTTTAGAAAAGTTCAGTGACCATTACTATACTTTACCCTTTTTTTTATTATGCCCCACCAAATATATCATTTTGCGTTCCATAATTTTAGACAAATATACATATTAGAGTAATAATTGATTCCACGTATACAGTTTTCTTAGAATTTTTTTCTCATTTAAAAATTTTATAATTTTTGTCCATATATTTTAAGAATTAAATAACATTCACATCCTTCTATCTAGAATTAATATTTCAGCAATTTTCCCCAAAAATCACCTTTCGTTATATATTTACCTGTCAGACACCCTTTCAGATATATTTCCTGATCTAACAACCTTTGCAGAAAGGCGCAACCCATGCATCGCGCCTTACGCCACGTGACTGGTGATTTTTGTGTAAAAACGTCAACTTTTTTTATTTATTTTTTGGGTGTACAAAAAAATTTATGCATTAAAATCTTTAAATATTCTATTGCAAATTATTTTATAACTCAAAAAATTTTGATTTTTACATGAAATTACATAATACGTATAATCTAGTATAGGAAAACTTTGAGGGTAAGTAATTTAAAATATGAATAATTTTATAAAAGTTTTATAACTAGTATTTATTTTACAAAATGATGATGATGATGATAAGAAATATTTTATAATTTAAAAAATTATAAATTTCATATATTTTTGAAAAATTTATTGACTTTTAAAATTAATTATTTAAAAATATAAAAATATTAAAATAAACTTTTAATTACAATTGAGGGATCAAATGAATTATTAGTCATTAATTATTATTTTTTAACAATAGTTAATAATGTTTATTTATTTTTAATAAAATTAGAATTTAATATTTATTTTTATTTTTTAAAATTAATATTAGAAAGAATATTTTAAATATATAGGTGATATTTTTTAGCTTTATATTCTTTTTTTTTATTGAATTTTACTAGTTTAGAGAGTAACACAAAATAAAGGAAAATCTTTAGATTTTCATGTATGTATTTATATTTTTCTTTTAGAAACATTTTACCATAATTTTTCTTAATTAATTTGAATAATAGCAGAATAAATGATTAATTTGAATTATGTTGAGAGAATGAATGATGCAGCTTCTAGTGTGTGTGTATATAGTGTCATGTGTGTATGTATGGCTCACGTATAGCTCATGCATATCTGAGTATAGAGAAGTTCTAGAAGCTAGGTTGTTATGAGTTTGTTAGTCAGTTATAGGATGTTGTTGTATTGCTGTATAAAACCGTAATGATGCATACTGTAAATTCAATTCAAGCTATTCAATCAATAAATAATTCTCTTATTTCTTCTTTAACATTTCTACTATATTCCAACATGGTATCATTCTCCTTCGGTCTTGGAGCTTTCTGTTGAGCTGCGATGGCTCTCTTTGGTGATTAATCCTCCTCATCAGCTCGTATGTTTACCAACAAATGGGTAAACGTGGTGCTTGATGAGATGAACTTCCTTCTGTGGAAGCAGCAGATTTTACTTACAATTCGCATCCACCATCTTGAAAGGTTGTTGAATGGATCCTTAACAGCTCCTCCGTAGACGGTTGTTGATGCCAACGGCGAGACTGTTGCCAATGAAGCCTATGAAGACTTTATAGCCCAAGACAGTGCCCTTGAGTCCTGGCTCTTATCCACGATCAACTCCGTTGTTGCCACAATTCGTTAGTGTCGAGTCAGCCACTACTGTTTGGAACACAGTTCTATAATGTTTTGCCAATCAATCCACCACCACGGTATGAACCTACACTACAAGCTTCAGTCTATGAAGAAAGGTGATGATTATATACGAGTTTACCTCACTCGAGTTAAAGAAATTTGTGATTCGCTTGCATTTTGTGGAAGTTCAGTGTTTCAAGTTGAACACATCGTGAGTATTCTTAAAGGACTGTCGTGTGAATACCAGCCGTTCATGGTAGTAATCACTACTACACAAGAAACTTTGTCTTTGGATCAGGTTTACTCGATGCTTGTTGATGCGAAAACGCAGATTGCTGGTTTTGATGCTCAGCCTGAGAACCTTACAATGAGTGCTCATGTTGCTCAAGGAAGAGTAGCAGTCGGCTCGTCTGAATTGTCTCGTAGTGGTCGATCCAGTGGACATGGTCGAGGTCGTGCACGGCTTCAGTACAAGGTATGCGGTAAGAATGACCATTCTGTAGATCGGTGCTTGTATCGCTTTGATCGAGACTTCTCTGGGGTTAATGTGGTTTATGGCTCATCACGATCCAGAGACGATTCTGATGCTACTAATTGTGCCACATTTGACTCGTCAGGATGCTAGTGTTGCAATACCAAGCAGCTGTCCTCTTATAACCAGCCCCAAGCAAACGTGGCATCAGGTGAACATTGGGTTATTGATTCGGGGGCAACTCACCATGTTACCCCAGATGGCTCCAAGTTGATGCATTCAACTGAATTTACTGGCCCAAGTAATCTCGTACTAGGTAATGGCGTGTAACTAGGGGTGAACTCAATTGGTAAAACTTTTTTGAATGCTTTCTCTCGAGCTTTAATATTAAGTGATCTATTACATGTACACAAAATAACAAAACATTTGCTCTCGGTTTTGAAGCTTGCTAAGGATAACAATGTCTTCATTGAGTTTTATGCTGATGAGTGCTTTGTTCGAGATAAAACAACTGGTGCAGTGGTTATTCGAGAGTATCAACATGAAGGGTTGTACACTTTTGCTATTGAGCCTAAAATTTTCTTGTGTAATAATTCCAATGTTGTTGGTCTTAGTGTATTTGACCTTTAGCATAGGCGATTAGGACACCCTACTTTTCAAACATTGAAAGATGTATGTAATTCCATCAATGTTAACATTCCAAAGAGTTTCAATACCACTTGTGTTACTTGTTGCGTGGGAAAGAGTCACAAGTTGCCTTTTACTTCTTCTGCTACTGTTTACAATGTTCCATTTCAGCTTGTTTTACCAATTTTTGGGGTGTTGCACATGTTTCATCTTGTGGCTATCGATACTACGTATCATTTGTGGATATATGTACACGACATACATGGGTGTACATGCTAAAGGATAAAACTCAGGCACTTGATGCATTTCGACTATTTCAATCTATTGTCACCACCCAGTTTTCTTTGTCCATCAAGTATGTTTAGAGTGATTGGGGAGGCGAGTACATGCAGTTTTCATGTGAACTAGCTCGTGCAGGCATTTTACATCGAGTCACATGCCCTCACACCTCTGAGCAAAACGGCGTGGTTGAACGCAAACACCGCCACTTGGTTGAATTGACTCTAGTGTTGCTAGCTCAGGCTACTCTCCCATTTTGATTATGGTCTTATGATGTGGCTACAGCGGCAAATCTAATTAATTGTCTGCCTACCAGAGTGTTAGATAATATTTCACCTTTTGAAAAGTTGTTTTGTTCTAAACCAGATTACACCACATTGCGTGTGTTTGGGTGTCGTTGTTTCCCGCACTTGAGGCCTTTTCAACAGCATAAATTAATGTTATCAGCTCCTTGTGTTTTCTTGGGTTACAGCTCGCAACATCAAGGCTTTCATGCCTTCTCGGATGGTCGCGTCTATATCTCAAGGCATGTTAAATTTGATGAACATGTGTTGCCTTTTGTAGATAAGAAACAACCTGAGTATGTGCCTCATACTAGTGCATGGAGGTCTGCTCCCTTGTAGGTTGTTCCTTATCATGAGAGAATAGAAGCATTGTCTGGTTCATCCACACGTTCTAATGAGTCATCACATGCACATGCTGATGGTGCTAACTCCAGTATTCAAGGTGGTATTGACCCTACCCCCCCCAAAATGGCGCTAACTCAACTATGGATAACAATGAGGTTGAGTCAAGTGATCCTAAGTCTACACAATTATCCACTGAAGTACCTGAATAATTATCCACTGAAGTACCTGAATTTTTAGCAAATGATGGAGTGCAACCGTTCACTGAATAGAATATAGCCTCGGTTAATCAACATCCTATATTGACTAGAAGCAAATGTGGGATCTTTAAACCCAAAATCTTTATTAATTCGTTAAGTGAGATGCTTACTGGTTCGATTAATGATGCCCTACAATCCAAGGAGTGGAAAGAAGTAGTACATGCTGAGCTTGCTGCTCTTAGAAATAATGGCACTTCGACACTTGTTCAGTTACCTGAAGGATGGTCTGTTGTTGGCTGCAAATGGTTGTTTAAGGTAAAACGCAACTCCGATGGAACGGTTCAATGGTACAAGGCTAGGTTGGTTGCTAAGGGGTATTCTTAAGTGCCTGGGCAGGACTTCAAGGAGACCTTTAGCCCAGTAGTACGATTTGTTATGTTGAACATCATACTGGCACTTGCTGTCTCTGGGGGATGGCCACTAAGGAAAATTGATGTCAATAACACATTTCTTCATGGTGAGCTGAGTGAGAACATGTTCATCCAACAACTGCCTGGCTTTGAACAATTCACAGCTGATGGTATCAAGTTGGTGTGCAAGCTGCAGAAGTCACTATATGGGTTGCGCCAAGCACCACAGAATTGGCATGCGAAGCTGAAAAGTAGTCTCTTGCATCTTGGATTTAAGGAGTCCAAAGCTGATGCTTCTCTTTTCGTTCTGGCAGCAGACGGAGTGTCAACATATGTTTTAGTATATGCTTATGACATCATAGTAATTGGGCAGTCTTCGAGTGAAATAGAGAAGGTGGTCATGTTGTTAAAAGATAATTTTTCGTTGAAAGATTTGGGGGAACTACACTATTTTTTACGCATTGAAGTAAGAGATGTGATCAGTTGTTGGTTCTTAGTCAAAAGCAGTATATTCTAGAGTTGTTTGAGAAAACAAAAATGACTAAGGCCTCGTGTACTTCTACTCCTATGGTTGCATCCTCACAGTTGAAGAATGATGAAGGGTATTGATGGCTGATGCACGAGAATTTCGAAGCCTAGTAGGAGGGCTGCTCTATGTGTGTCACACAAGACCCGATATTGCCTTTAGTGTGAACAAAGTGGCCCAGTTTATGCACGCACCAAGAGAGCAACATATGTTTGCTGCTAAACACATTCTGCGTTATCTAGGTGGGACATTGGACTATGGTCTGGGGTTTGTTCCAGGCAAGTTGCATATATCAGCTTTCTCGGATGCTGATTGGGGTGGCTGTGTAGATGATAGACGATCGAAGTTTGGTTACTGTGTTTTTGTTGGAGGAAGTTTAGTAACATGGAGCGCAAAGAAACAAAAGGTGGTGTCATGATCAACCATGGAAGCTGAATATATAAGCCTTGCAGATACAACAACTGAAGTAGCATGGATTGATGCTTTGCTCACTGATTTGAAGGTGTCAAAATGAAAACAACCAACAATATGGTGTGATAACACCAATGCGATTGCGTTGAGTGTTAATTCAGTGTACCACTCCTAATCCAAACATGTAGACTTAGATGTGCACTTTGTTAGGGAGAAGATAGCTGCAAATCAACTGTGCGTGAGCTATGTTCAAGCAGCTCATCAAGTTGTTGATGGCTTGACTAAACCCTTAGCAAAAGCTGCCTTTGCTAGTTTTTGTGAGAAGTTAAATGTTTGTTTGTTTGCTGAAGAGGGGAAGAAGCAGGGAGAATGTTGAGAGAATGAATGACGCAGCTTGCATTATGTGTGTATAGTGTCATGCGTGTACGTATGGCTCACATATAGCTCATGCATATCTGAGTATAGAGAAGTTCTAGAAGCTAGGTTGTTATGAGTTTGTTAGTCAGTTATAGAAGTTTGTTGTATTGTTGTATAAAACCGTAATGATGCATACTGTAAATTCAATTCAAGTTATTCAATCAATAAAGCATTCTCTTGTTTCTTCTTCAACATTTCTGCTATATTCCAACAAATTATAACTCATATATTTAAAATTCAATAAAAATACAATAAAAAAGAATTAAAAGTGAATAAAATTCAACAAAAAAAGAAGAAGGTAAAGCTAAAAAATATCACCTATATATTTAAAATATTTTTAATATTAATTTTAAAAAATATAAAAATATTAAATTCTAGTTTTATTAAAAATGAATAAACATTATTAATTGTTGTTAACAAAATAATAATTAATGACTAATAATTCATTTGATCCCTAATTGTAATTAAAAGTTTATTTTAATTTTTTTTATATTTTTAAACAATTAATTTTAAAAATCAATAAATTTTTCATGCAACAATCAAAATTTTTCGAGTTATAAAATAATTTACAAAAGAAGATTTAATGATTTTAATGTAGAAAGTTTTTTTTCCACACATAAAAATAAATAAAAAAAGTTGACTTTTTACATAAAATCACCCTAATAGATATTAATTACATATTAGGCACCATTTTTACAACATTTACAAAACTAGCATCCCAGTCTTTACACATAACAAAAGGCACAATGTATGGGCTGCACCTTGCCCCACATGGCGCCACATCAGTGTAAGTCGTGATGCATGAGCCGCACATTTCTGTAAAGGGTGTTAGATTGAGAAATATATATAAAAAAGTGTGTGATGGGTAAATATATAATGAAAAGATGATTTTTGGGAAAATCACTAATATTTCATCTCTCCATTTATATATATAAAAATCTCTTACAACTTTATAAATTATAATTGTTATAATCGTTTAGGTGTGCAAAAATGGTTTGTCTTATAATAATAATAATAACAATAATAATAGTAATTAGTGGCAGAAGATAATGGAGATCAGTGAGGGTCACGACCCTCCTAAAAATTTAAAAATTTATAGCTTAGACCTTTAAAATATTTAATTTGACCCACAAAAGTTTTAGAAATATATATTAAATTTTAAAATTGTTTGAATATTCTTAATTAAATTCATCTCATAATTTTTAAAAATTCTCATTAAACCTCTTAAAATTTTAAAATATTTAGTAATACCCCATTTTTTAAATATATATATAAAAACTGAACCTTTCAAAATTTTTGAAAATTTTAATTTAAATCTCTAAATTTTTTAAAATTTTAAGTTAACCCCTAAACTCTATCACCAAATTCAACCACTATAATAATAATAATAATAAGTGTTCAAAATTAAAATAATAACAAATTCATACCTGATAAATTAGGTGTCAAGAAAAATCTTGCTTGGTGGAAACCACGATACTACTTGTACGAGAATCATTATTTTATTTTAGAAAAATTCTATAATGATTGTCAAGCGTGGATGAGCACGTTAACAATGAGCACCATTAAATCATTTATAAAATATTAAATTATAAAGTATTAAACATATAATTATAAATTAGTTAAAAATCTAAATGTAATTTAATTAAAATAAATATTATAAAAACATTAGTTTTTAGGGTAAACTATACCATTAATCACCTAATTATTTACCCTTTTTACTTTAACCACCGGTTTTTCAAAATTTTTAATCGAGTAACCTAACTATTTGAATCTTGTCAATCAAGCCACTGTCATTAAATATTGACAGATGAGATGATGTGACAGTTAATAAAATTTGTATAATTACACATTTAGTCCTCATAACTTACACATTCTATTAATTTGGTCATAACCTTTAATTAATTCAATAAATTTAATCATCGATCATATGGTGACATTTCACTATGTGATTGGATTTTTTTCTTAATATTTATATTTAATTATTAAAATTTCCATCCAATCAAATGGTGCCACATGTCACCAGTTGAATGGATAGAAAGTAAATTTAATCAATAGCCGCTGCTACTAGGGTTTGAACCCAAAACATGAAGAGAAGAAGCAAACTCCCCAACTACTAGGTTGCACCATTCAAATGACAAATCTATCACGACATAATATATATAGTTAATGGTAATAAAAAAAGGAAAATGACCTAATAAGAACTCCAACATGGAATAATTGAATAATACAATAATATGATATATATATATATACCCACAAATATTATAACTGATTAATATGTGAATGTATTTTATTTATATTTTAAATCATTTTAATGAAAAGTAAAAAAAAATAATTTTAATATATTATAATTGAAATATGACGAAGAGCTTCATTGACTTAGAATTTTCTTGATAGTTGAGGGTTTCTCGTAGTAAGTATTTTAACTTATGCATTAACTTGTTTATATCCCGGTTAGAGTAAGAATTTTATATTTTATTATTTATGCATTATATTTGAAGAAAATTTTGGGGGAAACTTGATTTTATTGAATTAGTCTATTTTAATATAAAGTTGTTAAATAAGATTACAATCCAATCGTTATAATATTTTAAAATATAAGATATGATACATTTTAGTGTAGTAAAATTAGAATAATGAAGACAATTTATTAATTTAAAATATGTAAAATGATACATTTCAATTATAACATATTAAATTCACTTTCATTTTAATTTTTTCATTAAATGTGATTTAAAATATAAATAAAATATATTCATTTATTAATCAATTATAATATTTTTTATATATTTTTTCATATTTTCATATTATTCAATTATTTCATGTTTGAGTTTTAATAAGATCATTTATTACCATTAACTATATTATAAGTTATATAAATTATATTATGTATACTAAACAAATTTAGTGGATCAACTTAGTGGTTAATGGCTTGTTTCTAGGTTCAAACCCCTCCAGCAACAATTATTGATTTAATTTATTTTTCATTCATTCATTGGTAACACGTGAAACCATTTGATTGGATGTTATAAAAGTTAGGACCAAATTAATAGAATGTGTAAGTAATGAGGACTAAATGTGTAAATTTTATTAACTGTCATGTCATCTCCTCCGTTAATATTTAACACAGGTGGCTTGATTGACAAGATTTAAATAGTTAGGTGACATGATTGATAAAATTGAAAAATCGGTGGTTAAAGTAAAAGGGGTAAACAGTTAGGTCATCAATGGTATAGTTTGCCCTAAAAACTAATGTTTTATAAATATTATATTTTAATTAAATTACATTTAGATTTTTAACTAATTTATAATAATGAGTTTAGTTATTTATAATTTAACATTTTTTAAATTAATTTAATAATGCTCATCATTAGCAGTGCTCGTCGAACATGGCAACATCATCCTTTATTTTATAATAGTAAATTATTGATTGATTTAATTATAATTAAAAAGTATCTAATTTATTGTCAATAAAATTGTTAAACTCCGGCCAATAAAATTAATAATTAAAATCTCTTTACATATTAAATTTCTTAATTTACTTGATAATGTTTTTTTAACATTCTTAATACAGTCTCACGTTAATACCTGTTCTTTTGTTAATTGTGAGAAAATTTACATCCATTTTATAAATAAAAATGCCCTGAATTTTTTTATTGGCTTTAAAAGTTTTCATTTCATAAGTTAATGGAGATTTTCACTTATTAACATATCCATTTTTTCAATTAAGTTTTCAATGTATTTTGAAAATGTATGTATGTTAATTTTATTAATCATTTTAAAAGTAAGATAGGTTATGTTTGCACCATTTTTACATAGCCCAAACAAATCAAACCCAACTGTACCCAAAACCAAACAAACCCGATCCAACCTAAATCTAAAACCTGACCCATAGCCTAAACAAATCAAACCTGACCGATAGCCACCCAAACACCCAATCAGTGGCCACCATCCACTTCCCCCACCGAGGGCCACCCCTCTCTGCTCCAATGCCAACGAAGCCACTAAGTAGACACGCAACCTGCAGGAAAACAAGGGAGAAGAGAAAAAAAACAATTATTCTAATTCTCTGTAAAACAGGTATAAGACCCGAATGAAAAGTCATGTAAAGTCTGGTGAGACATCCAGAAAACAAACAGTGTAAACTCTCGGTTTTTTAGATATCCAAAAGCAATAAACAGTAAGTTTCAAGGTTTATTACTTTCTTTCTTTCTTTTTTACTTCGAATAATAGTATATATATATATATTCTTAGTTTCGAGTTCTTTTCTAGATCTCGAATAGCAACTTTTTTTTTCAAATAAGCAAGCAACAACCAAAATAGGTTTTTTTATTTCAAACGACATCAACCAAAAACTAACTTTTTACATGAAAATAACACAAAAAATAAAAGACTAGATCGTAATCTTACCCGAGTTGTACGTGTCACTAGAGTTTGGAGGGGAACCAAAGAGTCGGGGCCTTTTCTTTGGATTTAGGGGCTGTTTTCGCATTTTTAGCCCTAAGGGAGGGCTTAGGTTGGTAGATCTGGGCTTGGAGAGTTTTTTGGAATTTTTGGGATGATTTGGGTTTTTCCACAGCATGCGGCGGTCGGACGGTAGTCGGCCCACGCGGTGGTCGAACAGCAGTTGGCCGAGGAAAGAGGGGAGAGCATTTTTATCTTTTTTTTCTGGTTTGGTTTTGAAATGAAATAAAAAAAAGTTCGGTATTTATAGAGAAAGTTTGGGGAAAATCACTCTTAGGTCCCCACACTTTTAGTGTGTTTTTGTATTTTGGTCACCTGTATGGACCAAAACTTCTATTTCACCTTTTCCATGTGTACCTTGTATTTTTTTGGGATATTCATGTTTTAGTCCCCTACTTTAAGCGTGTTTTTCACTTTAGTCATGTGTAGTGACCTTTTAATTTTTTTAAATTTGTGTGGACTGATTTTGTAATTTTTCCTTTTTATTTAAAAAGATTTTAGGCTTAAATAAATGGTTTATTTTCCTTTAGGTCCCTTTAATTTCAAATGTATTTTACATTTTAATCCCTAAATCTATTTTTTATTCGAATTAGACTTTAAATTTCAATTTGTTTTAATTTAGTCCTATTTTATGTTTGATTTGTTCCCATTTAGTTTAGTAATTTTATATTCATGCAATTAGGTCCTCATATTTTATGTTTAAGTTTATTTTATGTTGTTTTTTATTTTACTGTTTTTTTCTTATTTGATATTTTAATTTTTAAATTAAATTGTTTAAATGCTTCAATATTTCATACTTTAATTTCTTAGATTGAATTTTAAATTAGATTAAATTCGAATCGAATTTAGAAATTAGGACGACACATTAGTTTTAATTAGGGAGCAATTCGAGTCGAGTTCTAGCATAAGATGCATGATTACTCGAATCGATTGCTCGATTTTTAAAATTTATTAATAATTAATAATTAAAAAATTACTTTAAGTTTAATAATTTAGATAAAAATTAGGATTTTAATTAGCCCCCAACTTTGGAAATTATTGATTTAGGTCCCTAAACTTTTAGATCTTTTAGAAATCGGTATTTTAGATCTTAACATTTTTAGTCCCCGAACTTCTATTAGAACTTTATTATTGACATAATTAAATAGGTTAAATAGAGCCTCCATCTTAGGCTTGATTTCACAATTAGTCCTCTAATTAGGTGAATTCTTAATTTGGTCCTCACTTTTGCTCGAGATTCTAATTTAATTATTCGAAGCAATATTTATTAAAATTAATTTAAGTTTATGAATAGAACCTCCATTTTTAGCTAAGGTTTTGACATAGTCTATTTAATTTAGGGAATAGTTCGAGGTGACCCTCGCTTAAATGCTCGAGGGACCATATCGGTTATTCGATTCAATAATTGATTAAAAATCAAATAGGTTAACATTAAAGCCTACATTTTAAGGTTTATGCCTCTATGTCTTTAATTTTATAATTTGACACTTTAAGCTAGAAAAAGCCTTAATTTACCCTTAGCCTAATTAGGACGAATAAAATTTATCTGATTGCATTTTATTTTCAAACCTAAGCAATGTTCACTTATTAGAGAATTAATGGTACATCTCCCAGAAGTATACTCAGGGGTGACTACTGGTGATTCCCGAAATAGGTCGACATCCTTTTTAAAACCGCCTCATTATTTCTAAAATTAAGGCAATGTTCGGTTATTAGGCACAATAGCTGATCTCCCGCATTTACGCTTGGGAGCGAATGCTATCGGTCTCAATAAATGAATACTCTTTTTAACTTTGCATCTGTAATGATTTTCAATTAAATAAAGATCGAAATCAAAATTTTCGATTTTAAACATAGGGTAATCAACTAGGTAACAAATTTTGGGCGCTTGTGGGGGTGTTAATCCTTCTCCACGCGTAACTGACTCCCGAACCTGATTTTTGATTTTTCACAGACCTTAAAACTTGGTATTTTTATAAAAATAAAATGTTTTATCAAAATTACCTGGTTTTTACGGTGTCTCAATCGTACCTTAAATGATTGGTGGCGACTCCTCACATTTCGAAAAAATCATTTTCAAAGAGAAAATCCCCGAGTCGGTATCGTTCTTTCCCGCCCTGGCGAAAAACGGTTTCGACATGTTATTATTAAATTATGTAAATAAATAAACTATTTAATAGCTATAAATATATGTCTATTGATGTATAACATGTGAGATAGTGATTTAAGGTCGTAGTTTACCCTTCTAGTGTAGACACATGATTATATTTTGGGGATTGAGAAAAAGAGAAGATATCCACGAGAGAATACAAGTAGAGATCATATAAGAAGGAGACGACCTCCTCTCTAGTGAGAGAAAATTCAGTTAAAATTGTAATGTCATGGGTGTCACATGGTGGGGTTGTGAGAGAGAATTGGTGCCTAATGATAAACGATGTTAAAGTCATAACAAACATATTTTCTTAGCATATTAGTTGTTTAATAGTGAAATGGATGCCTCCACCAAGACCAAGTCGTATCATCTATCATTATTACATTGATCAGGCTCGTCCTGTGCATGGGCATGAGGGGTACTTTCCCAGTGCCGCCTCTTGTAGCAGATTCAAAATTATAATTTCACATATAATTAATAAATAATAAATTATTTATCTAGTCACTCTCCTATTATTTTATTTTTTAGTCGTCTAACTATTTTTTAAATCATATTTAATGTTACAATTTGTTTCTTCTTTTATTGTCACCATTAAAAAATTAACAGAGATTTTAATGTGACATTTTAAAATTATTTTTTCACTTTCTGCTTAATTACTCTTTTATTATTTTTTTTACAAGATGGAGAAGGTTAAAATGTAACATGTATCATTTTAAAAAATGGTCATGTTTGTTTTGTGTGACTAGTTAGGTGTTTAATAAATTTTTTTGATATTTTTTATTTAAATTTAATGTATTTATTAATAGTTTATTAAACTTAATAAAAAAATCAATTTACAAGTAAATTTATTTAGTTTTGTTTGTTCTTGTCTGATGATTTTTTTTTTTCCATACTTATTACTAGGGATCTAATTTCTATGATTACCTCATACCACAAAAATCTCAAAAACGGATCTGCATCGATGAACAAAAGCTAAAAGTGTGGCCCACGGTTGGAGGTATGCCCTAAACTATATAAGAGTTACTCACTAATGGGATGTGTTTGTTGGTTGCGGATGCTCGTTTTGGAATAGTGCCTCCAGAGCAAAGGGTATAACATTTGTTCCCAATTAGTTAATGGTACGTGCTACAATGACTTGACTAGAGATTTTTGCTTTCTATGTAGGTCATTTTTAGTGGGAACAAATCTCTCATGGAGGTGTGTGTTTATTAAATTACCCATTAATTCCTTTGGGAGAAGGATCTGCCCCGTGATGTCAAATTGCTCTATAAAAATAATATTTGTTATTATTTATTTTGTTCCACTCAGAAACTTGTGAGGTTCTTTTTTTTACTTCTTTCCTTTCTGGATACCAATAAAAGTTGTTGGGACTTCGAATACTAAATGATCAATAGAATGATTCACCAATAGAGGTGAATTGGCTTTTTGAGTTTAGTGAGTAACGAGATAAAAAAGAGATAGACAATTTACACATGGATTTATAGTTGTTCAACTTCTCAATCAAGTCTAAGTCTAAATCCACTGCCTTAGCTCATCACTAAGGATTTTCTAACAAATTCACTAATTTATTATTTCTTTTTACAGAAAAATGAGATAACATTTACAACTCCCTAGCTTTTCAAAGGCTAAGCTAGAACCAATCCAAAATGTAAACAAGAAAAACCTCTCAAAAGGAAGGTGTTTACAAAAAATTAAGCTCACAAAAGCAAAACCTAAGGATATACAATTAAGCTCAAAACATAAATATTTACAAGAGAGAGAAAATAAAGCTTGAAAAACTTTTCTCTTGTGTATGAATGCTTGGATAGGTGTTGGTAACCTTCTTCAAGTTTCTCCAACTTGTTTTTATATGTTGAAATGAGTTTGAGGATGTTTTGGAGCCTTTGGGGATTAATTTTCTGCAAAATAAAATTTCACAGGACAGGGAGTATCGATACTCTGTTAATGAGTATTGGTACTACCTTTGTAATTTTAAATAAACTAGCCGTTGAAGACCATTGGGCTTGACCAGTATCGATACTATGATTCATGGTATCAATACCACTGTGTAAAGTAGTATTGGTACCCCTTTGAGTATCGGTACCCATTTTGCATTCTGGAATTTGAGCAATTTAAAAAGCAACTGGTAGTATCGATACTACCTAGAGAGTATCGATACTTCTCTTACCTTTGGTATCGGTACCACATGAACATTATCAGTACTATTCATATAGTATCGGTACTCTAAGAATAGTATCGGCACTACGTACCCAGAAAACTTGTTTTATGTTCAAATTCTAGTTTAATGGACTTTGAATTGTTTTTGAAAACTTTGAACAAATTCAATCAAGTCAAAAACATTTTGCCATAATTTGTTATATCAAAATATTATAAAACATGGTTCAACAAAAGTGTTACAACATAACAATCCAAGACGAAAATAAAAATAAAATAAAACTTGTATTAATATCGAAAAGGTATAGATTAAAGCAAAGAACTCATATATTGATAGAATATCAAACTTAAAATAGATTGAAGCCTGCAGTTGCGTAGTTTACTTAAGAAAGATTTTCGACCACTCCTTGGTGCTCGAGATTTTTTTTTCTTTCGTCTCATGGGATACAACAACAATATGATCACTGCACAGTAACACAACTTGCGAGATCACAAATAAACAATATATAGAGCTTACACGGTATTATGTAAAACCTAGTGGTTTACACGATATTTATAGAGTTTCACATAAAAGAAGATTGGAAACAATATCTTCTGAAAATTGAGGGTATTAATTAGGAGGGTGAACTATGACCAACCCTGTGTAGACACAATATTTATCTAATTATAGTTTATAACATAGGAGGATGTAACCAGTGACGATCAAAAATATTTTCCAGGTGAGCACTATTAATAAAATAAATAACTAACATAAAAAGAATTCAAATTTTAGAATAGAAACGTGCCATTCTGATGTTCACATATATCCGCGATTGGATATAACAATATCCATTTAAATAGATTTAGGTATATACTTCTTATCAAGTTGTAGCATTGTTCCTAATATCCTCATGTTGCCCATCTCATCATTTTTATTCAACTTTTTAATCTTAAACTTCCCCTTTTTAAATTTTATATAAAGTCGATATGAATTTTCTTAAAAAAATAATATTCTACGGAAATTGGTAATACTACTAGGCCTTGTTAGCAAATTACAACATACCTCCAATTTTTTTTTTTATCAATGGACCCAACAATTAGCTGTTTCACCATAGATTCCCACTCTAAAAATTCATAAAGAGGTTGTCTTTGATTTTTTTAAATTAGTTTTTTCTTATTGAAATTTTGTTTTTAACATAACAACCCATATATACAAAACATGTGGAGTAGGCCCTTGCATGTTAGTGGACCTTTGTGTTCATTTTTCCATTTACAATATTTTGATTCTTTAACTATTGTTTCATCCGTCCAACATACATACTAGATACGATAATTTATACTTTCACTTACATCATATGTCAGTCGTCGATGATTATTTTTTTTTTGTTTTTTTTTCATATTATGTTCATTTTTCTTCTTAATTTATTTCGATTTTTAAATAAGAATATTTGTCTTTATGACACTTTTATCTGCTATTGTGACACGTTTCTTATGATTTTTTGTGCTTTTTTCGCATACATCTGTGGTCGTGTTGGTGCTCGCACAAAGATTCTTACGAAATTTATTTTCTGACTGGTTTGTCGGTGGTCACGTATTGTGAGATATCCTCTTTGATAAAAGGTTATTTGCCGGTATAATCAAAATTGTGTAGCGAAGCAATCTGTCAAATTGTGTAGCGAAACAATCTGTCAAATTGTTTGCTTCGCTCATCACTCCTTTATCACTTCGTAAAACGTCTAATTCAACAGAGACAATAAATTTTATGAAAGTTACTGGATTCTTTTGATGTTGGACGTCATTCTCAATGGATGGTTTTGTTTTTCTTCGTATCTTTGAATTTAATAAATTTGTTCTATGAATAAGTTTTCTTGTGACTATTGTTCCCGATTTTCCCTTTAAATACATTTTAATTTTGATTTATTTCATTACTTTTCTTAATAAAATCCAATTACCATTATTTAAAAAAATATCATAATTGAAAAGTAAATAATCATTTTAAAATTTATTGTATAATCTAATAATGAATATGAAATAAATTCATATAATTAATGTTATAATGTATAATTCTATATATCGTAAATGAATCAGATAATAATATAATGTATATTAAGTGATCTCAATAATAAATGAGAATATTTTTCTTTAGAGATTTTGTCTAGTAACTACATTTACAAAATATCTATGCATCATCAATAGCTAAAATATCTTATAAACAAATACTACATTATAATGTATCGTACCATTAAAAAATATTTAACGTAGGCCCTGCATCAAATATAAATTATATATATATTGCTCTATCTTTGGCTGTCGAGTATCTCATCCTGTTCTGTACCTAGCTTTTAATATCTTTTCAATTATTATTTTCAATTTGGGTTTATTTTAGGGTTTTAATTGGTACATGTCGGATGAAGGAGAAGGAGATGATGAGCATGGAATTACCTGCAGAATCGAGGGAAGATTTGCAGGCCAAGTTTCCGCTGGTATTATTACACAGTCCGGCCAAGAGTTTATGAATTTGAGACATGGATTAAATAACTGGAGCAAATTAAGAAGACAATTGATCATGGCTTCGAGGAAATCTTAACCTCTAGGCAAGTCTAATGCTTGGCTTATCCTCCTCCCTGTTTTCTTTTTCTCTTTTGTTTTATCGTGTTTGGTTGCTGAGAAAATGGAGGATATCATATGAATAAGATTTGGAATCTTGAGTTCTTGTAAGATTTCCATGGCTTATCTTATTTGAAAACTATGTCTTTTAGGCAACCAAACGAGTTTTAATTTCTCTTTTTGCTTTATATATCTTTGTGAAATGTGAAAGACATAGTTTCTTGTTCATCGTTTTACATGTTCATATAACAATATGTGTAGATTTCGAATTGAAGTTAGATATAAACGGAAGATTTTAGCATTAGTGAAATGATTCAGAAGAAGAATTTAATCTTTATAGATATAATTCCATGGTAGAAGAATTAGATGAAGATCATTTCAGAAATATAAGGTAAATGATTCATGGGTTTTAACAGGGGAGTTAAATTATTATAGTTGCATTTTCGGTTACATTACTTATATGTGATTATAGATGTAACGGATGTTATTACATATATTTATAAGTAATGTGATCGTATAAATAACGATTTCGAATGACTCTGTTACCCCTATATAATCCCTAATTTCACTTCTACCAGGACTTACGAAACATGATTTCAAGTATATTTGAATTACTCCTTTTGTTATTTAATTTCTTTTATTTTTCTTTAAACATTCATTTTTAATATTTATATTTGATGTACATTTAAATATTAATATACATTGTAGAATCACGGACCGAACACAAGCTGGACTAGAAGGGGTCATAGTCCCATAAAATTTTAAAAATTCTAATTTCAACCCTTAAAATTTTCAAAAAGTTAAACATGTCTGTTCTAAAATTTTTAGAAATTAAAATTAAATTTTAATTTATGTTAATATTCTTAACTAAATCTCTTCCCATAATTTTTAAAAATTCTCACTAAGTTTCTCAAAATTTTAAAATTTGTAGTTAAACACTTTTTTTTTTTGGAAAAAATACAAATTAAACCCTTCAAGATTTTTAAAAATTCTTAAATTTAATTTCTAATTTTTAAAAAAAATTAAATTGACTTTTTAAACCCTATCACTAAATTTCGTCATTGTATAAGTAATATATAAAAGTATCTAAAAGTTTTAAGTATATCCATGGCTGACAAGTACATGTGTCTGTACATATAACAAGCAGTGATTATGATGCATATATATATATATATATATACCCTAAAGTGGAAATAGGAAATTGGAGGATTTTGGAAAATATTGATGATGAAGCAAAGGTAGGGTGTAATATTAGTGGACAAATCCTCATCATTACTGGTTTTCACCCTCCGGATAGCTAAACTAAATATGAAACTCTAAAAATAAAAAATTATAAAATATTTAGAATTAGTTGATTATTTTTTATTAAATTGATTAATATTTAAAAAATATGAGTTCAAAATTTCAAATGTATTTAATATTTTTTATTTTTATTTTTTATTGTGAACTTTGAATAATTTAAGCAATTTAACAAAAATATATGTATACTCAAAATTTTAAGGTTGTTTTATTATATATATATAACATTTGATTAGGGTTGAAGGGGGTCCTACGTTTTGGGGGTTTCAATCTTTTAAAGGACACTTTGACCTCAATTATATGCACACAATAGTTTTTTCTTTATAAGAATATGTAAAATTAGTTTGATTTTATATTAATGTAAACAAATTATAGTTCGACTCAAACAGATGCCATTTGTTTGTTATCTATTCTAATATATATTCTTATTTGGTCATTATGATTCTGGTCCTTAATTTTAATTAATATTTAATAACTGGGTCTAAAAAAATACTTTGAAATAAATTTCAATTATTATTTATGTATTATATCTTATTTTATGTCTATATTTAAAAATTTAAAGTAAATATTTAATATGTTAATAATGTATAATTTTGAATACAATTATTGAAATAAAAGTGATACATTATTAAAAATAAAATAATTTTAATTTTTATGATATATCATCATCTAATTTATTAATTGTATAAATTATACATCATTAATTTATGAAATATATAAATTAAACATCATTTAACGTGTAAATTCAAAACTAAACTTACCATTCATATGTTAATTAAATAGTTTTCTTCTGTATTATTTTATTTATTTATTTGTATGTAAAGTTTTTTTTATTTGAGTAAGTATAAAATAATATTTATTCAAAAATTATTTTTAATTATTTAATATTAAACACTTATACCCTTAATATTATTGATACTAAAACTAATACCTAAAGAAATAACTATAATTAATTTGATTATCACAGGTTCCTGTTATTGATATAAAGTTAAATGTAAAATAAAAAAAATAATATTTAAAAAGGTTGTCAAACTCAATCAAGTTTAAGTGGTTCATAGATATTCCACTTGTCCATCATTAAAGTTTAGCCTGCCTGCCAGGTGTCTTTACAACAAACATCCGAAGCAAAAAGGTAAAAATATAAATAAAGAAAAAGGTAAGTTGGAAAAATAATTATTAATCATTCAATTAATAATTTTCTATTGGCTAAGTGAATCACCAATGACTCATAATTTTTTTTATTTAAATTAGATAATTATAAGGTATTATTTATTTTAAATATTTTTAATTATTTAACAATAAACACTTAACATTGATATTGACGTCAATGCTCAAACCCAAAATTAAAAAAAAAATCATTCCTTTAACTATTAAAATAACTTTATTTGTGCATAATTAACATATACTTGAAATAAAAAAATTCTTATCATTTTAAAAAATTTAAAATCTTATAAACTAAATTATAATTTTATTGTACGGCGGAAAATCCTTATATTAATAACCTAAAACGTTGCATTGTTTACTTTTAAATATATATTTGAAAATTAAAATAATGACAAGTTTTAATTTAAAATTTTATTATATCTACTCTAAAAAATTACACAAATAATAAAGATTTCGACTACAACCGAGAATATCATATACATTTCTTGATGATAATTTTTTAGGTTGCAACCAGAATAATTATGCAATTTACATGATTTGGTATAGAAAACGTAATATTTTCGTTTTTAACCTAAAATTTTAGACTCTCGATTGTTGTTCGTTCGGAAGCTGTTGGAATTACAGATTGGAGTTCTGATCGATCTACTCGTGGCCTGTGTAGCTCCCTTGTTTTCCACGTTTTTGTTCGAAGTTCGAGGTCGTTCTATTATTAAGTTGTTATTGTTGAGTTGTGCTTTGGTGCCTTTACGTAGGAGGTTATGTGGTAAGATGTACTGCTACTCTTCACTATGTGTTCTTCTCGGCTGGTTTTCAACTCTGTTTGTAGCTGTTTTAACAACAGCAGATTAGATGTGTTTTTGTAGTCTACTGTAGCTCAGGCAGTGTTTGCTTTCTCAGGAGCTAGTCTCTGACTTTATGCTCTTTCCACCTCATGATTCACTCTTTTTCCTCTCAAATAGGTTTAGGGAGGTTTTTTAATGAGGTTCATGGGGTGGTGTACCTTGTATCCTTATCAATACAAAATACTCATCTTTCAAAAAAAAAAGATTAAACATTTCTTCCTTTCTTTTTTTCAACGGCTAGTGAATTAGTTCCACAAAATTGAGGAAAGATCTATGAACTCTCATAAGAAGCAACATTGCAAGGTGGGATTTGGATTGGAAACCTTTTGAAGAAAATTTTATAGTTATATGCTATTTTTTAATTTCTAACTTTTAATAAACTTAATCCACAATTATATGTAGTATATAGTTTGAAAGTGGATAGTGACAAAAAATAATGATATGAAATACCCATTATGAAATATTTGATTCTTAATTCTTTGGTGGATTGTTTGTTTTTTTGGGTACATTGGTGGATTGTGTGGCTGTCACATTTGTTTTCTAATACATGAAATGAAAGCAATATTCCAACCTTACTTTAATGGAGCTCTGTACCCTTTAAAATTTAATTTGACTTTTGTCAAAAAGTTCTTTTTGTTTAGGTAGATTATACAAACCATGAAATAAAATTTAAGTTTGGTAGGAAGTTTTTACATTAATTATATAAGACATTTTCGAATTATGATCAAGATTTTTAATTAGCTTTAATTCGGATTGATCCAGGTCACATATTTATGTTTGGTGGATGAGTCTCTCAATAAAGATTTCTTGCATACAAAAAAACTCAAACTCGAGACATGCTTAAGTAATATCAATAACCAACTCTCGTTGGTGATGTCATTTAACTTTAGGAGAATTATTTCGTTCATTTTTATCATGTTGAACCTAAACTATCTATCAATACGTATAGATATGTTTAAAATTTGATACACATATTTTAAATATGTTCAACTTCATATTTGAGCTAATGTTTAGTGTACAAACTGAAAGATAGACTAATAAAATGACTTGATTGGTATGATATTGATACTTTAAAGACACAATTGAAATTTATATGCTTAAACATACGCTCTAATTGTACCAAAAAAAAATAGAATCAAATGAGTTGTGGCTTTCAATCATGGGTCAATTGATCCATTTGATCTATTATTTGAAAATCCGTGATCAATTAAATCCCTTTAATTACAATATCCTATGATCACAGTAATAGTTGCTAAATTTATTGGTTTGGCAACACCCAATTATTGAATTGTTTTCTTAAAAACTATAAAAATTAAAAAGAAAAAGAAAAGTATATAAAATCCTAAAATTTATTTAAAAAAATTATAAAGTATAAAAATTCTAAATTTTTTAGAAAAGGTATTTATAAAATATAAAAATTCTAACAAATTATTGATCCAGTAAAGAGGTTCTGTCTAAGCTAATTTCTGGTTCGTAAGACAAATAGGGAGGTTAATCTCGTTTATATTGACCATACGATGTTTATTAACGTTACCTATAGAGTTCGTTTTCCAGATGAGTGGTCAGGGAGCTTTTCCCTTTATCTTATGATCGGTGTTGTTTTTTAGTATGTGGCTCCCTTCCTTTTTAAAGCTACCTCCAAGGCTATTGAGGAGGTGACTTCTATAATAATAAGTTATAAAATTACATGGGTAGTTTACCGAGGCTCTGTACGGGAGGGTCAATTAAGGAAGAGGTGTTTCGGAACACTTTCTCTTCAATCATCTAGTGGGACTCCTTGTATGCCTCAAGAGTTCTCTCATCTACTATGATGGCCTTTTATCAGCGTTGTCGTGACGAGTGTCCATGGTAGTTACATCCTCTGCTTCTTGATTGACAAACTTAGTGAGTTTTGGGGTCGATGGTACTGTATCAGTTTCCAAATGCTCTTGATAAAGCCAGTCTGACTAAGCAAAGTACATAGCACTTCCTGTCTCAATCTCTCTTCGCCTGATCGTGTAAGTTCTGCAGGTCGCAATTTTCACTAAAAAAATGTAGTTCAAAATGTAAATGTGTTTTTTTACATAAAAGTTTAGGTCACGGCTGTTCCTCCAGTCTAGGGCCAGAGCATATTTAAGACCTAAAAGGATTTACATAAAAATTTACATATTGCCTACCAAGAGCAACAGGGGTATGAGTCGAACTTGGCCTTACAAACTCAAATTATTATATCCTAACCACTTGTACCAAATCTCGTTGGCAATGTATATGTGTTTATGTGTAGCTTGGAACATTTTAAGTGTCGAAATAACATATTCTAGTAGAAATCAAAATCACATAACAAAGATACAAATATTGAACAAAATGCCTGGAGAAAAAAATCCAATACAATCTAGGAGTGACCACAAGCACACAGAGTTCTTACAGAGTTTGGGACAAATTATATACATTATTTGAGTACATCAGAATTTAACATGTGGTTCCTGTGATTTCTTTTTCACCATCAACATCACCTCTATCTGTTGACAATACTCCTACAAAGGTATTTGCTCAAATTAGCTATTATGTAGAAGATAATATGGCCATTGAGTGATGGAATTGTAAATTTAAATTCATGAACAACTTGCTGAAACAAAACCTTCAAGTTTTTACATGTTTCGTGCTTCTTTTCGATCAGTTGGATCCTCACCACTTTCTGCAGAAGTTGATCATCCCGTTCTTCCTATAAAAATAGAAAACTAAATTTAGTTCATTGCCAGTAAAAATAACTAATCGTAAAAGAAGAATCAGCTTTTCTTACCAACTGCAGCATCTATAAATTGAAGAACCTCTTTTTGAACATAGAGAGCAACTCTAATATTCTCCTTTACCATCAGCCTCTTTATGCAAGCATCATTAGAGTTGAACCACTTCCGGTAATCGAACAGTACTACCGGAAAGTTGGATGGTGGGTTTAAAGCTTGTAGTACCTCTTCTTCCTTTATATTTCCTGAGCTGACCCATACATCCATTCTCTTCATATGTATTTTCTTGTTAAGCTTGGCTCTCTTAGCTTCATTCCAATCTATTTCATCTCCCAACAGCTCAACAGAAAGATTTCCACCTAGGAGGTCCAAATTTTCGAGATCTCCAATGCTGAGTTCATCACCATCACTTAGATCTATTCTCATTTTGATACCACTTAATGTCTCGAGAGAGGTTAAATTACTGATCCCTTTAGGATAGTAAGTCAAACGAGGACTGTAACACCCCAATTTAGGGGCTAAATTTTAAAAATTATAAAGTGGTGGATTTAATTGGTATTTTGGAAGAAAATTGAGGATTAAAATGTAAAATCGTAAAGTTAGTAGACCATTTTAAGAAGTGTAGAAAATTTAGTGACTAAACTCATGATTTGACCATTTTTCTTTTGGGATTAATTATAAACCCCATTCCCGTATGTATTCTGCGAAAAAACATTTTGAGTTTCCCTCCCCTTTGACCCTCCTTTTAACTCCGATTTACTCGTCGTCCGACTTCCGATCGACTAACCGAAATCACCATCGTGTTCGTTGTCGACCGATGAACAAAACCCCTCAAACCTTTCGTCGTAAATCGTCCTCGTTCGTCGTTAATTTCAGTCGGAAGTATCGTTGGTTTTAACTCGATTTCAGTTGGTTTTTCGTCGATTCACAACGACCCGGCCATCCGTTTTCGACACCTCCCGCACCATCCATTTTCTACACCTCCCGCACCATCGTGTTCCTTACATCGTTCCGAGTCCGCCGATGTTCTCCGTTTCTCCGTCGTCGCTGGCGCGTGGAGGGGTGAGACCGTCAAAGTTTCCAACGTTTCGGAATCGAGCTCTCTGCCGTTCAAAATTGTAAATAGAGCTTGGTAAGTGTCTCAAAATGCCTTAAAATATTTTTTAGGAATTTTCGGGAATTTTTTCGATACCATATCACTGTTCACGCGCCGCAAGCGCCGCCACTGCGCGTAGGGGTGCTAATTTTGTAATTAATTTCTGTTATGATGATATTTTTGTAAAATTTGGGTGTTAGTTTTGTAAATACTTTTCGAAGATGACTAATTTTGTAATTAATTTATGTTAGGGTGATATTTGTGTAAAACTGTTGACCATTGACCGCCGTTGACCGTTGACTGACCGTTGACTGTTGACTTTGATCGAAAAAAGTCAAAATTTTCGAAAAGCTAAATTATATATTTCTTGACATCTTGAGTTCGATTTTGCAGTCCGTTTTGTCAAATTCGGACCCGAATGCCTTGAAATTGCCAGTCAAACCCTTTGACTTGGACTGAAAAGTCAAAATTTTGAAAAACCAAAATTTTATGTTTTTTGATGTCCTGAATCCGAATCCGAAGACCGTTTGTCAAATTCAAACCCGATAAGTTATTTTTGACTGGTTTATCATCCGATTCAATCCATTTTTCGGAACTAAGCTCCGTTTTTTATGTAATTTCTGTTGATATGCATCTGAGGAATTATTGGAAGATGATTTCAAGATCGAGGGCGTTTGAATGGAATTTATATGGTCGATCAGTATGGCACGAAAATCTAGGTAATATATTACTACCTCTTTATGCTTTATAGAACATGTTGGTATTGGTAAATACATGAATGGAAATGTTTGGTCTCATTTGTGTAATTAATGAAGTTTTACACTCGATATAAATTCGGTAGAAAGTAAGTAACTGAATATGGCTCTGATGACTATTATAAGAATTAGAGGACAGTTGGAATTAAATTTCAAGTTCTGGAATTAAGTGATAAAAGAATCAACCGTGGATATGTAGATTATAATTTATCTCATTAAAGGTACTTGGATGATAAATAATGAGAATATCTGGATTAGGTAAAATTATAAAAATACCCCTATATTGTAAAATGATAAGAATTGTCCTGGAAGTTGATTAATAACTCTGAAAAGACTTATTGATCTGATAAAACTACATATGTGTATAAGAAATACTAGTTTGCTTAGAAAATTTGGATAATCAGTTTTTAACCCCAAAAAGGTTTGTGCAAAATACTAGAAGTCTGTTAAGGGAATCATTTCAAGATCAGAGAATATTCAAGAAAACAATTAATCATTGGATCTCTAAATTATATTATTTTTGTTAAGAGTTAATTTCGAAATTATCTTGTTAAGATTACGAAAATGCTTGAGGTAAAATAGTGCAGAAAAATTCTGATATTCCGTTTGTAAAATCTGAGAAGTGCACTTGACCGAAAATATCTGAGTTATAGTAAATACCTGAAGAACAATTTATCGAGGGTATTCTTTTGTCAGAATTGTTCGAATAGACTGAAATAAATGATAAGTTGAATTTAATAATAAGATCGGACGGAAAGAAATGATTGAAATACATTGGATCTGTAAAAATACCAGAATACCCATGTAATGGAAATGACCCAAGACTATCACCAAGCTCAGGAATGATGGGGTATCCTCAAGCTCTGAAATTAATGGAATAAAATTAAGCACCAAATGACCAAAATACCCTTATGACCTATACTAAGTAGAGGTGGTGGACTAATTAAGGAATTCAAATAAATATAGGTGTTGTACTACCCTTAAAAGTAATGGAAAACAATTTAAGTGAGTAGATCAACCCTAAAGCTATGTCAACACCTGAATGGCATAGATATTCCTTGAATGCGTGTTCGTCTTCTCAAGTTTGGCTCGATGATAATTTTGGAAGTATTCAGCTCTGCTCAACTCTAGATCGCATTCAGTACTAAGAATTAGATATTTGTTCGACAAATCAACCACGAAGACTGAATTGAATTTAACGGAACGGAAGTACAATATGTATCCAAAATTCAGAAACGTCCGAATTACTTTGGAAAACTATGAAGTAATTGAATTGTACTTGATTATTAAATGAACTTAGTAATCTCAATGACTGAGGATTAAGTAAGTGATTTGGATAAGTCTGGAAACTCTGTTGAGTTTACATAGTGTACTATCACTATGGGTTATGAACAAAAATCAAGTATGTCAGTATTTCTTGACATCATTGAAGTTAGGAAATGAAATAAAGACCATTGGAAGATTCATTCAGCGATGACTCAAAGATGATTTATGAACAATAATTGTTGGTATTAAAGAGTGAATACCTGGAAGGACAACGAATGGACCGGTCAACATGCATTAGTTCTGGGAGTTGTTCAGCTTGAGTGATTTCGATAATCCGATAAATCGACACAGACGATAAAGGTCATGAATATTCGTTTATCCCTTATCAGCTCAAATCACTCTGGTTATATCTGAATATGTAAGTAACTCAAATGCGAAGGATTATGAATACCTCTGATTATTGACTAATGTAATCACTCTCCGTAAATCTGAATCTAGAATTTATTTTGTATAAAGTTTCGTGAACACTTTCCTGATACACATGAATCATGATGTGATTCTAAAGTATCAACCTTAAATATCGGATTAGATCGGTTAGTAATCGATTCCCTTCAATAGGACCTCGTTCATGGAATCCGATCAAATTTAATTAGTTCATGTTATCCATTCTGATAACTATCAAGTGTCTCTGAGAAATACTTAGATATCCTAGTGTGTTCCACATGTACTACCTGACGATTTTATATGTTTATAAATGAGTTTCATCGAAATTATTAATTTACTGGTTTATGAACCGTGGTAACATATTATATGTTTTATGTTTACTATTTAAACCGAAAATATAAATTATTCATGATTTATGACATCATGGAAACTACTGATTTTATGAACGATAGTTACTTGAAATATGTTATCGGGTTTCCTGTTTTCACTAGAAAATGTGATCTTAATAAATCACATATTGAATATTTTTATGAGACAATACCCGATGTTCTGAATACATATTATTTTGATATCTGATTTATCACATATTTCTGATATGATTTCTAGTTACGGTATTTTTATACCTGATTTTTAAATATAAAACATTTTCATATTTTAAAGGATTAATTACCGTTACAGCAGGTTCCTTTGCTGTGTGCAAAGGTAATCCTTACAGTTTCCCCCAGGTCCCTTTGCTGTGTGCAAGTTTCCCCCAGGTCCCTTTGCTGTGTGCAAGGGTAAGCCTTACAGTTTCCCCCAGGTCCCTTTGTTGTGTACAAGGGTATGCTTTACAGTTTCCCCCAGGTCCCTTTTGTTTTGTGCAAGGGTAAGCCTTACAGTTTCCCCCAAGTCCCTTTGCTGTGTGCAAGGGTAAGCCTTACAGTTCCCCTCAGGTCTATTTGCTGTGTACAAGGGTAAGCCTTACAGTTTCCCTACGTTCCCTTGCTGTGTGCAAGGGTAAGCCTTACAGTTTCCCCAGGCTCTTTTGCTATGTGCAAGGATAAGACCTTATCGTTTTTGCATGCTCTTCTACTTTGTGCACGGGGTAAATATGTTTTAAACTGCTATAGTTTTAAAAGATATGTGTATTTTCACTGGTTTTAAGAGAACACACTAGATAACCTATTCCGTTCTCCTAAACTCAATCATCCGAAATATTTATCTGAACTGAAAACTCATTTTTCGTTACCGCCTGAAATATCAGTAGGATCTCTACTCAGCATAAAATCTATAGATGTCGGAACCAATAAGGAAATATATGTTTATTTGTATATGCACATTTTTCAGCATCATCTGGTAGTTCTGTATTACTGAGCTTTCCGAAGCTCACTGTATTACTCAATATTACAGGTTAAAAGAATTGTACCAGTGCAGCTATCGACTTCAGTAAGGGAGTTTTTCATGCGTTGCTTGCAGAGTATGATACATATGATTAGGGGGCATGTAATTGTATTTTGTTTTATATACGAGTCTGAAAATCTATTTTATTTCTTCGTACTGATAAATCATTTTATAATTTACATGTTTTAATAAAAGTTTTAAATTTTACGCTATTTTTACAGTGGGTCGCTCCAGTGGCCCTAATGTGACACTTCAGATCGGATCGGGTTACCCACATCGGTCTGAGGGGGTTACATTTAGTGGTATCAGAGCTATGGTTGAGTCAAAAATTTCAAGATAGATCGGTCGGTCGAATTTTAAAGGATGTTTGATCAGTACATGCCCCTAGACTGCAATCGTACCTCTCTGAGCCGGAACTCCAAGATTGAGTCCCTATCTATTTCATCTCCTATAAGCTCAACAGAAAGATTTCCACCTAGGAGGTCCAAATTTTTAGATCTCCAATGCTGAGTTCCAATGCTGAGTTCATCACCATCACTTAGATATATTCTCATTTTGATACCACTTAATGTCTCGAGAGAGGTTAAATTACTGATCCCTTTAGGATAGTAAGTCAGATGAGGACAGTCTTTAATCGAAAGACACCTCAAGTTAATCAATTTCCCTATTCCAACTGCCAACTTCTTAAGATTCAAGCAATCTCGAAGATTCAAAGATAGTAAACTAATCAATTCACACACTGCTTCAGGTAAAGTTTCTAATCCAGAGCAAGATATCAAGCTAAGCCTTAAGTGAATCAAATTGTCCATTCCTCAGACGATTTCTTCGGGGCGTAGATGAAACGAATCAAACTCCAATAACCTTAGATGTTTTATCATCAGAGGCTACGACAAGGCTTCATAATTTTTCTATGCCATATATGCACAAAGGAGAAGACTTGCAATTCCGAATTACCAGCCTCAAATGATGAACTTTTCTGGAAGATAAGTTCAACGTTGAATTTCCAACCACCTCTTCTGTCACAAATCTGTATTCAGTAAAAAACTGGACATATTCATGTATTAGGTCATGTATCTTACAGGAAATTATGTTGTGGTGAGCATCTTTTTGAAAATCCTGAAAGAAGGAACGGGTGGTTAAGTACTCAAAGTACTCTTTCCCTTTCAATTCTCTCCTTACATTGTCATCAGAGTTCAAATAACCTTGTGCCATCTAATGCTGGATCAGTTCATCTTTATTAATTGTATAGCTGTTAGGAAAGATTGCACAATATGATAAACATCGTCTTATCGGCGAGGGCAAATCATAATAACTCAATGATAGAGGTGAAAATATTTCTTTTCCGAAACCCGATTTCCATATCACACTATTCAGAACATTTCGCCACTCGTCTATTCTTCTTTTGTTTTGCAGGAGACCTCCTAAAGTCCTTGCTGTAAGAGGTAAACCTTCACACTTCTTTGCAATCTCCTCCCCAATATGTTCCAAACTTTCACAACTCACCTGATTCCTTCCGATAAATGCTTTTTGAGAAAGTATCAACCAACACATTTTCTCAGGTAACAATTCTAAAGGAACAACATGAGACGGCTCCATTTGCCTAGCAACCGACTCATTCCGAGTAGTGGCTAAAATCCAACTTCCAGGCATACCGTATTTAAAAGTGGCTTTCAGTGGTTCCCAATCTCGATCACGATCAGTCCACACATCATCGAAAACAAAAGGAATTTTACTGCTTTAAGCTTATCAGTGATTGTACGTAAAACATTTTATAGTGTTGGAGTATTGAGGGATACGAATGCATCAATGTCGAGGTCTGCAAGAATGGCTCGTGGAATTTGGCTTTGATCGAAGGGATCCGAGGCACAAACCCAAATTGTTTTGCTGAAATGAGTCTGTATCCTTGAATCATTATAAACTAGTTGTGCTAGAGCTGTTTTCCCGGTCCCTCCCATCCCTACTACAGTGATAGTAGAAATATTGCCCGTCCAGCTCAGTTGGTAGAGCGCAAGGTTCTTAACCTTGTGGTCATGAGATCGAATTCCACTGTGGACAATTCATAATTCTGACTGCCGGAGGTCTTCCACTAAAGTTGCTCTCAACTTGACATTGAGGGCAACCTACTACCTTACCTCCCCTCACCCCATTACATATGGAAATAGGCTCAGCTACTTTCCTCACAGAGCAAAACCCTTATTATGTCTTCTTTTACTGCATCTCGACCAACTAACTCCGAAACATATGCAAATGAAGTGGTATCTAGTGGCCGCTTGTGTTCTTTGTTTTCTTTTTTATCAACTCAAACCCAACTTTGTCATTAACAATATGGTCTAATTGTTCGTTGATTCCCTTTATTTTGGTGGCAATACTATAACGTATAACAGTTTGGGAACCAGAAGAAAAACATGAAAGGAAATGACATACCTTCCATTTTGGAATAGAGCCACCATCTCTCTGCAACTGCCGGACTGCAGTTTCCCATTCATCTAATACATCCTCCATGTCATAAGAAACATCTCTGAACTTGTCTAACCAATGTTTCACCCTCTTGTCCTGGTATTCTCTTTCTTCAGCATCTTCAAGCTCCAATTGGAGTGCTTTGAAATTGCTTTCAAGCTTCTTGACCTAATCCTCAGCACCTCTCACTAGACTCCAAGCTTCGCGTGCTTTATCAATTGTGATTACGGCCAGCTGCTCCAAGATCACCGAAACAATCGCTTCTGCCATAATTTCTATGACAGAGAACCAGTTGTAGACGCCGCAGCAAAGATCGGCGGTGGAACTCAAAAAATAGAGAAATCATACTGAAGTCAACAATCAATGGGTAACTCCAACAGAGCTTAAAAGAGGGGTTTTCAGGACTGGTACTGATAGTCAGTGGTTTTGGACCTGCTGAGTAGAATTGTTTTATTAATTTCTTCTTTAATCTATCTCTAGTTTATTAAATTAAGCTAAAAATGATTAATATATTTATTAAATTTATTTTGATGATATAATATGATAAAGGATACAATAAAATATAAATTTATTATTCGTTGAATTTTATATCAAACTATGTTGAATTTTGTATCAAACTATTTTGAATGTGATAGTTCTAAAATTCAAAAAGTGAAAAGTTTAGTGGGAGGGAAGGAATAATATTTATTGGATTGAGGTTAAAGATGTTATTGTGTATTGAGATTAAATTTGATAAGGATTAAATTAAGGGTAAAATATACAAATGATATGTGAATATAGAATATTATTTTGTTAAGTTTCCCGAGTATTAAAAGTTATAAAATGATCCAACGATTATAGGACATTAGTTTGTTAAGTCTCCCGATTATTAAAAATTACAAAATGAACTTCTAATTATAGGACATTGATTTGTTGAGTCATTGACTATTAAATTTTATAAAATGGTCTCCTAGCTATTCATATAATCCAAACTCATCCTTTTATGTTAAAAAATTGACGGTAATTTAAGTTGGACTTTAACCTATTGACTAGGTATGATAATTGTTTAAGATTTTAGAATCAGATTTTATCATATCACATTTAGCAGGTTAACGTCCAACTCAAACTGTCATTAATTTTTTTAACAATATAAGACAAGTTGGAACCTATGAATTCAAATGACAATTTTGTAACTTTTAATAATCAGTGGACTCAACAAAGTAATGCACTATAGCTGAGGGACTATTTTATAAATTTTAATAGTTAAGGGACTCTATAAAGCAACACCTATATACGGAGACCATTTATGCACTTTACCTTTAAATTAAAGGATAACTACTTATTGGTCACTCATATATATATATTGGTTACTAAATTATTTTTTTCTAAATTATATCTAATGTTACATATTATTTATGTTTTAATCACTTATCATTAAGTTTGATCACTAACTTAACAGAAACAATATTGTAACATGATATAATAATAATTTTACTCTTTAAAAATTGCACATTTTTCCAAATTTAAATCCTATATTTAAAAATCCTATAAATTTAATCAAACATAAAATCTCAAAATCCCTCTCCCAAATTCAATCTTCTTAGCCACCGCCGCTATCTCTCCATGTGTACCGCACACCTCTCATCCACCCCTTATAAGGTCCACTTCATTGATATTCCACTAACTTTATGACAGAGAGAAATCATAACTTCACATTTCTGTGTAATATGCATAGATGTACTAGATTTGCCAATAAGAGCTCATGACTTTTGGTTATTATTTTTGAAGGTAACATTTAGATAAAGAAAAAATCTATATTATATCAATATTCTTTCAGCTCGTTAAGATTAGAGTTAAATTTGTATTCAAGTCGAGTCTATTCAATTTAAGAGTTGATTAAACTTTAACTGAATCAATTTCGAAATAAATCACGATATGTCTCGTCTCATTTATAACTCTAGTTATCACTTGATTTTAACTTGGTTTCGATAGTCTCTCTAATGATTCGATTTATTCTATTATTCCAGTCAATATCAGCATATATGAAAGAGAAAGGCCATAGGCCCTAATTGGCAAATCCGGTACATGCATGCAGATAAACAGTCCTGTGAAACTATGTATTCTTTTGTATGATAAACTTGAGTGGAATATCGATGGAGTGGCGATACTGAAAGGGGTCAACGAGGGGTGTGCGGGCGACAAAGAGAGATAACGGCGGTTGAACAAATGAGCTACGGCATTGGTGATATCGAAATTTGGTAGAGGGATTTTGAGATTTTATGTTGGACCAAGTTGATATAATTTTTAAATATTGAAGATTTATTCAATTATTTTCAAATTATGGTTATTTTGATAAAATGTACAAGTTTTGGTACTAAAATTGTTATTATACAATGTTATATCACAATTTCTATTAAGTCAACGGTCAAACTTAACCGTGACGGAAACTAAAACAAAATGTAACATTAGATATAATTAAAAAAAGTTGGATATCTCAAAATAAAAACATAAAAATAAGTATGTGATTAAAGAAATATTTTATCTTAAATTAAATTAAAATTGAAACCGGATTAATCAAAATATATAATGTCTTAACTAAATAAATATCTTTGAATAAACTACAATTTCATCATTAAGCACCATAACACAAACTGGCCTAAAAATGATTGGAATACTCTATTAATCAAATTCATAAGTGTATGAAGAGCATTCCTCAATCCAAATTACATTACCATGAACTTGTTGTAACGATACCGAGTCTTGATTGTAGTCTTAGAAAGCAAAATGGCTCCTATAAATTAACAAAAGAGAAAATAACTTCAGTGACTGAAAAATCCTTATAATATACGATTTTAACCAACTTTTTTTGGATTTGTGAAAATGACCAACAAAATCGCAACGCGAACTTCAATTTCGCAACACAGGTTCCAAATTCGCAACGCGATTTTCCAAATTCGCAACGCGAATAGGTAAATCGCAACGCGAAAATCAAATTCGCAACGCAAATAGGTAAATCGTAACGATAATATGTAAATCGCAACGCGAATATTATTTTCGAATTCGAAACACAATATTAATTTCGCAACACAAATGTAAACAGTATAATCGCAAATCATAACCTAAAACCCTAAAACACAACTCAGTCCCATCTCCATCTCTCACTCTCTACGGCGACATCCGTCCCCATCTCCGGCGAAATCCGTCCACATATCCGGCGACCCCCTCTATCTCCATCTCTCAGAGCCACCCTCACAACCATTCACGGTCACAAATGGAAAATCAACCACCGAGGGTTAGTTTTCTTAATTATTTTTTATTTTGAAATTTTTGTATTATGATTTTTCATATTTAAATTGATGATAAATTTACTGGTAATTTCAATAATAGATTAACCATTTCACTTAGATTGCTTAGTAAATTCATTCGGTTTTGTCTTTGTTTTGTCTTTAACCATGTGAAGTTAGTATTTGCCTTTGTTTTGTCTTTTGGTTGAAGTAATGCAATTCATTCAAGTTTCAATTTGCAGAAGAATAGTTTTTGAAACTTAAATTCGCAACACGAAAATGAAAATCGCACACGTTGCAAAAATGAAATTTGCAATGCGATTTTCATTTCGCATTGCGATTTTCATTTTAGCGATGCGATTTTAAGTTTCAGAAACTACTCTTCTTCTGCAAATTGAAACTTGAATGAATTGCATTACTTCAACCAAAAAACAAAGACAAATACTAACTTCACAGTGTTGCGAATTTAAGTTTCAAGAATAAACTACTACTCTTTATGTTGTCCTTGAACCTGCACTAAACCTATATGTTGTCCTTTTATATTTATATAAGTGCTTACTTCTGGAATGTTATCTGATGCATTTTGTGAACTATGATAGAATAATGACTTGGGTGAATACCGTGCTAGTTTGAAACATATTTGGTTTTGTTTTCATTGTTTAATATCATGTATGTTTATAGTGTATGTTTTTGGTATATCTAACTTAGTATGTTATTACTGTTTTTGTTAGGAATTTTTTTCGGCTTCATTGACTCTAAGGAATAAATTAAGCCTAGCCACTACAATTGCTAAGACACTTACACCTGTACAAAGAAAATTGTTTGAGGATACTTGCTTCGGGCCATGTCTGAAAGTACAACATGCAGGTGAAGATGCTATGTTGAACCATTTGTTTCTTCAGACCTTGACTAACGATCTACCCGAGAGGATACAACGTGGTGATGAAGAGATATGGTTTCATTTCCACCGGCGTATACTTGTTTTGGGCGGGAGGAGTTTTGCTTAATCACTGGTCTATGCTTCGGACACGATGAAGTAGGTCGGTACACTAGTCACATCATGGTTATATCGGGTTTTTCATGAGCTGGAAAAGACGAAGCCCATTTTACACGTCGACGACTTGAAAATATTACTTCTCCGAGGTGGTTTTACTCGGATGGATGACCTCGATGTTGTCCGAGTATGTCTTTTATTACTTTTGCATGCCGGCTTTTTAGGCAAAGAGGGCAGACAACCTATTTCTGAGGACCTAATATTATTGGTAGAGGACCTAAATGCATGGAACGTGTTTCTGTGGGGTTCATATCTATGGAAAGCTACCTGGAAAAAGTTGTCGTCTGCCTTTGAGGACCGAAAAAGTTTGCGTGGTCATGGTTCCAAATACACTTTGGCAGGCTTTATTTGGGCCTTTAAGGTAAGAATTTCTATATAAAGTTTCTAAAATTATAATTAATTATTTAACAATTACTAATGTTTGTGTATTATATTGTTTGTAGATTTGGATATTTGAGGTTTTTCCCAGCATGCGGACATATGCAATCAAAAAGTCAAATGATATTCCTAGGGATATTTCCTAGATGAGGATACGACGGTTGGATTAGGAAGAGTTACTACCATATACGACGATGAATGATGTAAGTTAACACAAATATTACCATATATAAACAACTTATTACTAGTATACGTTTAACTTTGTTTGAGCTTTTATATTGTTAGGAGGCCAACTATCCATTACAGAGGCTGACACCTATAGAGGCTGAGCTTGCCACTGATTGGTAGCAAGCTAGTAAGCATTTTTTTGATGGCACAGATGATGAGCACCCCCCACTTCGAGAGCCATCACTTGATCAAGCCGATTCTACAGCTCGACACCCAGAGCCATCACCTCCACAACTAGAGCCATCACCTATTCCATCACATCATTGAGCCTCTTCTCCACATCACCTCATGATAGGTGACCGGCAAAGATGTCACGACATTGATCTCCCTGTTCTCCACCTTCACGGGATGAGTTAGGGGAGTTACGTGATGAGGTCAATGGTTTGCGTGAGGAGGTCGGTACTTTACGTGACGACAATGGTGGATGGCGTGATGAGATATGGTCTTTACGTGGTGAGGTAGAGGTTTTACACGATGACAATGATGCTTTACGTGGTGAGGTATCTACTTTACGTGATGAGGTAGCCGCTCTACGTGAGATTGTTGCATCGTTGCAGAATGAGGTTCATACTTTACGCAATGAGGTAAGTTTGTTTAATACAATAACCTTTTTTCGGCATTATTTATTTGTTTATTTACTAATTTATGTATTAATTTATTTTTAGTGGCCCGATAAGGTAGATTCTTTACGTCTGGTTTTCTTGCACGACGGGGTTCACACATCAGACGTCGTGCATGTGCCATTACGTCTCTGTTCACCCTAATAGTGCCAAGACTCCGTAAGAAGAAGCCCGATTCACCTGTCATCGTTCAAGAGGCCTCTCCTATCGTTAAAGAGGCCCCTCCCACCGTTCAAGAGGCCCCTGTCATCGTTCAAGAGGTCCATCCCACCGTTCAAGAGCTCGATTCACATGGCATAATATGTCGACATATTGATAAACCCCCTCACGTGCCCGACATGATGGATGAGAGTTGGCTTTCGTATGAGTTACCGGTCAGTACCATTCCGGTATCTGAAGTGGAGAGGAGAACACTACCGGACACAATTCTGGATAATACCCTTTGGGCTAAGACCGCATTTGATTTTTATCTACATGAGCGGAGCCAGGGGTGTTACGCTGACATATGCAAACTCGACGATGATATGCATTTGTTTCTTGATTGGTCTTGGTGGGGTATGTTATTAGGGGTTGAAGACAATGGCTATTTCGAAGGGGGTAAGTCTTATATTCTTCTTATATTGCATTTTGTTTAATTTTTTTTAAATTTATGAAATTCCCTAATATATGTATTTTTTTATAAAATAGTATATTGATGCATGGGTGTCACGTCTTCTGATAATAAGGAAATTGAAGAAAATAAAAAATACACGATGGACTATTATGCTGACGTCTTTTCACGTAGCTCACTTGAAAGATCAGAGAGACACTTCATATGTGTTGGGTAATGGAAAAGCTAAACTTTATCCTGCGTGGTGGGAGGTCGATAAGGTTAGTATTTATTTTTGAATATTTTAAAGGTGTTCATAAATAAATTTTTTATGTGCGTAATTGAATTATTATTTATGATTACAGGTGTTTATCCCTATTTTGGAACGTCGTCATTGGCTTCTTGTCAAGCTTCAGCTCCCATCCCTGAAGACAATGGTATATGACAGCATGTTGAATTACATACCATTGTCTGATTTGAGAGATATTATTTGTAAGGGATGGAGCGCTGATTTGGCTAAATACTTGGATGCGATTGATTATTGGACTAATTCTGGAAACAAGAAGCCAAAGAAGTTCAAAGTTACAATGATCAAAGACAAGACCGCGCCACAACAAACGCAGGGAGCCAGAGGGGATTGTGGTCCTCTCATATGCATGTGCTTGGAACGTTTGACAATAGGAAGTAAACATTTTCTACCTTCCACAGATAGAGATAGAGGTGCAGTAGGCTTGTGGTTTCGGCATTTTATGGCTAGAGCGATATATGCGAGATGCTGCCTACCTGCATCTGCATGCTGAAAGTGTGCATAAACAATTGGTAAGTTTGAGCAAATGTTGTTAACATATATACTCTTTGTTGGTTTGAAAATGTTTGGTTAAGTACCTAGAATTCAATAATTTTTGTTTGTTGGTTTTAGATGTGTAGAAAGTGTTGTTTGAGCAAATGTTTGGTTTCTGCAGGTTAATCCTGATCCTGAAGTGAGCTGCATGAAATTGATGTATTTGTGCATAAACAACTGTCTGGGGTACACTTTTTTTGCTTGTTTAATTGATTTGTAAAAGTTGATTTGTTTAATTGATGAGGAAATAAGATTTTTTTTGCTTGTTTAATTGATTTGTAAAAGTTGATTTGTTTAATTGATGTGTAACTAATTCTTATTTTTTTGCTTGTTTAATTGATTTGTAAAAGTTGATTTGTGTAACACCCCAATTTAGGGGCTAAATTTAAGGAATTATAAAGTGGTGAATTTAATTTGGTATTTTGAAAGAAATAGTGGGTTAAATTATAAAATTTTAAAGTTGGCAGACTGTTTTATAAAGTGCAGGAACTTTAGTGGCTAAACCCATGATTTAACCAATTTTTATATATGTTGAATTATAAATCTCCCTCCCCGTATGATTTTCCAGATTTCTTCCCAGTTTTTCCTCTCCAACAACCCTCCTTCCAACTCCGATTTACTCGCCGTCTGACCTCCGATCGACGAGCCGAAACCACCATCGTGTTCGTTTTCAACCGAGGAACAAAACCCCTCAAACCTTTCGTCGTGAATCATCGCCGTTCGTCGTGAATTTCAGTCGGAAGTATCATCGGTAATAACTCGATTTTAATTGGTTTTTCATCGATTCACGACGATCGAGTCATCCGTTTACGACACCTCCCCGCACCATCGTGTTCGTTGCATCGTTCCGAGTTCGCCGGTGTCATCCTTGGTCTCCGTCGACGGCGGCGTGTAAACAGGTGAAGCGGTCAAAGTTTTCGATTCGTTGAAATCGAGCTCTCCGCCGTTCAAAATTATGAACCGAGCTTTGTAAGTATCTCGAAATCGATCAAAATAATTTTTAGAAATTTTTCCGAGATTTTAGCACTGTTCACGTGCCCCCACGCGCCGCCACTGCGCGTGGGAAGGAAAAAGTGACCGGTTTGACCGGTTTTGGAACTATTTTGACCGGTTAGACCGGTCACAACCCGACCCGACCTGTTAACCCGACCCGACCCGTTGACTCGACCCGTTGACCCGTTGACCGTTGACCATTGTTGACCAAAACTTTGACTGGCTTTGACCGGGCATTAAACGACCTTTGACTTCGACCGAGTATACCTATCCTAACATTTTTCGACGTTCCAAATCCGATTCCGCTGTCCGTTTTTCAAAATTCGAACCCGAAGGCCTCAAAATTTCCGGTCAAACCCGTTGACTTTGATTTTGACCGAAAATTCCAAATTTTCGAAAAGTCATATTTTATGCTTTCGACGTCCTGAATCCGAATCCGAAGTCCGTTTCACCAAATTCGAACCCGGTAAGCCGTCTTTAACTAATTTATCACCCGATTCGATCCGTTTATCGTAATTAAGCTCCGTTTCTGATATAATTTATGTTGATATGTATCTGAGGAATTATTGGAAGTTGAATTGAAGATCAAAGGCGTTCAAATGGAATTTTTATGGTCGATCAGTATTGCCCGGAAATCGAGGTAATACTTTACTACCTCTTTATGCTTTATGAAACATGTTGATATTGGTAAATGCATGAATAAGATAATGTTGGTCACTTTGGTGGAGTTAAATAATTTATACACTCGATATGAATGTGGTAGAAATTCTGTAACTGATTACGGAACGAATGACTAATATAAGAGATTGAGGAATTGTTAGATTAAATTACAAGTTTGTGATTGGTGATAAAAAAATCAGCCCTGTATCTGCAACTTATAATTTATTTCATCAAAGGTTAAATGTTAAATGTACTTGGATGAGAAATTATGAGAATACTCCGGTAGGGTAAAATTATGAAAATACCCTTATGTTATAAAAAGACAAGATTTGAATATGGAAGTTAGGTAATAGGATTTTACAGACATATTGATCTGATAAAAATATTGATGCGCATAAGAAATTTTAGTTTTATTTGGAAATTATGGATAACCGGTTTTAATCCTAGGAGAGTTTGTGAAGGATACTAGAAGTCTGTTAAGAGAATCATTTCAAGATCAGAGAGTGTTCAAGAAAGCAATTAATCATAGGATCTTTAAATTATATTATTTTCATTAAGAGCTAATATCGAAATTATCTGGTTAAGAAACTACGAAAATGCCCTTAAGAGGTAGAATAGTCTGAGATGACTCTGAATGAGAAAATACTTAGAGGATGCGTACTTAACTCGATTAAGTACGGATTTAATTGTTAAGATCCCGACTTAGTGTAGGAAAATTCCTGATATTCCGTTTGTAAAGTCTGAGAAGACACTTGACCTGAAAATATTCGAATAATGAGTAAATACTTGAAGAGTAATTTATCGGGGGTATTCTGCTGTCAGAATTGTTCGAAAGGACTGAAGTAAATGATAAGATTGAATTAAATAATAAGATCGGATGGAAGGAAAAGATTAAAATACCGTAGATCTGTAAAATGACCAAAATACCCCTGTAATGGAAATGACCCAAGAATATCACCAAGCTCAGAAATGATTGGATATCCTCGAGCTCTGAAATGAATGGAATAAAACTGAATACCAAAATTTACAAAATAAACTTATAGTCTAAACTAAGTAAATGTCTTGGATTAATTAAGGAATCCAAGTAAGCATAGGTATTGGACTACCTTTAAAGGTAATGGAAACAATTTAAGTGAGTAGATCAACCCTAAAACTATATCAATACCTGAATGGCATAGATATTACTGGAACATGTGTTCGTCTTCTTAAGTTTGGCTCGATGATAATTTTGGAAGTATTCAACTCAACTCAACTCTAGATCACATTCAGTACTAAAAATTGGACGTTTGTTCGACAAATCAACCATGAAGACCAAATCGAATGGAATGAAAGTACAACATGTATCTAAAATTCAGTAACGTCTAAATTACTCTGAAAAACCCCGAAGTAACTGGAATGGATTTGACTGCTAAATAAGCTAAGTAACCTCAATGATTGAGGATTAAGTGAATTGGATAAGTCTGGAAATTCTGATGAGTTTATAAGATGTATTGTCCTTATGGAACATGAACTACAAATCAAGCCCGTCAGTATTTCATGATATCGTGGAAGCTTGGAAATGAAATAAAGATCATTGGAAGATCTATTCAGCGATGATTCTGAAGGTGATCTATGAACAATAATTTGTGGTATTAAAAAGTAAATACCCTGGAAGGGAAATGAATTGACCAGTGGATATAAATTGTTAAGGTTCTGAATCTTCGTTATTAAGTTGTTCGATTATCCGATCAATTGACATGGAGGCAAAGGATTTTGAATGCCCTTCTGATTACGTGCAACTTCTGAAAACTGTCCGAATAAGATATGATCCTGATAATTCACATTTTGAATAACTGATGATTCTGTCAGCTAATGAACTCTTCCAATAGTGATTCTAAATTCCAACATTCTATCGATATACTGAAGAACTGTGTTTCTCTGCCTGATACAGTACCTCTAAATAATACCTGTAAACTCTGGTGTGTTCCCTAATCATATAAATATTTTATCTGATTTCTGACTTGAATTCTGTTATGATACATTACCTGAATTATGTTCTGATTTCTGATCTGGATTATGTTCTGATATCTGATATGAATTCTGTTTTGATTTCTAATATCTCTGTTTACCGACGGAGAAATGTTTTATCTGGGGGGTTTATTGTTGGAGGAAGATTATCTGCAGACTCCTCGGCTTTGTACTCAGGGTCTAAATGGCATGTGCGGTTGGGTGTATGGTTCTGGGGAACCTACACATTTATGATGTGAACGGATGGGGGTATATATATATATGTTTTAAAAAGATCTGAAAAGTTACATGGTTTTTGGGAACACACTAGAAAACCTATTCTGATCTCCTGAACTCAGTCATCCAAAATATTTCTCTGAACTAAAAACTCATTGTTCGTTACCACCTGGAATATCAGTAGGATCTTTGCTCAGCATAAAAATATGTAAATGTTCGGAAACAATAAGGAAATAAATATTTATCTGTATCTGCACGTTCATCAGCATCATCTGGTAGTTCTGTATTACTGAGCTTTCCAAAGCTCACTCTATTACTCACCTTTTCAGGTTAAAAGAAATTGTACCAGTGCATCTATCGATTTCAGTAAGGGAGTTCATCCGCCGTTGTTGCAGAGTAGGGTACATGTGATTAGGGGGCATGTAATTGTATTTTGATTTATATATGAGTCTGGAAATATGTTTTATTTTTAAATAGTGAAAACTGATTTTATAAGTTACACGTTTCAATAAAAGTTTTAAATTTTTCGCTATTTTTACAGTGGGTCGTTCCGGTGGCCCTAATGTGACTTCCCGGATCGAATCGGTATACCCGCATTTTATCTGGGGGGTTACATTTAGTGGTATCAGAGCTATGGTTTGAGTAAAAAATTTTCAAGATAGACCGGCCGGTCGAAAGTCAAAATATGTCTGATCAGTACATGCCCCTAGACTGCAATCGTACCTCTCTGAGCCGGAACTCCAAGGTTGAGTCCATATCTGTAACGAGCAAACCTAAGCTTTATCCGTTAAGACTCTACCTTTGCATAAGGAATACCAGTAACATCTGTCTAAACGCTATGAAGTACCTCACGAGCCATGTGATAGTTATTCATCTGAAAAAGTCTGACTCGACTCCAGAAATGAAATTGGATATGCATGAGCCTATTCTCGTATCTAAGGCTGAATTGATTCCACAAGGATAAAGTTGTTTTAATTTTTTACTTGGAATGAGAAAGATTTCTGATAAGAATGTATACTCAGCTGGTTAAGGATAAGTGGAGGAATCGTACTTTTGTAAAAGCTATTGAAAGATTTGAAAGAACTGTTGGAAGTTTCTTTTATGCAATTATGTAACATGGATGAATTTCGATGACGAAATTCTTTTAAGGAGGGGAGAATTGTAACACCCTAATTTAGGGGCTAAATTTAAGAAATTATAAAGTGGTGGATTTAATTTGGTATTTTGAAAGAAACAGTGGGTTAAATTATAAAGTTTTAAAGTTGGCAGACTGTTTTATAAAGTGCAGGAACTTCAGTGGCTAAACTCATGATTTAACCAATTTTTATATATGTTGAATTATAAATCCCCCTCCCCGTATGATTTTCCAGATTTCTTCCCAGTTTTTCCTCTCCAACAACCCTCCTTCCAACTCCGATTTACTAGCCGTCCGACCTCCGACCGACGAGCCGAAACCACCATCGTGTTCGTTGTCAACCGAGGAACAAAACCCCTCAAACCTTTCATCGTTAATCATCGTCGTTCGTCGTGAATTTCAGTCGGAAGTATCGTCGGTAATAACTCAGTTTTAATTGGTTTTTCATCGATTCACGACGATTGGGTCATCCGTTTACGACACCTCCCGCACCATCGTGTTCGTTGCATCGTTCCGAGTTCGCCGGTGTCATCCTTGGTCTCCGTCAACGGCGGCGCGTAAGGAGGTGAAGCGGTTAAAGTTTCCGATTTGTTGAAATCGAGCTCTCCGCCGTTCAAAATTATGAACCGAGCTTTGAAAGTATCTCGAAATCGCTCAAAATAATTTTTAGAAATTTTTTTGGGATTTTAGCACTGTTCACGCGCCGCCACTGCGCGTGGGGAAGGAAAAAGTGACCGGTTTGACCGGTTTTGGAACTGTTTTGACCGGTTTGACCGGTCACAACCCGACCCGTTGACCCGACCCGACCCGTTAACCCGACCCGACCCGTTGACTCGACCCGTTGAACCGTTGACCGTTGACCATTGTTGACCAAAACTTTGACTGGCTTTGACCGGGCATTAAATGACCTTTGACTTCGACCGAGTATATCTATCCTGACATTTTTTGACGTTCTAAATCCGATTCCGCTGTCCGTTTTTTGAAATTCGAACCCGAAGGCCTCGAAATTGTCGGTCAAACCCGTTGACTTTGATTTTGACCGAAAATTCCAAATTTTTGAAAAGTCATATTTTATGTTTTCGACGTCCTGAATCCGAATCCGAAGTTCGTTTCGCCAAATTCGAACCCGGTAAGCCATCTTTCACTGATTTATCACCCGATTCGATTCGTTTATCGTAATTAAGCTCCGTTTCTGATATAATTTATGTTGATATGTATCTGAGGAATTATTGGAAGTTGAATTGAAGATCAAAGGCGTTCGAATGGAATTTTTATGGTCGATCAGTATTGCACAGAAATCGAGGTAATACTTTACTACCTCTTTATGCTTTATGAAACATGTTGATATTGGTAAATGCATGAATAAGATAATGTTGGTCACTTTGGTGGAGTTAAATAATTTATACACTCGATATGAATGTGGTAGAAATTCTGTAACTGATTACGGAACGAATGACTAATATAAGAGATTGAGGAATTGTTAGATTAAATTACAAGTTTGTGATTGGTGATAAAGAAATCAGCCCTGTATCTGCAACTTATAATTTATTTCATCAAAGGTTAAATGTTAAATGTACTTGGATGAGAAATTATGAGAATACTCCGGTAGGGTAAAATTATGAAAATACCCTTATGTTATAAAAAGACAAGATTTGAATATGGAAGTTAGGTAATAGGATTTTACAGACATATTGATCTGATAAAAATATTGATGCGCATAAGAAATTTTAGTTTTATTTGGAAATTATGGATAACCGGTTTTAATCCTAGGAGAGTTTGTGAAGGATACTAGAAGTCTGTTAAGAGAATCATTTCAAGATCAGAGAGTGTTCAAGAAAGCAATTAATCATAGGATCTCTAAATTATATTATTTTCATTAAGAGCTAATATCGAAATTATCTGGTTAAGAAACTACGAAAATGCCCTTAAGAGGTAGAATAGTATGAGATGACTCTGAATGAGAAAATACTTAGAGGATTCGTACTTAACTCGATTAAGTACGAATTTAATTGTTAAGATCCCGACTTAGTGCAGGAAAATTCCTGATATTCCGTTTGTAAAGTCTGAGAAGACACTTGACCTGAAAATATTCGAATAATGAGTAAATACTTGAAGAGTAATTTATCGGGGGTATTCTGCTGTCAGAAATTGTTCGAAAGGACTGAAGTAAATGATAAGATTGAATTAAATAATAAGATCGGATGGAAGGAAAAGATTAAAATACCGTAGATCTGTAAAATGACCAAAATACCCCTGTAATGGAAATGACCCAAGAATATCACCAAGCTCATAAATGATGGGATATCCTCGAGCTCTGAAATGAATGGAATAAAACTGAATACCAAAATTTACAAAATAACCTTATGGTCTAAACTAAGTAAATGTCTTGGATTAATTAAGGAATCCAAGTAAGCATAGGTATTGGACTACCTTTAAAGGTAATGGAAACAATTTAAGTGAGTATATATCAACCCTAAAACTATGTCAATACCTGAATGGCATAGATATTACTGGAACATGTGTTCGTCTTCTTAAGTTTGGCTCGATGATAATTTTGGAAGTATTCAACTCAACTCAACTCTAGATCACATTCAGTACTAAAAATTGGACGTTTGTTCGACAAATCAACCATAAAGACCAAATCGAATGGAATGGAAGTACAACATATATCTAAAATTCAGTAACGTCTAAATTACTCTGAAAAACCCCGAAGTAACTGGAATGAATTTGACTGCTAAATAAGCTAAGTAACCTCAATGATTGAGGATTAAGTAAGTGAATTGGATAAGTCTGGAAATTCTGATGAGTTTATAAGATGTATTGTCCTTATGGAACATGAACTACAAATCAAGCCCGTCAGTGTTTCATGATATCGTGGAAGCTTGGAAATGAAATAAAGATCATTGGAAGATCTATTCAGCGATGATTCTGAAGGTGATCTATGAACAAGAATTTGTGGTATTAAAAAGTAAATACCCTAGAAGGGAAATGAATTGACCAGTGGATATAAATTGTTAAGGTTCTGAATCTTCTTTATTAAGTTGTTCGATTATCCGATCAATTGACATGGAGGCAAAGGATTTTGAATGCCCTTCTGATTACGTGCAACTTCTGAAAATTGTCCGAATAAGATATGATCCTGATAATTCACATTCTGAATAACTGATGATTCTGTCAGTTAATGAACTCTTCCAATAGTGATTCTAAATTCCAACATTCTATCGACATACTGAAGAACTGTGTTTCTCTGCCTGATACAGTACCTCTAAATAATACTTGTAAACTCTGGTGTGTTCCCTAATCATATAAATATTTTATCTGATTTCTGACTTGAATTCTGTTATGATACATTACCTGAATTATGTTCTGATTTCTGATCTGGATTATGTTCTGATATCTGATATGAATTCTGTTTTGATTTCTGATATCTCCGTTTACCGACGGAGAAATCTTTTATCCTGAGGGGTTTATTGTTGGAGGAAGATTATCTGCAGACTCCTCGGCTTTGTGCTCAGGGTCTAAATGGCATGTGCGGTTGGGTGTATGGTTCTGGGGAACCTACACATTTATGATGTGAACGGATGGGGGTATATATATATATGTTTTAAAAAGATCTGAAAAGTTACATGGTTTTTGGGAACACACTAGAAAACCTATTCTGATCTCCTGAACTCAGTCATCCAAAATATTTCTCTGAACTGAAAACTCATTGTTCGTTACCACCTGAAATATCAGTAGGATCTTTGCTCAGCATAAAAATATGTAAATGTTCGGAAACAATAAGGAAATAAATATTTATATGTATCTGCACGTTCATCAGCATCATCTGGTAGTTCTGTATTACTGAGCTTTCCAAAGCTCACTCTATTACTCACCTTTTCAGGTTAAAAGAATTGTACCAGTGCATCTATCGACTTCAGTAAGGGAGTTCATCCGGCGTTGTTGCAGAGTAGGGTACATGTGATTAGGGGCATGTAATTGTATTTTGATTTATATATGAGTCTGGAAATATGTTTTATTTTTAAATAGTGAAAACTGATTTTATAAGTTACACGTTTCAATAAAAGTTTTAAATTTTTCGCTATTTTTATAGTGGGTCGCTCCGGTGGCCCTAATGTGACTTCCCGGATCGGATCGGTATACCCGCATTTTATCTGGGGGGTTACAATTTGTTTAATTGATTTGTTGTTTAATTTCAATCTGCATTTTGTTGAAGGCAAAAAAGACCAGAAGGTACACTTTCGCGTTGCGAATTTGTCTTTCGCAATAATCGCAACGCGAATTTGATTTTCGCGTTACGAATTCAAGGAAAACACCTTCAAAAAGATAACAGACAACAATATGATAAGTGTAAATAAGAATTGTTTTTTTTTTGTTTAATTGATTTGTTGTTTAATTTCTCTCTGCATTATGTTGAAGGCAAAAAAGACCATAAGGTACACTTTCGCAACGCGAAAGTCAAAATCGCAACATGAAAGTTAAAATCGCAACGCAAAAGTCAAATTCGCATTGCGATTTTGACGTTCAAGTTGCGAAAGTCAAATTCGCATTGCGATTTTAATTTTCGCATTGCGATTTTGACTTTCGCGTTGCGAAAGTGTACCTTCTGGTCTTTTTTTCCTTCAACATAATGCAAAGTGAAATTAAACAACAAATCAATTAAACATCTTCGCGAATTTGTCTTTCGCGTTGCGAATTCAAGGAAAACACCTTCAAAAAGATAACAGATAACAATCTGATAAGTGATAACAACTGAACATATCATAGCAATGTTCAAACTCAAGTTACTAATGCATGTCTAACTGAAAATGTATGCATTCACACATAAAATACACATAATACAACGTTTGCATTTAAAATCACCTAAGTTAATAAGTCCCAAAAGGTGATGTCGGTTGTGATTGGGATTTTTATTTTGATTACGATTTTGATTTCCTTTTGCTTGGCACCATATGAGCTTTGGATTTTGATGAGGATCCATATTTTTCTAAAGGAAAAGATGATTGTATGGCACTGGTGATCCACAGGTCAACCTTGTATGACCACTTTCCTTGCACCGACTACATGTTGATATCCTCTTCTCTTCACCCTTAGATGGTATACGATCATGATTTTTTGGTCGGTCAGGTAGCCTGCTGTCCATGACTGGTGGCAAAATTGTTTGTAAGTCATCTGGTATGTCCCACTCAGAAGGATGTGGAATAGGGTAGACAATCTCGGTATAAGTCTGTCGATATACTTCTGTAGTGTAGCAATTCATAGCGTATGCGCTTGAATCATCTTGGTTTAGATGAAGAGCAACTTTTATAACATGGCCACACGGATAACCAGATGTTTGCCATTTCATACAACTACACTTCTTTGCATTTAGATCGACAAGCCCATTTAAGTTATTATCCAATACTTCAAACAAAGTGTTTGAACATGGTTTAACTCTCCATGACGTTGACACAACACGTTTCATTATCTTTTTTTAGTCCATGGTGTAACACGAAATTCCAATGTTCTTGTAAATTTAAATAAATAATACTTAGTAAAATATTTAAATTAAATATGATAAGTTACGAATTTAAAGAAATAATACATGCATGGTTTCTTTTCTTGTAGTACCACTGTTGAATAGAGGCTCGAAAAAACTCCATTAACATAGTAATGGGTAATTTTCGGGAATGACGACTTAAAGCGTTGATTGATTCTGCACTATTAGACGTCATGAAACCATACCTTGCTCCAAGTTGATGTACTATTGACCATCTTTCAAACCCGACATCTTCTAGTGTTTGAGCACATTGAGGCAAAACACGTCTTAAACAATTTATATGCTTATTAAAATCCACTTCCCGATAAGCTTTTACAGCCTTCCAGTATGTCCATTTGTGATTTTTTTATACCAGCAGACCTTGATTTTAGATTTCTATACAAATGAACACCACAAAGTCCATGAAAAGCATCTGGGAAACACCTTCTAACAACGTTGTCAATTGAGTTTGCCCTATCGGATATGATTGTCAGATTGCTAATAAAACCTATGCAATCCCTAAGATGCCCCATAAACCATGTCCATGAATCAGAGATTTCAGATTTTCCAACCCCGTAAACTATTGACAGTATCCCATTGTTAGCATCCATGGCTACTGCTAATAAGTTTACTCCAAGGTATCGACCTTTCAAATGTGCTCCGTCAACTATAATAACTGGGCGCATGCAAGTAATAAATGAACAAATCTACAAAATAATATACACAAGAAATATAATCATTTAAATGTGAAATGCATGTAACTAACAAAAATGAGTCAACAAAATTATATTGATTTACTAACCGCAACACCAATGGCGATAAACAACAACTCAAAGCATAAATCTCTATCTGTTTTGATATGAGTTACCGACCCAAGATTTTTCAGCTTTAAATTGTGACAATAAGCCGACAGTTGGGCAAACGATGCTTCTGGCGACCCCCTCAACAATTCCAATGCATAACATTTGGCTCTCCAAGCTTGAGAATATGAGATACTAATCTTGAACCGAGCATTCATATCAGTCATAATTTCATGTCCCCAATATACCCTGTCATTCAAAAACATTAACTCAGCCAGAAAACCACCCAACACCTTTTTGTTTGCCTGTTTATGGTGAGGAAAACTTGGGTTCTTGAACATGTATGTTTATCAATAAAAGTCATAACTTGAAACATTTCACAATCTTTTATCCTCTTTGCAATCATATACCACGTACAGTTTTTGTCAATCATACACTTTGTTTCGAAACAATCTTTGCTTGATTTGTTAACTTTTAGTTGATAGCCATCTTCCACACATTTCGTATACAAAGCTATCTTCAAGTATTCATTTGTATCAAAACAATCATCTTTCTTGATACGAATAACTTTTGTGTAACAATCAACTGCTATCTTTACCAACTCTTCTTCCGGTATCTGAAGTAATTCTGGCATATTCCAGTTATACTACCGTGACATTTCTTCTTTTCTTTTCTCCGGGGACTTCTTCTTCTTTTCTTCTTCTTCTTCTTCAGGTTATATGAATTACAGGAGGCAGCGGCTGTTTCATCATCAAAATTCGGGTATTGACCAATATCAAAATCATTACACGCAAGGTCTGTTTCTTCTTCTGAAACATCATCAAAATCCGAGTATTGACCAAGATCAAAGTCTGGGTATTGACCAAGATCAAATTTTGAATACTGACTAGTACTCACAATTTTTTCTATTGGCTCATCATCATCTAACTGGTCAATACGAAAACCATAATTTGGTGCTGAAAGTTGATTGGGATTTGGATTAGGGAAAGGTTGTGGGTTTTGAGATTGTGTTTGATATTGTGTTTGGTATTAGAAATGTGGTGAAACAAAATTTTCTTGGTGATGAAATTGTCGTGGAACCATTAAATTTTGAGGTTGATAACAACGTTGTACATTGTGAGCACCATAAAGTGGGGTTGAAGCACTTAGTTGATTACTACCCGCTAGTGACCCAACTTCACTACTTCTAGGTTCAACAACATACAATGTAACATCATCTTGCGAAACACTAATGTAAGCAATGAATCATTCAACATCTTCATTGTCGGTTAACAAATAAACTTTACATTTTCTTTGATAAGATAGCCTAAATCCACTTAGAGGCTCTAAATTCAATTTCTTTGCAACACGTAACATAAGAGTTTCATAAGTTAACTTTTTTAATGACAGTTTTAGTTGAAGATTCATGGGTAAAGACATATATTGTAAAACACCATGAACATTCTCCCATGACCCTTCAAAACACAAATCTATCCAAACATGATCAACATTAGGTGATTTCATTCTACAAATTGTAAATTAATTTACTAAACAAACGAGCTATAAACTAGATATTGTCACTAACTTCGAGAAAAAAATACATTTATTAAGTTGATAGTTGATAATTTGGGAGAAAAATCATTGAAAAATTATATAGAAATAAAATTATGTAAAAAAAAATTAGAGATGGGGAAGGATGTTGTTGGATATTGGAACGGATGTCGCCGGAGAGAGTGATAGATGGAGATGGAATGAGTTGCGATTTAGGGATTTAGGTTATGAGTTGCTGCTGCTGCTGCGTAGTTTATATACCCAAAACATTTGTGTTGCGAAATTAAAATTCGTGTTGCGAATTCGAAAATCGAGTTGCGAAATCAAAATTCCTGTTGCGATTTAGAAAATCTTGTTGCGAAAAGGAAACATGTGTTATGAAAAATAAATTCGCGTTGCGATTTACCTATTCGCGTTGCGAATTTGACTTTCGCGTTGCGAATTTGACTTTCATCGTTGCGATTTACATATTCGCGTTGCGATTTTGGAACTTGTGTTGCGAAATTGGACTTCGCGTTGCGAATTTGTTGGTCATTTTCGCAAATAAAAAAAATTGGTTAAAATCGTATATTATAAGACATTTTCGGTCACTGAAGTTATTTTCTCTTAATAAAATAAGTCATCAATCATCGTCAATATATACTTGTTTTTAATGATCAGTTTATTTAGTTGTTAGTAATCGATGTATAACAACATTAATAATAATTTACTTTTATAATATTTAGATTAATAAAAATAAGTGGTTAAGAAGAAAGATTGTTAATTTTAAATTTAAACAAATTAATAAAAATTTTATTTTTATTTATTTTACAAATCCATTAAGAAATAAAAAAAATATTTTCCCATTATACATAAATCCTAGGGGTTTTATGACGGTCAATCGCTAGTTGGGGTGTGCAAATCCGGGTACCCGGATTTTCGGGTACCCGGAACTTCCGGGTCGATGATTTTTCAGCCCGTGTCCCGATCCGGATGTTACGGGTACCCGGTAATCGGGTACCCAGATTTTGCGGGTACCCGGTAATCGGGTACCCGATACCCGGTTTTTAAATTTTTATTTTCAAATTATTAATTTAAAAAAATATATACACAAATTTAAATGTTCGAAACTTCGAATTACATACTCTAATCCGAACATAAAATAAAAGTTCGAAATACAAAATATATAATCCATAATATAAATAATTCATTATATTTTATATAATTATATATTAAAAAAAACTAACCGGGTACTCGGGTAACCGGGTACTCGAAAAAACTAGATTTTGTGACCCGGGCCCGACCCGGGAAATGTCGGGCTGTGTACCCGACCCGGCCGGGTAATTTTTTTTAGAGAATTACCCGATTTTTTTAGATCCGGATCAACGATTCGACGGGTCATGTCAACCGAATCGGGTAATTTTACACACCCCTAGTAGCCAGAGACTCCAGAACCTTTCAAGGATGATGCTAGTTAGATGAGCGCGTGGATCCTAGACGCCAATGTTCCAAGTCCCTCCACACGCATATAATCGGCTTCACACGCTGGCGAAGGTACCCCTTCAGATTTCTCTTCAAAGCATTTCTGGAAAAAAAAATGGTCTTTTGGAAGAAGCACAATAAACAACAACTCTAAGGATATTCGAACCGAATCAAAAAGAAATATGAAAATATCTTTGATTTTTTTTAGAAAAGGATGATTGTTCTTGTATAAATCCCATGAAAAAAAATGAATGATTTATTTATTTAATATTATAATATCAATTATATATTTTATGCATAATATTCTATATATTACTAATGAATTTTATTTCCCTTTCGAAGTATAAGCAAGTTTTTTGTTTTCTCCAGGGATCACTAATTAAATTAATTTATGAGTTTATTACTTTTTAATTTTAAGATAATAATATAATTGACTAGATACCAAAAAGATGTTGTGAAAGTGTTAACTTTTTTTCCACACATAATCGACTCTCGCATCCGTTTTCTCTGATAAATAGACCGACTATTAACAAATTTGTTTAGTGATTTAATCACACCGCAAAAAAAAAAATTTGATACATATTCTCTTGAACAACGATTTAATACAAATTGAGATGAGACATTAAAAGAAGATGAATCCATCATTTTTAAACACGTTTCGACAACTACATTCCTGAAATTGAATAATCACATCAAGAATGAATAAATCGACAAAAAATAATCTTTATTTTTTCATATAAAATTAGAGTTGGAAGGGAGAAGTCCGTTTTGGGAAAATGCAGTGCGTTCAGTGAATGATCGCCGTTTATTTACCACCTCCTCCTCCACGACATCGTTTGAACGCTTCACATCCTCGATCATACTCATTGGACGGCGGTGGAATGCAACCTCTAAAATTGTGTTTGCATGCTTTTCCATTTTTTTCTATTGCTGGGTACCCAATCATCGGCGTCGCACTGGCACCGTGTTCCATCAGCATTGAGCTCACTATCATTGCACAAATCCAAAGGACGATGAGTTTCTTCCCCATTTCCATTTTATTAGAACAATTATTTAATTAAAACTATGCTATTTCGTTCTCAAGAAAACCAATTGGGGTTTATGTAGTTTCATGATGTTGGTAAATTTAGTAAAAAAAATTAACCAACAACATTGGAGCAGCTTTAGTAAATAAGATGAGGTATATCGGAATTTCTGGATCTCTTTCTATGTAAAAACAAATTCGTAAAAAATCATGTGCATAAATGTTTTTTACTAATATCGAAAATAAAAGAATACAGGAAAATTTATCTATTTATAGGAATAATTATTTGAACAAAGAAAACTTGTTTAATTGAAATCTATTTATAGTAGATTTTCTATTATTAACCAACATAAAAGGAAATAATTTTTTCACTTTAGGTTTATAATGGATATTGGGAGAGCGATTCGGAATACACTGAATTTTTCTATAGATATTTTAGTATACAAGTGATATAATCTATTTATATAATTTGAAATCTATACATTTATAGTAAAGTATTATTTCTCTCATCTTAAATATCGTCTAGTGCAAATTTTATTTCTATGTTGATTATATTTTTTTCTGTTTACAAATTCTTAACCATGTATTTATGTAAATCTAAACTTACATTTTGCTTCCGATAGTAATAATTAACTTAAATTGAAAACGGGTTAAATTTTATTGTCAAAATAACACAATTAACAAAGAAAATTACAAAGGTGATAGCACGTAGGCTTCAAAATGTCATTCCGCTCCTTATCGCTCCAAACCAAGTTAGGTTCATTCAATGTTTTCAATCACATAAAATATATCATAAATCAGTAAGTGATCTACTCTATGCGGCAAACCAAGAGTCAAAAGAGATGGATTACCATTAAAATCGATCTTGAGAAGGCGTTTGATAGGATCTGTGGGACTTCAGTAAGGATACTCTAATGGATGTGGGCCTTCCCACCAATCTCAATCTCTATCATGTGTTGCATCACAACCTGCAGCCTGCATGTTGCAAATCCAGTGGAATGACTCTCTCTCTCGCGAACCTTCTCCCTTGAGCATGAGGTTCGTTAAGGTGACTTTCTTTCTTGTACTTATTTGTTCTTGCCATGGAGTGATTAAGACATCGCATCTCATCCGCAATCTGAGTTGGTATTGGAAGCCATTCATGTTTAATCGTCAGGGCTGTTGAGAAGTCAATATTAGCATAAATAAGCATACACCTAAATTAATTTGATGTCATTGCTTACATCAATTTAGTTTTGATGTCATTGCATACATCAATTTAGTTAGGTGAAAAATTAGGTATTTTTCTCATTTTTAATTTCAATGGTTAAAATTATTTTGTGATTATTTTAATGAGTGGTTTAGATTGTTTCTTGTAACTATAAATACCTTACTTGTATTTGAGTTTTATCATCCAACAATAAAATATTAATTATAAGCATTTGAAAGCTTTCTTAAGAGTTATTCATCTTTTGCAATTTTGTGAGATTATTCTAAAGAGAATTTTTCTTCTTCTCAATCAATTAGAGTTCCTACTCTATTTTGATTCAACAATTGGCATCAAAGCCAAGTTATAAGGTCTCTTGAAATTTCGAGTATGCTCTGTGACTGCAGTTTTTAACTGATCTTCCACATCAGAAAATATTTCTTGAGATTATTTTTAGGGTTATTACAAACCTTGTAGAGATTCTTTGTGTTTAGAGTAATTTAGTACTCTACACTTTTGTTACTCAAGCTTGTTCAGTGTAGTCAAAGCCTTGCCGTTACGATGGGTGACCTTCAAGTAGTTGGAGGAATCAAGAAGCTCAACAACCAAAACTATAACACGTGGGCAACGTGTATAGAGTCTTACCTTCAAGGTCAAGACTTGTGGGAGGTTGTCGGTGGTAGTGAAGTTACACAACTGCAGTGGAAGATGCTAACGACATCTTGCGGAAGTGAAAATTAAAGCAGACAAAACAATGTTGCTTTAAAGAACACAATAGAAGAAGAAATGTTGGAGCACATTCGGGATGCTAAATCACCGAAGGAAGCGTGGGACACCTTCGCTACACTCTTTTCAAAAAGGAACGATACAAAATTGCAACTTCTGGAGAATGAACTTCTATCAATGGCACAACGCGACATGGCGGTTGCCCAATACTTTCACAAGATGAAGTCAATATGCCGTGAAATTTCAGAATTAGATCCGACAGCTAATATTGGGGAAGCCATGATAAAAAGAATAATTGTCCATGGCTTGAAACCTGAATACCGAAGTTTTGTAGCCGGTATACAAGGATGGCCGACACAACCATCACTTGTTGAGTTTGAAAATTTGCTGACAAGCCAAGAAGCTATGGCCAAGCAAATAGGATGAGTCTCACTAAAGAGTGAAGAGGAAGCACTTTACATCAACCAAAGTAGAGGAGGTTCAAGACGGCACAACAAAGGCAGATCTAGAAAGACTGGTGAACAGACAAAAAGTCATCAGAGAATGAATGACTCTCGTTCATGGGAAGCCTCCAAGAATCGTGCTAATAGTAGAAAGTTTGATGGAAAGGGCTACAACTGCGGGAAGATGGGTCACATGGAAAAAGATTGTTGGACCAAAAAAAGCCTTGAAAAATACTGCTACTTCCAACTCGAATGAGGATAGTAAAGATGATTGGGATGCTGAAGCGTTATTTGCTACGGAGGAAGAATAATTAGCTCTCACAGTAACAACACCAGAACAAATTGACTACAAGAATGATTGGATTATAGATTTGGGCTGCTCAAATCATATGACGAGTGACAAACATAAGTTGCAAAACCTGACTACGTACAATGGAGGTCGTGTGGTGGTGACAGCTGATAACTTAATGTTATCGATAACTCACATCGGTAAGGCGATAGTTACACCTCGATATAATTCTAACCAAATGCAACTTCAAGATGTTTACCATGTCCCAAGAATGAAGAAAAATTTGCTATCTGTGGCTCAATTGACATCATCTGGTCATTATGTCTTATTTGGTCACCAAGATGTGAAGGTTAATCGTGACCTCAAAATCTCAAAAACACCAACAATAGAGGGATGACTTTTGGAGTCGATCTACGTGATGTCAGCAGAGTCTGCATATGTAGTCAGGACAAGAAAAAATGAGACATCAGATCTATGGAACATACGGTTAGGTCACGCTAGCTATTCCAAGTTAAGTATGATAGTGAAGAAGATGATGCTTAAGGGGCTTCCTCAACTAGACGTGAGAACAGACACGGTCTGTGCGGGATGCCAGTATGGTAAAGCACATCAATTACCATATGACGAGTCAAAGTTTAAAGCAAAAGAACCGTTGGAATTAGTCCACTCTGATGTGTTCGGACCGGTTAAGCAACAGTCGATTAGCGGTATACGGTACATGGTAACATTCATTGATGACTTCTCCAGGTATTTGAGGGTTTTCTTTATGAAAAAAAAATCTGATACATTCTCAAAGTTTAAAGAGTTCAGAGAGTCAGCTGAAGGAGAAGTGGGAAAGAAGATATGTTGTTTGCGCACAGACAACGGAGGAGAATATAGCTCAAATGAGTTCTCTCAATACCTAAGGGAATGTCGAATACATCATCAATACACTTTTGCCAACACGCCACAATAGAATGGTGTAGCGGAAAGAAAAATCGACATCTTGCAGAAATTTGTCGAAGTATGCTACATGCAAAGAACGTACCGGGAAGGTTTTCGACTGAAGCGATGAGGATTGCAGCCTTTGTGATTAACAGACTTCCTCAACCAAGGTTAGGATTTGTTTCACCCTTTGAGAAACTATGGAACATGAAACCTACAGTTAGATACTTTTTAATATTTGGTTGTGTATGTTATGTGTTTGTTCCTGCTCATTTATAAAGCAAGTTTGACAAGAAAGTTGTTAGATGTATCTTTGTGGGATACGACAGCCAGAGAAAGGGGTGGAAATGTTGTGATTCAATGAGTGGAAGATGCTACACATCACGAAATGTGGTATTTGATGAAGCATCTTCTTGGTGGTCCTCATAGAAAAAGGTGTTGCCAGACTTGAGAGAATTTAGAGACAAGCTGCAACAAAAGATGGGGGAGCATATTGTTTAACTCCAAACAAGTTCAGATGAATTAGGAGATCCAAACGACGATGATGTTGAACAAAGAGTGACTCAAAATCCTTGGCAAACTGGCATGTATCAACAACTAAACAAAGAAGGTAGGCCTAGTGAAACAGAAGAATCAATTCCACAATCTCAACTCCAAAGGTCAACAAGAATACGAAGGCCAAATCCCAAATATGCCAATGCAACCATAATTGAAGAAGCAACAGAGCTTGAGATGTTCAAAGAAGCATCACAAAGTTTTGAGTTGATGACAACTATGAAAGAATATATCGATTCACTTCAGTAAAATCAAACTTGGGATTTGTGTCAAAGACAAAAGATATGAAACTCATATCTTGTAAATGAGTTTACAAGATAAAGCACCATCCAGATCGGTCAATCGATAAGTACAAGGCACGATTGGTAGCTCTTGGTTTCTCTCAGTAGTTTGGACTAGACTATGATGAAACATTTCATCTAGTGGCAAAACGTACAACCGTACAAGTCCTACTTGCACTTGCAGCCAACAAAGACTAGAATTTGTGGCAGATGGATGTGAAGAATGCTTTTCTTCATGGAGAGCTAGATTGAGAGATCTACATGACCCAACTAATGGGTTTTCAGAGCCAAGATCATCCTGAATATGTGTAAGTTACGAAAAGCACTCTACGGATTGAAACAAGAACATAGGGCGTAGTATGGTAAGATTGTTGAATTTCTAACGAAAAGTGGCTATTCAGTAACACCTGCAGATTCTAGCTTGTTTGTCAAAGTCAATGAAGGTAAACTAGATATCGTGTTAGTATATCTGGATGTCTTAATTTAACTGGTGATGATGAGGTAGAAATTCTTCAGACGAATGAGAATTTATCAGTTCGTTTCAAGATGAAGGAACTTGGACAACTTTAACACTTTCTTGGTCTAGAGGTTGATCGTACACATGAAGGAATATTTCCGTGTCAACAGAAATATGCTAAAGATATATTGAAGAGGTTTGGAATGCTCTAATACAAGTCAACTTCGATGCCAATGGAACCAAATGCCAAAATGTGTGCACATAAAGGAAAATATTTGGAAGATGCAACAATGTATCGACAATTGGTATGTAGTCTGATCTACTTAACCTTGACCCGACTTGACATTTTTTATGCAGTTGGTGTAATGAGTCGGTATATGCAAAATCCAAAGAAACCTCATTTGGAAGCAGTTCGAAGAATACTAAGATATGTGAAGAGTACAATTGACTATGGTCTTTTGTACAAGAAAGGTGAAGACTGCAAGTTAGTTGGTTATTATGATGCTGATTATGCAGGAGATATTGACACCAGGAGATCAACAACTGGGTATGTGTTTAAGCTTGGCTCCAGAACAATTTCTTGGTGTAGCAAGAGACAATCGATAATGTCCTTGTCAACTACGAAAGCAGAGTACCGAGCAGTAGCAATGGCAGCTCAAGAAAGCATGTGGCTGATACAACTAATGAATGATCTACATCAACTAGTAGATTATGTAGTTATGTTGTACTATGACAACCAATCGGCAATTCGGCTGGCGAAGAATCCTGTTTTTCATGCAAGAACTAAACATGTAGAAGTAAATTACCACTTTGTTAGGGAAAAAGTTTTGCAAGAAGAGATTGAGATGAGGCAAGTCAAGACAGATGAGCAAATTGTTGACTTGTTTACAAAAAGCTTGGGTGTTGGAAAGTTTGAACATTTCCGTCGTCAGCTTGGCATGATTCAAAGAATAGGGGCTAACATTGAGGAGGAGTGTTGAGAAGTCAATATTAGCCTAAATAAGCACACCTATATTAATTTGATGTCATTGCTTACATCAATTTAGTTTGATGTCATTGCTTACATCAATTTTGTTTTGATGTCATTGCTTACATCAATTTAGTTAGGTGAAAAATTAGGTAATTTTCTCATTTTTAATTTCAATGGTTTAAATTATTTTGTGGTTATTTTAATGAGTGGTTTAGATTGTTTCTTGTAACCTATAAATACCTTACTTGTATTTGATTTTTATCATCCAACAATAAAATCTTAATTATAAGCATTTGAAAGCTTTCTTAAGAGTTCTTCATCTTTTGCAATTTTGTGAGATTATTCTAAAGAGAATTTTTTCTTCTTCTAGATCAATTAGAGTTCCTACTCTATTTGATTCAACAAGGGCTTGCAAGCCTCTCATTTTTGTGTGTGGATGATCTCGTTCTTTGTGAGATCGGATTTGCAGCAAGCTGAGACAATTTACTCTATCATTTACGAATTTTGTTAGTATTCGGGTCATAAGGTTTGTAAGGAAAAAAAAACATATCTACTTCTCTCCTACTACTGATATTGCTACGATCTGCAATTGTGGCCAAGCTTGGATTTCGAGCGATTGATTCTCTGGGAAAGTACTTAGGAGTGCCAGTGTTCCATAAGAGACCAACATCTGCAGACTACTCCTTTATTGTGGAAATGATTCGTGGTAAACTTTCAGGGTGGGCTGCCCAAACGCTATCTTTAGTCGGCCGTTTCACCTTGCTAAATCAGTGCTAGTGAAATTCTAGTTTACTTCATGCAAATTGTCTCTCCCGAAGCAGGTTTGCAAGGACAATGAAGTGTTGCATCCAAAAAATTTATAGGGTTTACTAACTCAGCCTCGAAAGTTCGGCTAATAAACTGGAAGTTGTGTGCCAACCGAGAGACAAGGGTGGCCTTGGTGTTACTCATATTCATGAGAAGAATATTACATTTATGATGAAGCTTGATTATGGTATTCTCACTAACAAAGATTCTTATTGGGTTCAAATACTCCGATAGAAGTACAAAGTTTTTTAACCGTCTTTCTTCTATTTATCGATCAGTTTGCTCTCCACTTTTATGTGGATTAATAAAAGCTTGGAACTATTATTTTCGTGCCTAGCGTGGTCCGTCAGGAATGGGTCTACTTTCCGCTTTTGGGATGACATTTGGTGCCTTTTGTAGGACCATTGCGCGACCATGTCCTTGATCCGTCCTTGGTTTGAAGATTGTTTGTACAGACTCTCGAACTCTTGATGGCCAATGGGACGTGAATTCTCTATCCTCACTTGTTATCCCAATGGCGTTATCCCATATTCTAAGTATTGAGACCCTCATCCTACGGATATAAGGAATTCCCTTGTGTGCTGATGAACTGATACAAACACCTTCAGTATTAATTTGACATATTGCAAATTATTGGAAGGTTCCTGGTGTAATCCCAACTCCATATGGAATTTCATCTTGACGCTTCCAATACCGCAGCGTCTTTGCCTAATTCTTTGGCTCTCGATTAAACAAAAGCTCATGATGAACAGTGAACGAACTCATAGAAAGCTGTCACTCGATCCTTCTTGCCTCTCTTGTGATGCTTCCCATGTAACAACCCTGCACGTCTTGCGAGACTGTCCAGAGGTGCGTTTGTTCTGGCAAGGTATTCAACCCCCTCTGAGTACTACCAGCTTCTTCTCTTCTGATCTCCTGCCATGACTAATTACAAACCTTGCAGATACATTAGTCTCGCTAGGTTTTGAGGCACCTTGGTCTCTTACTTTTTCTTCTTTCTTTGGCAGATTTAGAAGTGTCAAAATGATGAAACATTCAACGGAGTAACTCAGCCGCTGCCAGCAGTCTTTCAATGCGTGTATATATTTGCTCTCTTGTCATGTATTGATATTGATATCATTTTAAGTTCGTTGTTTAAAAATTAAATTAATTTGTATCAATACTTAAGGTTTGATATTAATACCGCAGAAGTGAGGGTGACCCTCCAACCTAATTTATTCCATTTGTGAATATCAAGATTCTAACCCTAACCTTGCTTGTTTAAGGGATCTAGTGTCTTATCCTACTATAGTAATATTATTTTACTTTTATTACAGCTTTTAAAATATATATTGAATTATAATTCGATAATAATCACATGTTTAGCACATGCCATTGAAACTAGTAAGATATAAATACATAAAGTTCTTATTGAAGCACATAATTGAAGAACCAATTGTAACAACAACAGTAAGCGAAGAGGAAGGACTTTTTTGGGTGCATCAGTAATTACAGGACGAGGAAGACGTTATTGTTATAAACCCGTTTATGGATCTGGCCGGATCGAATTTAAACCGAAACAATTATATAATAATAATTCTTTATATTTATTTAAATCCGACCTGACTTGAAATATATCTAATTTTTTATATCGTATTCATGTCGCATCTTAAGTTTCTGTTACACCCGTTGTGATGAATAATCTTGGCATTAGTTTTTGCTTTGGGAGCTCCGCATGTCCCTTTTCTTTGGCAGGCGAGTTTGAGAGTTCTGCCATTTCTTGGTAGCTAATTCCTTTAAGTCTGATTGCCTCTGCATCTTCACCATCGTTGAGCTCATCGTTGAGCTCACCAGCATGCGCATATCCATAACATCATCATCTTCTTCTCCATGCTCGTTGTTTGCTTTTCCCGGAAAAGGAAAAAAAAAGTTGATTCGAAGAATAGTATCAAGTTATTAAATTTTCAAAGGAAAACCCAATTTGATACTATCATTGAATCAATGTTTGTGCTTGTGTTGGAGAGATGATGTTGGGGAGTTTATAGTTGTTTGGCATTTGCAAATTTAGTAGAAGTTTAACACCAAAAACGGAACATTGGACAACGTTTTTAACTAATTATTGTATAAGAAACTCGAATATCTAAACTTAAGATTTTTCGGACAATAGTTATCCTTTCTAAAAATTGAACTCATGTTTTTGGTTAACAATAATATATTAAAATTGTCAGAATTCAAATTTTATGAAAAACAATTCTAGTGGCTTAGATTGATGTAATAACGATAAAATTATGATATCTATTTTATTGATGGGTAAATTTTACGAATGGTCCCATTAATTTTTGATCTGATCGAATTTGGTCATCGGTTCAAAATTAAGGGTTTGATCCTTACCGTTATGGTTTGTTCGATTTAAGTCTTTCAACTATTAATTTATGTTAACTCATTAACGAAAGTATTATGTGGTAAATTAAAAAAATCACACAAGTCACCGCTGTAAGTGACATGGAATAAAAACTCATTAATATTTATATTTATAATATTATTTTACAGTTATATATATATAAGAACCAATTAGGGATTAAAACCTAACATCCATTTTCCTAAAACATAAAGAAGAAGAAGAGTGTAACACCCATAACCCGTATAATTATACATATACAGATTATAGATGTCACTCTAATTTTAAAACCATTTCTTATTCAAAAGTGATTGAAAATTTATTTTCTTAAATTGGTAAATGATATTATACAAATATATCATATCATATGAATTGTGTTTCGTTACAACAAATTTAATTTAAAAGATTTTTTTTATAAATAGTAACGTGAACAGTGTATTGATGCACTGCTACAGTAACGTGAACAGTGTACCGGTGCACAAAAATTTCGAACTTAAAATGTGTATCAATGCACTGCAATAGTGCATCGATGCACTACTACATTGTTGCTACAGTAATTTCCAAAAATACATATAAATTCAAAAAATTACCATTTTGTTTCCAAATTTGTTCAACAAAGTAAATAGAACATTAATAATTACATGCCACTAATAAAGTCAACATTACATCTTAGGATGTCTTACTGATATTAATATACACCCCTCGATGCTTGATATCAACTTGAACTCTTTATTCCACTACTGGCTTTTTACCTACGCGTGAAAATCATCACACGCTAAGTATATACTTAGTGAGACAATTAAAACTATAAACAGTGCAACACAATTCATGCATAAATTTTCATGTCAAAATCAAAACAACATAATATAATAAAAATCATTTTTATCCACAATTATTGCCCACAATTCACAATCTATGAGGAATCCGGTATAGGAGTCAGATATTGCACAAAAGTGCTGAGGTCGAGCATTGCTCACCTAATAGTGCTGAGGTTGGGCTTTACCCACCTGACTTGTACTATGTATCTTATTTGACACTATAGTACTACTTAATTCTGCAGCTGCTATACTCTATGGCATGTCATTAATACCACTGAACCTCAATAACATATTTGGGCATATAGTATTAATTAAATCATCCATGGAAAAGTATAACCATGTATAACATTAGGCAGTTCATACCCAAAATAACTTCCATATCAAATCTCATGTTGATAAAACAAGGTCGACTTATCGCAAGTCTTTGAGACGATGTATAAAACATCTATGTGCATGATGTATAAAACATCTATGTACCATATCATGTATGTATTGCACTCATCTTGACACTTTATATAATCCACAATATGTATGCCTCACTACAGTCCACAATAACTCTTTTATACTTGATTTGCTTCAATCACACTTAACTCACAATCTGTATAAAATCACAAATTCATAACAATACTTGTTAGTATTGTACTAACATAAACATATCCCATAACAATTCCATAATATACTTGGAACTCATTTTCTACCAAATCTTTAACACTTAATTCCTTTTAACAATGACCTCTACTTTTCCAATTACATAAAATGGTTCTTCACCATTTTATCACTTAGATACATCATGATCGAATACTTTATCCTTTAAACTACGTTTTCATGATTTTGCTCGATTTTGATTCGATTCAAGCATGAAATCAACTTTAAATCAACCTTTTAACATCTCTACAATCAAATCCCTAATCAACTTTCATCAGAACACAAAGTTATCCATCGTATAATTTGGCCAAATTTTACATAATAATCTCTAGAAAGATTGAACATGTTTTAACTACAAATCAAGCTTGAAAACGAATCTACAACCTCTAAATCATCAAGATTTATCATCAATTTAATAAATCCTATCATGAACATAAACCCTTAGATTTGGGATATTTGAAATCCAGCAAGATTAGAAGGAAAAAGAAATATTGGTACCAAATGATAGCGTTTTTTCGCGTAGTTCACTTTCCTATTTCACGGCATAACCCGAATTCCTAAGGAATCGACTCAAAAATGGAAAACAAATATTTCCCTTACCTTGGTATAGCTCACGTCCATGGAGAGATGATAAACACTTTGGCATGAATTTTCAGATATTTTTCATGCCTATCATCCTTTAATTATCATTTAATGAATATTAAATTCATTAAATTGAGAAAATACCAATATACCCTTAATGAAACTTTATAATTACCATAATACCAAGATTTCTATCCTTATCATCTTCCAATTCATATCACCTGAACCTTATCTTCATCCATAAGTCAAATATGAACAAATTATATCTTGGTTTACCGATTTAATCTTACAATTTTCCAAAATTACAATTCGGTCACTTTAATCAAACAGTTCAAATTAAATATGGAATTAAACCATTAAATATTATTTTTCAACATTTTAAAAATGTGAAAATAATATTTTTATTTTCTTATTTTTGTGACCCATTTGTAATTTTTCCAAAATTACATTTTGGTCCCTAAACTTTTTAAAGTTTATACTTTGGTCACCAAACTTTACCAAATTATAATTTGGTCACTAAATAAATCCATTTATGGAATAATATTCTTTTTGGAAAAATTAACACTTAATTCTTTAAACCTTTCCCAAATTTTATACTTTGACCATCAAACTTCAAAATTTACATTTTGGTCATTATCTAAATTTTTGGGTATTACAATTCTTCCCACTTAAATAAAATTCATCCTCGAATTTTAAGATGTAACTTATATGAAGTGGTGTGGAAACTGCTTTCTCATGTCCTCTTCTTTTTCCCAAGTAGAGTCCTCAACTTTATGATTTTGCCAAAGTACTTTGACTAGAGGAATCGTCTTGTTACGCAGTTCTTTAATTTCTCAAGCTAAGATCCGAACTGGTCCTTTTTCATAAGTTAAATCTGGTTGGATTTCAATTTCCTCTGATGCAAAAACATGTGAAGGATCTGATCGATACTTTCTAAGCATCGACACATGAAAAACATTGTGTACTTTGTTAAACTCTGGAGGTAATACTAACTGGTAAGCCATCGGTCCGACACGCTTTAAGATCTCATAAGGTCCAATGAATCTTGGACTTAGTTTCCCTTTGCTCCCAAAACGTAAAATCTTTTTTCCAAGGTGAAACTTTAAGAAAAACTTTATCGCCTTCTTGAAATTCAATCTCTTTTTGTTTCAAGTCTGCATAAAACTCCTGCTGATCAAATGCTACTTTGAGATTATCTTTAATTATTTTTACTTTATCCTCAACCTCTTTCAATAAATCAGGACCAACAAGATTTCGATCTTTTAACTCAAACCAATTTATGGTGTTCGTCATTTTCTCCCATATAAAGCTTCATACGGAGCCATCTTGATGCTCGTTTGATAGTTGTTGTTGTAGGCAAAATCTGCTAAAGGAAATACTTTTCCCATGATCCCTTAAACTCAATCACACATGCCCTTAACATATCCTCCAATATCTGGATAGTCCGCTCAGACTGACCATCCGTCTGTGGATGAAATGCCGAACTAAAATTCAATCGAGTACCCAAAGCTTTATGCAAAGAATTCCAAAATCTTGAAGTAAACCTTGGATCCCTGTCAGATATGATTGATACTGGCACTCCATGTAGCCGAACTATCTCCTTGATATACAACTCTACATATTTATCCAAGGCGTAATCCATTCGCACCAGAATAAAATGTGTCGATTTAGTTAACCGATCAACTATCACCCAAATGGAATCCTTCTTATTTGATGTCATGGTAGCCTTGTAACAAAATCCATAGTAATTATCTCCCTCTTCCATTCTGGAATAGAAATTGGTTGTAACAATCCCGAAGGCACCTGATTTCAGCTTTCACTCGTTGACATGCCAGACATGTAGCAACAAACTCAGAAATGGCTCTTTTCATACCCGCCACCAAAATCGACTCTTTACATTATGATACATTTTGCTCCCACCTGGATGCATAGTAAGTGGACTATAATGTGCCTCAGAAAGAATATTTTTCTTCAACTCATCATCATCTGGAATATAAATTCTTCCTCGGTAATACAAACATCCATCTAACTTGATTTCAAAGTCCTTAGTCTCATCTTTTTCCACTAGTGATATTTTCCAAGCATCTGTCATCTTCCTTTGTAGCTCTATTATCCGATCTAAAAGCATCGACTTTATTTTAAACTCAACCAATAGTACGCCATTTTCTTTCAACAATAGTTGCACATCCATAGCTCGTAAAGTTGCAAAAGTTTTCTGACTAAGTGCATATGCTACAACATTTACATTTTCTTTACCCGGATGATAATCAATGATCAAATCATAGTCCTTTAAAAGTTATCCATCTTCTTTGTCTCAAATTTAGCTCTTTTTGAGTTAACAAATATTTCAAACTCTTATGATCCATGTAGATGTGACATCTCTCACCATACAAATAATGACGCCAAATCTTTAGAGCAAAAACTACCATTTCTAACTCAAGATCCTGAGTAGGATAATTCCTTTCATGCGTCTTTAATTGTCGAGAAGCATATGCTACCACATTACCTTCTTGCATAAGTACACAACCCAAACCATTATGAGATGCATCACTATACACTACATATTCTTTGTCCGATTCCGGTTGTACCAACACTGGTGCTTTTGTTAAAATCTTCTTTAGAGCTTTAAAACTATCTTGACATTTCTCAGTCCAAGCAAATGAAACATCCTTTCGCAAAAGCTTGGTCAAAGGAGAAGCAATCATCGAAATGTTTTTTACAAACCTTCGATAATAATCAGCAAGTCCCAAAAACTTTGGACCTTTGTAACATTCTTTGGAGGTTTCCACTCCAATATTGCTTGAACTTTATTTAGATCAACTCTTATGCCATCTTCGAGACAACATGACCAAGAAAAGCAACTTCTGATAGCCAAAACTCACACTTTGACAGTTTGGCATATAACTTTTTATCCTTAAGTATTTCGAGTACAGTACGAAAATGAACATCATGTTTATCTTTGTCTTTGAGTATACCAGAATATCATCAATAAAGACCACCACAAATTGATCTAAATAAGGTTGAAATACTCGATTCATCAAATCCATGAATGCTGTTGGAGCATTTGTCAACCCAAACGGCATTACTACGACTCGTAGTGTCCATACCGTGTTCTGAAAGCTGTCTTTGAAACATCTTCCTCTTTAATCTTTAACTGGTGATATCCCAATCTAAGATCAATCTTAGAGAAAACAGTTGCTCCCTTAAGTTGATCAAACAAGTCATCAATCCTCGGAAGAGGATACTTGTTCTTTATAGTCACCTTGTTCAACTATTGATAATCTATGCACAAACGTATTGATCCATCTTTCTTTTTCACGAACAACACCGGTGCACCCCAAGGTGAAATACTCAGTCTTATAAATCCTCGACCCAATAGATCTTGCAATTGAGCCTTTAATTTTCTTAACTCTGTTGGAGCCATTCGATAAGGAACCATCGAAATAGGTGATGTACCTGGGAATACATCAATCTCAAACTCTACCTCTCTATCAGGAGGTAATCCAGGTACCTCATCCGAAAACACCTATGGATACTCTCGTACAGTTGGAATACTGTCCAACTTAACTTCAGCAGTTCTAGTATCCAATACATTTACTAAAATTGCTTGACACCCTTGTGACAACAATTTCTTAGTAGTAAAGGCTGAATCACATTGGATAACGGATTTACCCTTTCTCCAACAAATATTATCTCTGAACCCATTGTATCTTTTAAAAATAATCTCTTCAAACGACAATCTACCCAACCATAGTAGGAAGATAGCCAATCCATGCCTAAGATTATCCCAAATTCCTCAAAAGGCAATTTTAATAGGTTTGCAGGAAATTCTACTCCCTGTATATTTATCGGACATTTATTACAAATTCGACTAATCTTTGCACTATGGCCCAATGGATAAATTGCCACAATATCTCTAGAAATAGGTTCTAAAAAGATTCCCTTATCTCTAACCAATTTTGTACTAATATACGAGTATGTAGAAACGGGATCAATCAATACGAAAACAGTTCATCAAAGAGATAAAAGGTACCTGCTATAATCTCAGGAGCATCTTTATCATCATCAATCTTGATGTGATATACTCTTGCAGTAGTTTTGCCTTCACGATTAGATGCAGCCTCAGATGTACCAAGTTTACCCATTTTGCCACCGTTACCCCTCTGGGGTCCCGATACTGTCTGATCTGGATTTAATTATGGACAGTGCCTTTTATAATGACCCGCTTGTCCACAGTTATAACATTTCCCCTCCATGAGTCGGAATTGACCATAATGATTCTTTCCACAAAACTCACATTCTGGTTAGGATGAAATTTCGAACCTTTAGTATCTGCTGAAGCTGCATGGGTCTGCTTGGACTTTCCTCCAGCAAAACCCTTTCTTCCCGTAGTTGTTGAAGAAGCATAACTTTTCTGCTATTGACTCTTGTTGTGTTTGGAAAATGGTGCAGAGTAGGAATTTCCAAACCTTTTATTTGTTTGTGCTTTCTTCGCTTCTAGATCATCAATGTCAACTTTTTCCATAGCTTTAGCCTTGTTAACTACTTCTTGAAAAGAAGTAAAATGGTGAGAAACCAAAATTCTCTTATAATGAGAATCCAATCTAGAAACAAATCTAACAATTCTATATTTCTCAGTCGGAATAAACTCTGAAGCAAATCAAATCAGCTTATGAAACTCGCATTCATACTCGTAAACTGTTCTGCCAGATTGCTTTAAGTTTAGGAACTGTTGCATCATCTCATTGACAAACGTCCCCAATATACTTTTCCTTGAATTCCCTCAAAAAGAATTCCCATGTGATTCGCTCATTGAAAACTCGTGCGGCGACTGTATTCCACCACACACTGGCTTGCTCCATCAGTAGAGACACAACCCCTTCCAACTTTCCTTGATCAACACAAGGAATCCTGTTGAGCATATTCTTGACATCATTCAACCAGAAGTCAGCAGTCATCGGATTAGCATCCGAATCACCTCGAAATTCAGGTGCTCTCATCTTTCTCAGTTCTTTCGAAACTGACACTGGGGTTCGACGGTTAATAATGGTGTCTAGGGCTTGTAAAAACAACCCCGATCTTGAACAGGCATATCCTGTTGATTCAGATTAGACGACTCTACATTCGGCTGAGCATTGGGTGGATTCTAGTTTACCTCATTACTCCCACTCTGTACAGAAGTAACATGCTCGCCTGCCCTACTCGATTCTTGATGATCTGACATCTGAACACAGTCAAAATCATCGTACTTTAGTAAAGAGTAACTTTACTCCTAATAAGCATCATCACAGTATATATACAACTATCAGTAACTTTTGATATCCTAGTGGCATGTATACACTTTTTAACTTAAAACAAACTCAGTTTAGTCCTAGAATCGGATAAACATGTAGCTCTAATGCCAATAAATGTAATACCCATAACTAGTATAATTATACCTATACAAATTATAGATGTCACTCGAATTTTAAAACCATTTCCTATTCAAAAGTGATTTAAAGCTTATTTTCTTAAATTGGTAAATGATATTATACAAATATCATATCATATGAATTGTGTTTCGTTATAATAAATTTAATTCAAAAGATTTTTTATGAATAGTACCGTGAACAGTGAACAGTGTACTAATGCACTACTACAGTAGCGTGAACAATGTATCGATGCACAAAAATTTCAAAATTAAAATGTGTATCGATGCACTGCTACATTACTGCTACAGTGATTTCCGAAAATACATATAATTCATAAAAATTGCCATTTTGTTTCCAAATGTGTTCAACAAAGTAAATAGAACATTAATAATTACATGCTACTAATAAAGTCAACATTACATCTTAGGATGTCTTACTGATATTAATATACACTCCACGATGCTTGATATTAACTTGAACTCTTTATTCCACTACTGGCTTTTTACCTACGCATGAAAATCATCACACGCTAAGTATATACTTAGTGAGGCAATTAAAACTATAAACAGTGCAACACAATTCATGCATAAATTTTCATGTCAAAATCAAAACAACATAATATAATAAAATTCATTTTTATCCACAACTATTGCCCAGAATTCACAATCTATGAGGAACCCGGTATAGGAGTCAAATATTGCATAAAAGTGTTGAGGTCGAGCATTGCTAACCTAATAATGCACCTAGTGCTGAGGTCGGGCTTTACCCACCTGACTTGTACTATGCATCTTATTTGACATTATAATACTACTTAATTCTGCAGCTGCTAGACTCTATGGCATGCCATTAATACCATTGAACCTCAATAACATATTTGGGCATATAGTTATCAATTAAATCATCCATGGAAACGTATAACCATGTATAAACATTAGGGCAGTTCATACCCAAAATAACTTCCATATCAAATCTCATGTTGATAAAACAAGGTCAACTTATCGCAAGTCTTCCAGATGATGTATAAAACATCTATGTACACGATGTATAAAACATCTATGTACCATATCATGCATGTATTGCACTCACCTTGAAACTTTATAAAATCCACAATATGTATGCCTCACTACGCTCCACAATAACTCTTTTATAATTTATTTGCTTCAATAACACTTAACTCACATTCTGTATAAAATCACAAATTCATAACAATACTTATGTTAGTATTGTACTAATATAAACATATCCCATAACAATTCCATAATATACATGGAACTCATTTTCTACCAAATCTTTAACACCTAATAATTCCTTTTAACAATGACATCTACTTTTCCAATTACATAAAATGGTTCTTCACCATTTTATCACTTAGTTACATCATGATCGAATACTTTATCCTTTAAACTACGTTTTCATGATTTTGCTCGATTTTGATTCGATTCAAGTATGAAATCACTTTAAATCACCTTTTAACATCTCTACAATCAAATCCCTAATCAACTTTCATCAGAACACAAAGTTATCCATCTTATAATTTGGTCGAATTTTACATAATAATCTCTAGAAAGATTTAACATGTTTTAACCACAAATCAAGCTTAAAATCGAATCTACAACCTCCAAATCATCAAGATTTATCATCAATTTCATGAATCCTATCATGAACATAAACCCTTAGATTTGGGATATTTGAAATCCAGCAAAATTTGAAAGAAATAATGGTATCGAATGATAGCGTTTTTCGCGTAGATCATTTTCCTATTTCACGGCATAACCCGAATTCCTAAGGAATCGACTCAAAAATGGAAAACAAATATTTTTCCCTTACCTTGGTAGAGCTCACGTCCATGGAGAGATGATAAACACTTTGGCATGAATTTTCAGATATTTTTCATGCCTATCATCCTTTAATTATCATTTAATGAATATTAAATTCATTAAATTGAGAAAATACCAATATACCCTTAATGAAACTTTATAATTACCATAATACCAAGATTTCTATCCTTATCATCTTCCAAATCATATCACCTGAACCTTATCTTCATCCATAAGTCAAATATGAACAAATTATATCTTGGTTTATCGATTTACCCTTATAATTTTCCAAAAATTACAATTCAGTCACTTTAATCAAACAGTTCAAATTAAACATGGAATTAAACCATTAAATATTATTTTCCAACATTTTAAAAATGTGAAAATAATATTTTTATTTTCTTATTTTCGTGACCCATTTGTAATTTTTTTCAAAATTACATTTTGGGCCCTGAACGTTTCAAAGTTTATACTTTAGTCACCAAACTTTACCAAATTATAATTTGCTCACTAAATAAATCCATTTATGGAATAATATTCTTTTTGGAAAAAATAAACTTAATTCTTTAAATCTTTCCCAAATTTTCTACTTTGACCATTAAACTTTCAAAATTTACATTTTGGTCATTATCTAAATTTTTGGTTATTACAAAGAGGGAGAAGAGGCAAAGGTAGAAGAAGAAAAGATAAAAGAAGAATGGAAGATAGTGGCGTCCCTATTTGTTGACGTGGACAATCAGATGAGATTGTTACAGTTTAGACAAATAATAACCCATATAAGAAATTCTTTGGTTTTAAAAATTAAGAGGAGAGACCAAATACTCATTAACGATTCTTTACTTGGTACGACGTTCTTGTGAGACCTCGTGAAAGAGTGGTCATTGTTGAGTTGTTAAGAAAAGTGAAGAAAATGGAGACGGTAAGATGAATAGTAAGACAGATCAAGGTAGGTCGATTGTTTGCAGCATTTCATAATAATGGAGTTTTCCATATTCTCTAATAAAGCTTTGTTTCCTCTGCAACTGCTTGAAAACTAGAGGGGTAAACAATTTGGGGGGGGGGAGTTTTCAGAAGTGCTTAGGGGGAAAACGAAGAAAAAGCAAGTGAAAAACAGTGGATTTGTTTGAATTTTAGTGGAGGAGAGGAGAGGTTGTTTCCTTGATCTGAGTCTGGATGTAATAAGATAAGAGAGCTTGATTTGTGGTGGAACAAAAATGGGAGGGAAGATCCATTGCCAATGCTTGCATTGGTCGTTCGGGAAAGGGGGCTTCGACGTGTCTGGATTCGTCTCCAAACGCATAGACTGAAGAAAGTAATCAATCGGTCAGTTATTTTACCAAGTGGGTTTCTAGTACTTTGTTTTCTCCGAGACTCTCAGCATATTTAAAGAAGTAGGGGTGTACAATCAGTCGATCGACTCACTTAACTTGAATCGGTCAGTTACATTTCTCTGATTTTTCATTCTCAGATTCAAGTTCAGTTTTCAATTAACTTAATCTGGCAATTAAGTGACGATTATAAAGATTAACTTGGAAATGACATGTGTATTACAGCTGGCTTATTTAAGTGATTTTTTTTAATTTTTTGAATTACCACGACACATTGTTAATCGGGTAACGAATATTAATGTTTGATGGATAATTATATATTAAATCGATAACCTAAATAATTAAATCCACTTAAATTTTAAATCAGTGATTAAATTTGGTCAAACCGAAAATAAATGAGATTATTTGTATAGTTTATCCTTTACTGATAAAATAGGCATAAATATACCTAAATATTATGGTATTATTTGATTTTAGTTTAAACGGATTTCTATAATCGTTATAATACATATATATATATATATATATATATATATTCATATGTAATATACATATATCATACAAAGTTAAGGAATTCAACTCAAACTTAAAAATCGATCCACTAATTACTAGAAATTTTGAGTTATTCAAGTTTTATTTTATAACTCGATTATTTTTTTTTATTTGAGTTGAGTGAAAAAAATAAAAATTTTAAGTTGAGTTTTGTTTACTTCTATCTTTAGCTATGCAAGTACTATTTATGCCATCTTGACACTAAGGGTGCATTTGGTTCACGGAATGTAAGATTACCAATGAGAATGTAAGATTATTAGGCAATAAGATTACTGTGAATATTGTATTTTGTGTTTGGTTGGTTTAGAAGGAATGTAAGATTATCGTGTTTGGTTAAAGGAATAAAAGATTATTGGAATGTATATTTGACCAAATTGTCCTTATTATATATTTGTTTTTTTAACAAGTTGAAAAATATTTATACATTTTCTTTAAAAATTTTAAATTCATAAAATTTATATATATATATATATATATATATATACAAAATTGAAAATATAAAAAAGTTTAATGAAATGGTAAAATTTTATTTTAACATCTGAACTTCATATAAAATTTTAATTATAGACTTTTTTTGTAAATATAAAATAGTTTAAGGATAAATTTGTAATTTAACATTCGTAAAATTTTTATTATTTAATGACAGAAGAATGATATTTTTGAGAAAAAAAAATTAAAGGCATTTTAGTTCAAAACGCCAGTTTTCTAACAATATCTAAGGAAAGAGAGGTAATGACATTTCCGGTAATATACCCCAAAAAATCTACTATTGGTAATAAAACATTACCGAAAATGAGATTTCCGACCAACCAAACATGAAAATGTAGATTATATTCTCATGAGAATCTCACATTCTACGGTGTTCCACAAGAACAAGTTGTCTAGTGGTAGAGTAGTTCTCTGCCACAATACAGACCTGAGTTCGATTCTTGGCTGGTGCACACCGTTGAAGCAATGATGACATCTGCGCTTGAGTGAAGTATGTGTTCTTCACAATCGTCTGATTTCCGGACGACACATTAGCGCTTCCGAGCTTGAAGTTTTATTTTTTTTAAAATAGCCATGAGCTCAAATTCGATCAAATTCTGAACCAAACAGTGTTTCCTTTGGAACACAATGATCAAAGGTACTCTAGGACTGATTGCCTCGTACATGGGATTTCAATGTTTTTAAACATTTTGAGACAGAATGTTAAGCCTGATTATTACACGTTCTCTTTACTCGTTTTGTGTGTTCTCCAGTGGAGACCGGAAAGAGGGAGGAGAAAACTTTGCACTTATATTAAGAAGTAATGATAAGATTTATGTTCATTTTATTCAAAAAAAAAATTACGTTTTTAATATATATATATATATTCATCTTTAAAAATATTTTTCAATCCGTTACTTTTATTTTAGGAAAAACCTTAATATGTTCCCCTCAACCCATCTACCATTGTTTCATTATTTTTTTAGTGAGTCTTTTCCTACTTCCCTTCGTTCCATTATTATCTGCAACTACTCATCATGCAAGCTGAGCTTCTGTCAGATTGTTGTCATACAGTCGCTTATAGGGATGGGCATGGGAGGGATGGCCCGATTTTTTTATCACTCTAATTTCGACCCAAAAATATATTGTTTTCATTTGATCTTGTATCATCTAGAATATTATTAGATTTTCTCCCTTTCTGAATCCGTTTCGATTTTTAGATTAAAACTCTAACCTCAATCTGACTCGAATATAGTAATATTTTAAAATAAAAAATAATATATTTTATAATAATGTATTTATCATTTTTTTATATTTTAAATGATTAAAGTAATATATTTTATAATAGTTTATTACATTTTTAATAATCAAAGAATCATATTTTAGCACTATAAAAAGAAAAATGCTTAAAACTTTAAATAATGTGTAAAAGAGTAATTTTGTTATTTACATTAGGTCAGGAGGGTGGTTTTTCATCTTAAATCCGATCTCATTCCGACTCCAACTTTATTATTATATAACCTTCCTGGCCTGCTCCGGATCTGAAATTAAAATAAGAATTTGCCTCTATAAAATCGGATCACATTAAAACCTATTGAATTCAAATATTATGACCATCCCTAATCGCTTGAGAGCCCTCAAGCAAACTCTGGCCAATGTTCTGGTCACAAACCCTCACCCATGGCCTGCTCAATAAGCCTATTATGTACCCACATCTTTCTGGGACTACTGCCCAAATCCCAAACCGAGGCTCAATTCCTGCAAGCCTAACCCATAGTATCCAAGGCAAGCTCGAGCATGACCCAAGAATCGACATGTAATATGAAGCTCTATCCATAAATTGAGATCCAGGACATGTGACCTGATCCAAGATATCTAACCTATGACCCAAGATTCGATATGTCGACCTTTGACTTTAACTTTGACTTTGACTGTTGTCTTTAATTCTTTTATCATTGATAATATTTGATTCGTGCAGATGATATAATATTATTAATTCGAGACAACTTTGAGTATAAAAGTATTCATTAAATCAATAACCAAGTATAAAAAAATTATCTTAAGTTAATTTTCGATAAATCTTTCAAAACATACATAAAAAATTTAATCACAAAATTTAGACAATTAAACAAAACTTCTAAAAAAAAACAACCAAAAACTAACATTATTTACGTGGGGCAAAAACATAAGAGAAGAAATAAAAGAGTTTCTTCATTTGTTTAGGGACATGGGAGTGGCTCAGATAAAGGCATGGCCCTGTTAGCCTCCCACAGTTCATTGAAGAGGTCAGCAATTGTCTTCAAGCTTCAACCATATCCATCAATCTACATGTTAATCATGTATTGTATTATCACATACAAGTCTGAAAATCATGCTGATTTCAAAATTAGGTCCCACAAATTAATGTTCCCAAAGACCGGGACCTAATATTTTACCCTCTCTTCAATCTTGGAAGAAACCAAAACCCTTTGTTATAGTATAATATTAAAGCTAACAGGTGTCTTTTCCTTCATCATAACATGTGCCCTAATTATCTTCAGTGTCAGAAGAACACATCATATATATGTTCATGGAATTTTTTTTTCTTTCCTCTTAAAAAAATAATATATTAATCAGGTCCTTAAGGATGAAGGAGTTCACTAGTTTGAGGACAAGTGTTGTTTGTCAGCATGACACTGTTCTCATGTAAAGCCAAAAACCAAGCACCTCCTTTACATGTGTCAAAACCCAGTTCACTGGACTCTAATGAAACTGCCACCATGGATTATTTTTGTTCCATTTAAAAACCCTAATACATGAGTGTAGCTTTTTGCTCTTTGAGGGTTGAGATATTCAACAATGGAAGCTCAAGGCAGAAGAACAAATGTCGGTGAGAGGCCATACATGGGGAAATCAAGGAAAGGTTGCATGAGAGGGAAAGGTGGTCCTGAGAACGCCATGTGTAACTATAGAGGTGTAAGGCAAAGGACTTGGGGCAAATGGGTGGCTGAGATCCGAGAACCCAACCGAGGCAGCAGGCTCTGGCTTGGCACTTTCAATACATCTTTTGAAGCTGCACTGGCTTATGATGCAGCCGCTAGGAAACTGTATGGTTCATCAGCTAAACAAAACCTGCCTCAGCCTCAGCCTCAGCCTCAGCCTCATGATGATGCTGATCATCAGCAGCTAAACTTTGTTTGTGTTGTGCAGTCATCACCGGGTTCTAGTGGGAGTTCATGTCAAAGTAGTGAAGAGAGGATGGTGAGGAGAGAAAAGAACACCAATGAGTTTGAAGGATCAAGTTTTGGTGATGATGATGGAGAGGAAGTCTTTAATTGGCCTGAGTTTTCATTGGAGAATGACTTCTTGGAAATGGGTGCTATTAATGTCTTGATGGGTCAAGAGTTTAGGGACAATTGGAATGGATGTGAAATTGCAGGGATTCAGAATCAATGGCTTTAGCCTTAAGCTTGTCAACTTTTTCAAGTTTCCTTGCATATTATGAGGGCTTCAGAGATATATGGGATGGAATAATCATAGGTTTTAAGGATTTGATTACAGTGTTTTTTTTCTAGTTCAGTGGTGTCATTGTGGCAGGTTTTTCTGTATTTTTTTTCAAACAATGACACTGAAACTTTCATGTTTACTGTATTTTCCTTTTTGTCCCCCCCTCCCTAAATGGGAAGTTGTTTAGATTGTATGTGGTGTTCAAGAGCCTGTACTGGCATAGTCATTAGAGCCAATCATGTTTTCAAGCCTTTTTTTTTTCTTATTTGAAGTAATCATGTCTAAATAATTAAGATATTAAATCAATTCCATCAAAGGATGTTTTGATCTTAATTCAGTTCTCTAACATTTCACAAATGCTTTTTAAGCAACCAATTTAATATATATTAAGTTAATGTTTGAAAAAAATTTAAAAATTATTAAAACTGTACATCAAGTATACTCACGTAATGTAATGGAATGACTCTAGAACAAGTAACACGCCGATATGTATCAGTAATGATACGACTTTAGAATGAGTAATAATCACCATAATCACTTTAAATTATTAAAAAGATATTTCTTTTGAAACGTATATATAAAAGTTAATGTTTGACAGAAAAAATTAAAATTTATTAATACTGTACATCAAGTATACTCCCGTAAAGTAATGGAATGACTCTAGAACAAGTAACACCCCGATATGTATCAGTAATGATACGACTTTAGAATGAGTAATAATCACCATAATCTCTTTAAATTATTAAAAAGATATTTATTTTGAAACATATATATAATAGTTAATGTCTAACAAAAAAATTAAAATTTATTAATACTGTACATCAAGTATACTCCCGTAAAGTAATGGAATGACTCTAGAACAAGTAACACCCCGATATGTATCAGTAATGATACGACTTTAGAATGAGTAATAATCACCATAATCTCTTTAAATTATTAAAAAGATATTTATTTTGAAACATATATATATAGTTAATGTCTGACAAAAAAATTAAAATTTATTAATACTGTACATCAAGTATACTCCCGTAAAGTAATGGAATGACTCTAGAACAAGTAACACCCCGATATGTATCAGTAATGATAGGACTTTAGAATGAGTAATAATCACCATAATCTCTTTAAATTATTAAAAAGATATTTATTTTGAAACATATATATAATAGTTAATGTCTGACAAAAAAATTAAAATTTATTAATACTGTACATCAAGTATACTCCCGTAAAGTAATGGAATGACTCTAGAACAAGTAACACCCCGATATGTATCAGTAATGATACTTTAGAATGAGTAATAATCACCATAATCTCTTTAAATTATTAAAAGATATTTATTTTGAAACATATATATAATAGTTAATGTCTGACAAAAAAATTAAAATTTATTAATACTGTACATCAAGTATACTCCCGTAAAGTAATGGAATGACTCTAGAACAAGTAACACCCCGATATGTATCAGTAATGATACGACTTTAGAATGAGTAATAATCACCATAATCTCTTTAAATTATTAAAAAGATATTTATTTTGAAACATATATATAATAGTTAATGTCTGACAAAAAAATTAAAATTTATTAATATTGTACATCAAGTATACTCCCATAAAGTAATGGAATGACTCTAGAACAAGTAACACCCCGATATGTATCAGTAATGATACGACTTTAGAATGAGTAATAATCACCATAATCTCTTTAAATTATTAAAAAGATATTTATTTTGAAACATATATATAATAGTTAATGTCTGACAAAAAAATTAAAATTTATTAATACTGTACATCAAGTATACTCCCGTAAAGTAATGGAATGACTCTAGAACAAGTAACACCCCGATATGTATCAGTAATGATACGACTTTAGAATGAGTAATAATCACCATAATCTCTTAAATTATTAAAAAGATATTTATTTTGAAACATATATATAATAGTTAATGTCTGACAAAAAAATTAAAATTTATTAATACTGTACATCAAGTATACTCCCGTAAAGTAATGGAATGACTCTAGAACAAGTAACACCCCGATATGTATCAGTAATGATACGACTTTAGAATGAGTAATAATCACCATAATCTCTTTAAATTATTAAAAATATTTATTTTGAAACATATATAATAGTTAATGTCTGACAAAAAAATTAAAATTTATTAATACTGTACATCAAGTATACTCCCGTAAAGTAATGGAATGACTCTAGAACAAGTAACACCCCGATATGTATCAGTAATGATACGACTTTAGAATGAGTAATAATCACCATAATCTCTTTAAATTATTAAAAAGATATTTATTTTGAAACATATATATTAGTTAATGTCTGACAAAAAAAATTAAAATTTATTAATACTGTACATCAAGTATACTCCCGTAAAGTAATGGAATGACTCTAGAACAAGTAACACCCCGATATGTATCAGTAATGATACGACTTTAGAATGAGTAATAATCACCATAATCTCTTTAAATTATTAAAAAGATATTTATTTTGAAACATATATATAATAGTTAATGTCTGACAAAAAAATTAAAATGTATTAATACTGTACATCAAGTATACTCCCGTAAAGTAATGGAATGACTCTAGAACAAGTAACACCCCGATATGTATCAGTAATGATACGACTTTAGAATGAGTAATAATCACCATAATCTCCTTAAATTATTAAAAAGATATTTATTTTGAAACATATATATAATAGTTAATGTCTGACAAAAAAATTAAAATTTATTAATACTGTACATCAAGTATACTCCCGTAAAGTAATGGAATGACTCTAGAACAAGTAACACCCCGATATGTATCAGTAATGATACGACTTTAGAATGAGTAATAATCACCATAATCTCTTTAAATTATTAAAAAGATATTTATTTTGAAACATATATATATTAGTTAATGTCTGACAAAAAAAATTAAAATTTATTAATACTGTACATCAAGTATACTCCCGTAAAGTAATGGAATGACTCTAGAACAAGTAACACCCCGATATGTATCAGTAATGATACGACTTTAGAATGAGTAATAATCACCATAATCTCTTTAAATTATTAAAAAGATATTTATTTTGAAACATATATATAATAGTTAATGTCTGACAAAAAAATTAAAATGTATTAATACTGTACATCAAGTATACTCCCGTAAAGTAATGGAATGACTCTAGAACAAGTAACACCCCGATATGTATCAGTAATGATACGACTTTAGAATGAGTAATAATCACCATAATCTCCTTAAATTATTAAAAAGATATTTATTTTGAAACATATATAATAGTTAATGTCTGACAAAAAAATTAAAATTTATTAATACTGTACATCAAGTATACTCCCGTAAAGTAATGGAATGACTCTAGAACAAGTAACACCCCGATATGTATCAGTAATGATACGACTTTAGAATGAGTAATAATCACCATAATCTCTTTAAATTATTAAAAAGATATTTATTTTGAAACATATATATAATAGTTAATGTCTGACAAAAAAATTAAAATTTATTAATACTGTACATCAAGTATACTCCCGTAAAGTAATGGAATGACTCTAGAACAAGTAACACCCGATATGTATCAGTAATGATACGACTTTAGAATGAGTAATAATCACCATAATCTCTTTAAATTATTAAAAAGATATTTATTTTGAAACATATATATAATAGTTAATGTCTGACAAAAAAAATTAAAATTTATTAATATTGTACATCAAGTATACTCCCGTAATGTAATGGAATGACTCTAGAACAAGTAACACACCGATATGTATAAGTAATGATACTTTAGAATGAGTAATAAACTCCTGTATGTATTTGTAATCACCAATTTTTTTATCCCTAGGCATGCCTGTTAGGGGTGTGCAAATCCGGGTACTCGGATTTTCGGGTACCCGATTTCCGGTACCCGGAACTTTCGGGTCAACGATTTCTCTATCTGTGTCCCGACCCGGATGTTACGGGTACCTGGTAATCAGGTACCTGGATTTTGCGGGTACCCGCTACCCGGTAATCGGGTACCCGATACCTGGTTTTTAATTTTTTATTTTCAAATTATTAATTTAAAAAAATATATATACAAATTTAAATGTTCGAAACTTCGAATTACATACTCTAATATCCGAACATAAAATTTAAAAATTCAAAATACAAAATATTATAATCCATAATATAAATAATTCATTATATTTATATAATTATATATAAAAAATAAAAAAAAATTAAAACTAACCGGGTACTCGGGTAACCGGGTACCCGGAAAAACTAGATTTTGTGACCCGGGTCCGACCCGGAAAATGTCGGGCCGGGTACCCGACCCAGCCGAGTAATTTTTTTAGAGAATTACCCGGTTTTTTTTAGATCCGAGTCAACGGATCGGGTCAACCGGGTCGAATAATTTTACACACCCTAATGCCTGCCACCTCCAACTCAACTGTGACCCATGCCCCCATCTCCAACACTCCACGCCACACCAATCAACCCCACCGAATCAACAACTACAGCAAACAAGGAAAAAAAATGTAACATTGTTTGGGGTTATAAAAATCCCCAACTTCACTGTAAAAAGGGTTTTTCTTTGGAATTCCCCAAATTAATTAGAAGCAATATAGAAGTATTTTACCTTTTTTTTAGCAAATAATAGCAGCCTTGCATGTATTTATTTATTTATTCGAAAATAAAAAGAGAGAGAAAGAGCTTACCCTTAGCCGGTTCGTCGTCGGAGGGAGAGTGTTGGTCGGAGTTGGGTTTTCGGCTTTAGGCTTTTCAAACCCCAAATCGAAGTCTTAGATCTCCCTTGGGAAGAAGCTCATGTTTGGTTTTATAGGTTCGGTTTAGAGCTGACCACCGATGGTGGTTGTCGGTGCATGGTTGGCCAGCTATCGGCAGTTTTAGGGGTGGGAATGTTCGGTCGAAAGGAAAATAGGGAGAGGATAGCATTAGGCTTTGGTTGGGTAACCTTCGGGTGGAGCGGCGGCGGTCTGTGATACAAGATGACCACCTAAATACGGTGGTCGGTGGCGCCGTTATTTAGTGGGGAGGAGGCTTTCGGCCGAGCCATGGATGAGGGGAGTTGATGCTTGGATAGAAAAAAGGAAAGGAAGAAGGGGAAGGTATGCTTTTTTTTTTTTTTTCTGTTCACGTGTTCTGGAAGAGAAAACCAGGTACTGAAACATCCGAGTCAGTGATTTCTCGACCCGTGTCCCTATTCGAATATTTTGAGTAATCGGTTTTTGGGTATCTAAATTTTACGAGTACTCGAATACCCGGTTTTTTTAAATGTTTAAAAAAATAATTATTTAATTTAATATATAATATTATTTTATATACAAAAAATCCCATATATTAAAATATTTTAAAATAATAATTATTTACTTTAATTTAATATATAATAGTTATTTACTTTAATTTAATATATAATAGTTGTTTATTTTAATTTAATATATAATAGTTGTTTACTTTAATTTAATATATAATAGTTGTTTATTTTAATTTTAGGGACTTTTTTATATATTAAATAATATTATATTATTATATATATAAGGATACTCAGTGTTACTTTAAAATATTCTAAAAAATAATTATTTATTTTAATTTAATATATAATATTATTAATAATTAAATATATAATAATAGTAAATCGTAAATCAAAATTTCAATCGAAAATACAAATTAAATAATATTTTAACATCCTACCTTTCTAATATTAAAAGCTTTTTGGACGTCATCATTGTTAGCCCAATAAGCACAAATGTAGTATGCATAACTTTCAAAGTCTGAGGGCATGAACATTTCATGAAACAACAGTGCAGAAAAGCCTGAAAAACAACAAGCTAATCGGGTAACCGGGTACTTGGGTAACCGAGTACCCGAAAAAATCAATTTTTGTGACTCCGGCCCGACCCGAAAAGTTACGGGTCGTGTAGTTTTTTTAAGAAAATTATCCGGTTTATTTTGATCCTGGTCAACGGGTCGGGTAATTTTGCACACCCTTAATATGGAGGGTTTAGTTTTAAAACTTTTGGGTAAATTATGCGCCAGGTTCTCCATTTTTAGTGTACTTCATGCTTTTGTTACCAAAAATTAAGAGTTAATTACGTTTAGGTCTCCATACTTTAGGCGTCTATTTGCATTTTAGTCACTATCCAGGATTAAATTACTCTTAGGTCCTCATCTGTTTAGAGTCTTTTTGCATTCTAGTAATTTAATTTATGAAAAAAATCACGAAATAATCCTCTATATTTAGCATATTTTTACATATTGGTCACTTTTTTTTATTTTATTTGTTATGGTTTTAGCCTCTGGGTTTATTTTATTTCAACTTAGTCACTTATTTATGCTTGTTTTATTTCGAATCAGTTACTAACTTTTATTTTCTTGCACTTTAATCACTGTTATATATTTATTTATTTATTTATTGTTATTATTCAAATCTATCTTGTGTTGATCCGATCCGGGGTACGATTCAAATTATTATGATCCAAACCCTATTAATATCTAACCACTAACTGCTAACTTGTTATTTATTTATTTATTTTATGTTCGAACCATAGTAAGACCTTGTGACGACCCGTCTCGGGGTATGACTCGTATTATTTAGGGTTCGGGTTAAATATTAAAAATTAACACTAATATTTTATTTTTATTGGTCTTTTATTTTTTGTTATTTAATTTTATGCACATTTAAATTTTTGCCCTTTACTTTTTATTTATTTAATTTAAGTCCTTTAATTTCATTATATGCATGTTTCATATTTTATCACATTGAATACGTTATTTTGTTGTCTTGCATTTTGGTCCTTATGTTATTTATGAGTTTATTTTATTTAAGCACTCATATTTGTGTGATACTTATTTTTGGTCTTTGCTTTTTATTGTGTTTATATTTTTTCCATTCAAGTTTAAACTTTCATCATCTAGCATGATTAATTAAATTTGTCCAAATATTTGTACACCTGATCTAATATATTTAAGCTCTAAAATATGTTTATCCATGCCTACTTTAGCTATATTCAGAATTAGATAGGTTACAATATTACATTTAATTTTCTAATACTTAATTTCCTTCCTTTTCCATGTAAATTTGTTTGTGCATATAGATCTAGTCATTTCAAATATATATGAAAGCCTCATAAGCATAAATCAATCGATTTCATAATTGAATTAAAGATAGTATTTATTTATTTTAAAATATTAAGAAATGGTTGTCTTAAAGTAACTAGATGTCTTATTCTTATATTTTAAAAAAAATAAACACCCTACTAGAAGAACCTAAAAAATCGAGTATGCTTAAAATTAATCAAGATTAAAAGGAAAAGGAAATATTCTTTTATTATAATTTGTCAAGAATATTTGTCTAATTTTTATTAGGGATTTGATCTCGATCTTTATAAATAATTGAACATCCCTTATCTTTTCTAATTAAATATATAATTTTGATAAATTGGCTTAATTTCTTATTTTGGTTAAATCAAATTATTTAATCTCAAATTTTTGGGAGAAATTATTATATTTTTTTATTTCAGTTGGAAAGAGAAATATTTGTCCTAAAGTATTTTCTCTTCGATTGGAAATCTTGGGATATTTTCTATTTCTCTTTAGAATTTTCCGTTAAATAAAAATTGTATGGTTGAATTTGGAATAATATGATCATAACTTAAATTTATATTTGGATTCTTAGATTTCTACTATTAGAGACAATTTATAATTGATGGGGTACCAATTTTGGGCGTTGTGGGGGGTTCTTATCCTTCCCCACACGTAATCGACCCCGAATCTCTTTTTATTACTAAAAAAGAATGAATTTCTGGTTACACATACATTGGTGCATCTTTTAAAATGATGTTTTCTTAAAAACTCTTTTGAAAGGCGGTTTATGAGTATTCGACCTACCTGACCCAAAAGGTCAATGACGACTCCAAAATATTTCTTTTACAAAAATTGAATTTTTCACAAATAAGTCGAGACACATCGTATCGCTGAAAATCAGTTACAACATCTTGGTGACTCCGCTGGGGACTTAGTGAATCAAGCCCTAAATCGATTATATATTGTCTCTATAGTTAGAAATTGAGAATTAAATTTTATTTTATTTATGATTCCTTTGATTTTGTTGAGTTAATCGATCGATGGAAACGGCCAAGAGGGGGTGAATTGGCAATTAAAATTTTGGTGGAAGCTTTTGTAGAAAATTGAAAGTAATTGCACAGCGATTTAGAGTGGTTCGACTTTCTTAATCAAAGTCTACGTCCACTACCTTAGCTATCCACACTAAGGATTTTCCAACAAATTCACTAATTTGTTCTTTCTTTTGAGGCCAAAGAGATAACCTTACAACTCACCCCAATTCTTGAGAACACTCTTTCTCAAAGAGAAGATTACAAATTTGCAAACTTACAAGGAAATCCTCACAAGGTAGAATGTTTGCACAATTCTAGAACAAAGAAAAGAACACTAAAAAATGAATACAATTGAGTACAAATAGTGTTCTTGAAAGCAAAATGAATATTGAATGAAATAGGCTTGAAATGCTCAAACTTGAGGTTTGATGCTTTCTCTTTGATTCTCTCTTGATTCTAGTTGATTGTTGTTTCTTCTTTTTGATTAATGGCTTCTAAGCTTGTTTAAATACACCTTCAAATGATTCTGAATGTTGGGGAGATTAGTGGAGTCAATAGAGCCGTTTTAGTGTGAAATCAATTAATAAAACAGCTTAGAGCGTGGGGGGAATCCGTACCCCCTCATGGGGAATTGGTTCCCTAAGTGTAAAATTCAAATATTTCGACCGTTAAACTGGGGGGAATCGGTACCCCCTTGGGGGGGAATCAGTTCCCTCCGAGCATTTTATTTTTCTCAGAGCCAAACCATTCAGGGGGGAATCGGTTCCCTCTGGACATTCTGGAATTTTTGGCTTTGAAATGGTTCGAAATGTTTTGAAATTATTTTAAGTTTAAAACCTAATTTTACACTTGAGTAAGGATTAAAAATGACATTTGAAATATTTGGAGTAATATTTTGATATTCGAATAATTATATTGATTATACTTAGAAAATCTTTTTGGAAAATCTTAAAATTCATTTATCTTAATTTGTTATATCGAAATATCAAAATGTTTTCAACAATCTCCCCCTTTTTGATATAACAAAACATTTTAGTAATTTTAAGATTTTGAAATTACTCCCCCTTACTCTAACACTTCTCCCCTTTAAAACACAACACTTTAACTTTTCTCCCCCTTTTTGTTAAATCAAAAAGACTTTCAAAAGATTTTAAACAAGGTTTTGAAATCATTTAGCCAATTGATGATAAATATATATAGCTTAAGCTGCTAAGATCACAATCAAGAGAAACATTAGCCATTAGTTTCATAATCAATATTCATAAACAATGTGACATGTCAAAATTGGTCATAAATCTAACATGATGTAAATGATGCAATAATGAATAAATTTAACCATACCAAACATATAGAAATATAAGTTCAAACCATCCATAAATCCAAACAAATTCAAAGTCAAATAATCCACAAATTCAAACATTCAAAAATATCCAAAATGTTAAAACAATAATTTTGATCCAATAAAACTAAGCAAGAACAGGGCCTAATCGTCCATCGGTGCATCAGGAGGAGATAAATGTGACCAAATATTGGTCACATCACGTGAAAGTACATCGACCCTTTCGTCTAACGAATCAAAACAATGATTCATCGTTTCAGTGGTAGCGGTCAGATTTGAATCGATAGATCCAAGTCTCAAATCAATGTTCTCCATAAAGATCGAAAGTATGGAGGCATTTGATACTCTGGACGAGGTTTTTCCTCTGGAGGTTCTTGTTCCTCGTGCTGCTCCGGCTCATTGTCGGAGTCGTCTTCTTCCGGAGGTTGCTCACCGGTACGAACCCAAAGACCAGTTTCTTCATTGATCTTCCATCCCGATCTAGTTAAAGAAAATAGATTAATTTGGTTTTTGAGGGGAAATGAAGCATCAAGACCAACTCTAAGCCCAACCTTCTTAAACAGATTACTAAGAATACAACCCTAAATTAAAGAAGAACATAATTTCTTATTGGGAACAAGATTTACAGTTTCGACAAGTTCACCAAAAAATAATCTGTGGAAGGTTAATTTTGAGATTATTTTAAACACAATGAAGACAAAATAGATCTAAGGCTCGAAGAGTAGAGTAACAGCCTCCGGATGGTCAAAACCACCAAGAGATCATTAGGTGAAGAAAACGGTCATGAAGGTCTAGAACACTTGCACTATCCCTTCGCTTATACTAAGATCCTACCGTAAGTTTTTCATTGTCTAACCCTTCATTATCTAATCCTAATGCTTTGGCAATGGATTTCGAGTCAAGATGAAAGAAACGTCCTAGAAGATAGGATCGGATCCCTATGGTTATGGTTTTCTCTCGGTTTTTAATGCAAACGGCATTAGAGTAAAATATATACAAACAAGTTGATGGTAGACAATTGGTTCAAGCTCGAAGAGTTTGTCAAATTTCCACTCATGAAGAGTAGGAAGATGACGAAAATTGATGTCTAACATGGCTTGAAATGATGGGATACGTTCTTCCCAGATTTTGTAGGATTCAAAGTATTGACAAAACCTAAAGTAGAGATTTTGTTTACGACCCCGGGTTCATTGAAACAAGAATTGCGAATAGTCATGTTTGGATCATCGGGATTAGGAATAGGAATTTGTGGGATATGTGGAGGATTTGGAGGTGAGTTTGGAGGTTGGCTAGAATGACTAGAGGAGGCCCTAGAACGTTTATGAGACATGATTTAAGATAATTAAAATGGAAAGATAACCTTGAAGAATTTCGGATTTGAGTGAGATTAGATGAAGTTTGCACGTTTTTTATGATTCCAACAGGTTTAGGAGATGCTATTTGAAGAGAATTCCGATTAAAAACGTTGTTTTGATGAAATATGGAGATAAGGAGAAAGTAGAGAGGAGAAACGACGTGAAGAGAAGAAGAGAGGGTTTGAGTTTTTGGGGTATTCTGCCCGTGTTAAAAACCAGAACCCCAGGGGGTATCGATTCCCCTACAGGGGGAATCGGTTCCCCTTCAAAGGGGGAATCGGTTCCCCTTCAAGGGGGGTATCGATTCCCTCTGCACTAAAACTGATAAAATAATATTTTAAACACTCAAAATACTAAATTAATTTTCTCTAGTGGTATTGGCAACTCATATATTGAAAATTAATCATGTTCAATCAATCAAATTTATCATTAAAAATTATTTGAACATAAAGTTATTTTTCACCAAGAATCATAAACTCCCCCTAACTAAAAGCAATGAATGCAATGAAAAAATTACTATTATATGCATTTTTCATTTATTCTTAAAAAGTGCTAAAATTATTTTAAGCACTAAGTGAAGATAGGTTAGTTAAACCTAATTCTCTCCTAAGTGTCCAAAAACGTTCATTGTCTAAAGGCTTTGTAAAGATATTCGCTAATTGATGCAAAGTATCAACAAATTCTAGAACTACATCTTCCTTAGTGACATGGTCTCTAATGAAGTGATGTCTTATTTCAATGTGCTTAGTTCTAGAGTGTTGGATGGGATTTTTAGTGAGACAAACTAGCACTAGTATTGTTACACTTAATAGGAATGATACCTACTTCAATTCCATAATCAAAAAGTTGTTGTTTCATCCATAAAACTTGTGCACAACAACTACCGGCTGAAATATATTTCGCTTCAGTAGTAGATAATGCAACACAATTTTGTTTCTTTGAAAACCAAGAAATCAACATATTTCCAAGGAATTGGCAAGTACCGGAGGTGCTTTTCCTATCTAATTTGCATCTTCCATAATCCGCATCAGAAAAGGCATGCAAGATAAAGCTAGAGTCTCTAGGATACCAAAGTCCTAAACTAGGAGTGTCCTTAAGGTATCTAAAGATTCTCTTAACAGCTAGTAAATGTGATTCCTTAGGGCATGATTGAAATCTAGCACATAAGCAAACACTAAACATAATGTCCAGTCTACTTGAAGTTAGATAGAGAAAAGAACCAATCATTGACCTATATAATTTAACATCCACATATTTACCTCCTTCATCCAAGTCAAGCTTTGTAGAAGAGCTCATTGGAGTGTCATGAGGTTTCCCATTTTCTAGTCCAAACTTTTTGAGCATATCTTTGACATATTTAGCTTGATTGATGAAGATGCCATATTTTTTTGCTTGATTTGGAGTCCCAAGAAAAATGAGAGCTCCCCCATCATGCTCATCTCGAATTCGCTTTACATTAGCTTAGAAAATTCTTGGCAAAGAACATCATTAGTAGAACCAAATATTATATCATCAACATAAATTTGAACTACTAATAATCTTTACCTTTATGCTTTAAAAACAATGTAGTGTTAACCTTCCATTTTGAAAAACCTTTTCAATTAAAAAGTTTGACAATCTTTCATACCAAGCTCTAGGAGCTTGTTTTAAACCATAAAGTGCTTTTGTCAATTTAAAAACATGATCCGAAAATTTTGAATCTTCAAAAACTGGAGGTTGTTCCACATACACTTCTTCTTTAATAAAACCATTTAAAAATGCACTTTTAACATCCATTTGATATAATTTAAATTCATGAAAACATGCAAATGCTAATAACATTCTAATTGCTTCCATTCTAGCTACGGGAACATATGTTTCATCATAGTCTATTCCCTCTTCTTGAGTATACCCTTGAGCAACAAGTCTAGCCTTGTTTCTCAATATATTACCACTCTCATCAAGCTTATTCCTAAATACCCATCTAATACCTACAATAGATTTATTACTAGGCCTTTCAACTAGTGTCCAAACTTTACTTCTCTCAAATTGATTTAACTCTTCTTGCATAGCCATAATCCAATGTTCATCATTTAATGATTCTTTAATATTCTTAGGCTCTATGCATGAGATAAATGCAACATAATTACAAATATTTCTAAGAGAAGATCGAGTTGTTACCCCTTTGGATGGATCATCTATGATTTCACGATCCTTGACATAGTTGTACTCTCTTGGGTAAGATACTTCCCTTTCTTCAATGGTTGGATTTTCGAGAGGATCATGAGTTTCCTCATCTTTCATTTCTTCTTTTGATGAAGATTCTCCAACGTCATGTCTAACGTCATTTGTATTTATAATACCTACATCATCATTCAAACAAGAATCCTTCCTCGGAAGGAGATTAACATCGAAAACAACATGTATAGACTCTTCTAGAACTAAAGTTCTTTTATTAAATACTCGATAAGCTTTAGAACTTAAGGAATAACCCAGAAAAATTCCTTCATCACTTTTAGCATCAAATTTGCCAATATTGTCTTTACCGTTGTTTAAAACAAAACATTTACATTCAAAAGGATGAAAATAGCTAATGTTAGACTTTTTATTTTTAAAAAGTTCATATGGAGTTTTCTTCATAATAAGCCTAATCATTACTCGATTAATAACATAACAAGCAATATTTGTGGCTTCCGTCCAAAAATATTTTGGCAAATTATTTTCACAAAGCATGGTTCTAGCCATTTCTTCTAAAGTTCGATTTTTCCTTTCAATAACTCCATTCTGTTGAGGGGTTCTTGGTGCTGAAAAATTATGACTAATACCATTAGAATTACAAAATTCAGTAAATCCAAGATTTTTAAATTCAGTTCCATGATCACTCCTAACACTAGTTATAGAGTAACCTTTTTCGTTTTGGATTACTTTTGAAAACGTGATAAATTTTTCTAATGCTTCATCTTTAGTACTTAAGAATAGAACCCAAGTATATCTAGAATAGTCATCTACCAAGACAAATGCATATTGTTTTCCACCCAAGCTAGTAGTTCTAGATGGCCCAAAAAGATCTAAATGGATCAATTACAATACTCTACTAGTTGATACATCATTAATGGATTTAAAAGAAGCTCGCTTTTGCTTTCCTTTAGCACAAGCATCACAGATTTTATCATTATCAAATTTCAGTTTAGGGAGCCCTCTTACTAAGTCTCCTTGAATTAACCATTGCAAAACACTCATACTAGCATGTCCTAGTCTCCTATGCCATAACCAACTATCATGCTCATCCTTAGCAACTAGGCATAAATTAGTCATATCAATAGAGTCTAAATGCGCCATGTATATGTTTCCTATTCTATGACCAACAAGCATAATTCGATTAGATGCAATGTCAATAACTTTACAACCATTGGTTTTAAACATGACATTGAATCCTTTATCACATAATTGACTAATACTCAAAAGATTATGCTTTAATCCATTCACATATAAAACCTTCTTAATTTGTATGGAAGAGTTATTACCTATATTGCCTATACCTTCAATTTGACCTTTTGAGTTATCACCAAAAGTCACTTCTCCTCCATTTTTGGCATTAAGCTCAATAAACCGGCTTTTTTCCCCGGTCATGTGTCTCGAACATCCACTATCAAGGTACCATGAATTTGAATTTATTTCCCGTGCCTTGTAGCAGTGCTCCTTTTCCTACAAACATAGATTAATTTCTAATTTTTGGTACCCAAATTCTTTTGGGTCCATATTCATTAGTTTCCAAAATCCTAGTCCCCTTAGGTATCCATTTGTGTAGGATATTTTTATCTTTAGTAGTAATGAGTCCTTTAGAAACCCATATACTTCTAACGATGTTTCCATTAGAGGTTTTTCGAGGACCTCTATGATTGTAGTTTTAAAAACTTTTTCTAATAAAGTTGGATTTTGAATTTTCTCATTTTTCAAAACGTTTTGTTCCAACTTTATCAAAAGAAGCTTTAAGATCATCAATTTTCTTTTGATGATCATCATTAACCTTTGAAAGTAAATTTTGCAAATCCGAATTTTTCTTTTCAAACTCTTCTAGTTTGATTTGCAAATATTTTATTTTACTTTTAAGATCGTTGTTGGTTTTGGATATGAGTTTATTTTCATTTTTCAATTTTGGAACATCATTTTTATATTTTAAAAACAATTTCTCATAATCCGAACCAACCCATTATATTCTTCTAATAGCTCATCATAAGATAAATCATCAAATTCAGATGAGTTAGAGGTTACCTTAGAATCTTTCCCAAATGCCATCAAGCACAAGTTTGCTACTTCTTGTTCCTCTTCATCGGAACCTTCTTCATCGCTCCATGTAGCTACATGAGCCTTGTGCTTATTCTTTGATTGACCCTTTCTCTTTAATTATGGGCAATCATATTTGACATTCCCCGACTTTTTGCTTTCATACCAAATGATCGTGTCATTCTCTTTTGGTTCATTTTTAAGCCTTCATTTCATTTGAACTTTCTTCCTCGGTAAGGTCTCATCATTTTTCTGAACCGTTTGGCAAACAATGCCATTTTCTCGTCATCGTCATCTTCATCAGAATCACTATCTTCTTTTGTGGATTTGAGAGCAACTCCAATATTTTTCTTCTTCTCCTTCTCCTTTGGTGTCTCTTCAATCTTATCGAGGTCCACCTCATCTTCAAGCATCATTTCATGAGTGAGGAGGGAACCGGTTAGCTTTTCAAGAGTTAAGGACTTTAGGTTCTTAGCCTCGATGATTGCAGTCTTCTTGGATTGCCATGATTTTGGAAGTGAGTAAACTAACTTCCTCACAACCTTTTCGTTTGGAATGATCTCTCCATATGATTTGAGACCATTGACAATCGTTGAGAATCTATCCGTCATAGCTTTGATATCTTCATTTGGTTTCATCCTGAAATTTTCATAGCTATGTGTTAGAAGACTAATTTTAGATTCTTTTACCTCGTCGGTACCTTCATGAGTGACTTGTAGTTTATCTCATATTTCTTTGGCGGTTGTACAAGATGAAACTCTTCCATATTCATCTGGTCCAAGAGCACAAAATATGATATGGATGGCTTTAGAGTTGAGCTGGAACATTCTTGTCTCTCCTTCACTCCACAATCTTGGATGAGTGAGAGGCTTGATATATCCGTCTTCTATAACATTTCATGCTCCCATGTCACTGGCTTGAATGAAATACATCTTATTCTTCCAATAGGCATAGTTAGCTCTATTGAAGAAAGGAAGCTTGTTAACGGGCATCGAATCGAGACCAGAGTCGACGTTTGAAGTGGAGGCCATTGATGACTTTGACCATCGATGTAACTCTTCCCGAATCAACTCAAGAGGCGATTAAACCTTCAAATGAGTTAGGCTCTGATGCCAATTATTGAGTTAATCGATCGATGGAAGCGGCCAAGAGGGGCTGAATTGGCAATTAAAATTTTGGTGGAAGCTTTTGCAGAAAATTGAAAGTAATTGCACAGCGATTTAGAGTGGTTCGACTTTCTCAATCAAAGTCTACGTCCAATACCTTAGCTATCCACACTAAGGATTTTCCAACAAATTCACTAATTTGTTCTTTCTTTTGAGGCCAAAGAGATAACCTTACAACTCCCTCAAGAATATACCCCAATTCTTGAGAACACTCTTTCTCAAAGAGAAGATTACAAATTTACAAACTTACAATGAAATCCTCACAAGGTAGAATGTTTTCACAATTCTAGAACAAAGAAAAGAACATCAAAAATGAATACAATTGAGTACAAATAGTGTTCTTGAAAGCAAAATGAATATTGAATGAAAAATAGGCTTGGAATGCTTAAACTTGAGGTTTGATGATTTCTCTTTGATTCTCTCTTGATTCTAGTTGATTGTTATTTCTTCTTTTTGATAAATGGCTTCTAAGCTTGTTTAAATACACCTTCAAATGATTATGAACGTTGGGGATGATTAGTGGAGTCAATAGAGTCGTTTTAGTGTGAAATCAATTAATAAAACAGCTTGGAGCATGGAGGGAATCGGTACCCCCTCATGGGGAATCAGTTCCCTAAGTGTAAAATTCAAATATTTCGACCGTTAAACAGGGGGAATCGGTACCCCCTTGGGGGGGAATCGGTTTTCTCCGAGCATTCTGTTTTTCTTGGAACCAAACCATTCAGGGGGAATCGGTTCCCTCTGGACATTCTGGAATTTTTGGCTTTGAAATGGTTCGAAATGTTTTGTAAAATTGTTTTGAAATTATTTTAAGTTTAAAACTTAATTTTACACTTGAGTAAGGATTAAAAATGACATTTGAAATATTTGGAGTAATATTTTGATATTCAAATAATTATATCGAATATACTTAGAAAATCTTTTTGGAAAATCTTAAAATTTATTTATCTTAATTTGTTATATCAAAATATCAAAATGTTTTCAACAGATTTCTTTCAATATTTTTATTATATTTTATATCCTTCTATACTAATGTTTGTATTTGATTGATTTTCAGATATTGAAATTTTGGTTTCGTTTTAGCTCGATTTTTTGTGTGATTATTTGTCAAAGGTTTGAGAATTTCTCCTCACACACAACACATGCATTCAATAAACATAAGCTTTATACTCGAGCTCTTTCCCCTTTAAGTGGGAGTGAAAGCGACGTCTTCGTGAGAATTTATTCTCCGTGTCAGACCTAGCAAGTAGCTTCCAGGGTTCATATGCCCTATGTCTTCGTTAGGATTTATTCTCCATGTCAGGATAGGGAAATGTGCCCTTCAAATTTAACTCAATCCGCTTAAGCCTATAATGGGTGAGGATTGAGGGTCTGGCTCACCCAAGGGGGCACCGACAAGGAAAATTTGAGTACCTTTACTCCTATAACCAAAACTCTGCATATAATAAACTATAGAAACCCACTTGATCTAAGACCATGTCAAAATTCTGTCCATAGGTACCCAAATAATTATACACAAAGGAGAAATAAACTTTAATCTTCGTCTTTTAATTTATTCGATAGATTATTTTTGAATAAATGCATGTGAACTAGAACAAAAGTTGTTAGGGTTTTAATTTCCTATGTGTGTTTTATTCACTGTATTTTATGGTTCATTTACCAGTTGAATTTAATATTTTCATATTTTACTAATACACATTTCCTCTCTTTGATTATTATTTGTGCTAACATCTTTTCACTGTGCCTTGTCCTGTTGTTTTATTTTGTGAATAAACCTTACATTAATTCCCGGGTTAATTATCAAATTAGAATGATTTTAAAACGACAATGCCACACGAAGGGGCAGATAAATTATTTTTATCTGCTTTGACATATTAGGACAGTGTGAGTTTTTTTTTAAAGTTGTTCTAAGATAATTACCTTAGAATTAACACATGTTTCATACATGTCGTGTCATAGAAGATATTGATTCCTAAGTTAATAGTTACATTAGAAGGCTTTCAATATGACAATGTCACTGGATGAGGTATAATAGAACTACAAAAACGCATCAATGGTCCAGAAGAGTGCTCTATGAAGCAGATGAAGAGGTACATCAATTTGGAATACATGAAGCTCAAACGATGCAATTGATCAAGTCGTTGACACAACTAGCTGAGAAGAAATACTATATTCGAAGTCATCAAGAAACAATGAAATCTGGCACGAGACAGTGGACAATGCTAATCACATATGGTCGCTAAAAAATGCATTACTGGAAAAAGAAGTGGAAGCATGGAAATTTTCCATCAAGCCAGAGATAAAAGAAGATGTTTATTTGTATATTCAATCAAAAATTTAGGAAGTTGAGCAGTGTGATGAGATTAGTAGTTTTTATCTGCCTCAGTGTATAGAGACATTGTATATTCTTTGGAAGTTGTTTTATGACAATTACTTTGGAATCAACACCTTCGTGGCATTTGCATTTTCATTTTGCATTAGCATCTTTGTATCTTTACGTTGCATTTGTATTATACATTCACATTTTGTTTGTTTTAAATATTTTCTACATGTATTAAATCATGAAATTTTGGGAGTAATTTGTGGAGCATTCCATGACAAAAATTCTAAAAATGCAAATTGGAGCCAACTTTGTCTTCCTAGAGAAAGATAAGAGCCATGGATGAGATTTTAGCACGTGTTGGTAGAATCGAGAAACTCCAAGAGCAACTTATCAAGACTCGACAAGAGATGATTGATAAAACTAGGAAATTCCAATATGAGTTAAGAAAACAAATGTCTAAGTCGATGCACATGGTGACTGTTTTAATTTATGGGGAGAAACCACTAGAGGATCCCGTTGTAAATGTTATGAATGAGATTCTGGATGATAATGGTGGGGTCGAAATGACATCGACTGATAATCAAGAACCTAATAGGGAGTAGGGTATTTCAAGCCAGTTCCAGAAATCAGATGTGGTCTAGAAGGCTCTGTTGAATTGGTAATGAAGGATAGACCTCCATCGAATAAAAGGGGCACAGAGGAAGCCCAAATACCAATCAAGAAAGCCAAAAACTGTTAGATTCTTCCATAATGGCCTCCGAACGAGAAATGGTCTTATAAGGAGATTTCTTGGATAAACCAGATTAAAACCTCAAAACGTTCAACTAAGGTTTCTAGTAATCTTGAAGGAAAATTTCATGTTCCTCTCGAGCGAGAAATTAAGAGATCCAAGGCAAAGAAGCAAAAGGTTAGACTTCAATGCCCAAACATTTCTTTCCAAACAGAGATTAATGTAGTCAAGTCCTATAAAGGCTACATAGCGCAAGAAAATGAGAAAGGAAATCCAAGCAATAAGGTTTTGAGTGGATGCAATCTGAGACTGACCCATAGGATTGGGAATGAATTGGTCACATGTAAGCATCAAAGCATCTCAGATGCCCTTATCAGATTTCCTGATAGCAAGTGAGGCATTAAATATATCTAAGAGTCTGACATATACTCCACCAATTGTTGCAGCATTAGATGCTCAAACCAAGCCAAGATTGTCATCTTCAAAGAAAATCATTTTGGACCCAAATTTGGGCCCAATTTCCAACCAGGGAAGAAAGAGTTGAATAAGCAAAAAGAAGATGAAGATATCAGCCTGAAGGAGGGTGATAGTCTTTTGAAACATCTGAAACATACTTTCTAGTTTGGAAAGGCCAATGTTGGACCATAGTTGGTGGAAGCAAGTGAAGAAGGAGAGAAGATGAAAGATCAAGAGCTGCGTGTCAACGAGATGCCTAAAGATGGTGGGGTTGAAAAATCTATGGCTGAAACTGACCATATTTCCCTGAAGAAAAAGTGAACAAGTGGACTACAGAGGATCTTCTTGTAGTTTTTAGACGAAATTTAAAGTAATGCCCAGAATTAATCCTTATGTTTTTGCCCGCGAGCATTAAGGAATCTTTTGTGAAGGGCTGCTATGTTAATCCTAATTTTTTGCAATCCAAGATGTTTTCTTCCATTTCTCAAGTGGCAATCATTTTATACACTTTTACATTCTTTATCATTCTTTTATTTTGATTTTGACATTTTTTATTCTTTCATTCATTCCATATAAGTGTCTATTACTCTTCCAAGTGTATATATTCGTTCCAAATTTCCTTTTCAGGTGCTCTAATCATTAATAACATGAATGTTTCGAAATTCTAATCATGAGATAAATTTCGAGCGGCCTGTGTTTAGTAGAAATCTATGAGTGCAAAAATGAGGTAGAATGTGATGTTTCTAAGCTAGTTATTAAGTCTAATGAAAAAGCAAGATAACATATTTTATCTCATAAAGAAGAATGTCGGGATTCTAAATCTATGATGAATGAAGAAAGAAGAGATATCAAGATTGGAACTGATTTGTCATATGAAACGATACGAGTGCTGATAGAGTTGGTTCAAGATCTCAAAGGCATATTTTCCTGATCTTATCAAAACATGCCAGAATCGAATACAGATGTAAATAGTGCACAAATTCCTGATAGACTATTAATCCTATATCTAACAGTCTTTGAAAATTCAACAGGGTGTGTGCTAGGGTAGCATGACGAGTTCGGGAGAAAGGAAAAAGCTATTTATTATATGAGCAAGAAGTTTACTGATTGCGAACTCTAATACCCACCAATCCAAAAGTTATGTTGCGCTTTGGTGTGGGCTACTCGAAGGCTCAAATTGGCTCGTTGACATATATTGTTATCTGAATTTGACATCACACATATGAACTAGAAAGTGATAAAAAGGAGTGCCATAGTAGATCTATTGCAAGACAAACATCATATGATTATGAGTCCCTTAAAATATCAGAATATGACAGTATCACTAATGATGTGCACTGATATGCATTACTCAAATAAAAATATGATAAAACTTATAAATAACTATTAAATTTATTAAAATGATTTAATTTGTTATTGGATTATTAAAAGTTATAGAATAGATATTAAACGTTCAGATTTTATTTAAAAATATGTAGCAATCGTGAAATATTATTAAGGGGGTGACATGACATATTAAATTAATAAGAAATATCTCATTTGACCCCCTCAATTATAATTAAAATTTTATTTTGATATTTCTTTTCAATATTTTAAAATAATAATTTCAAAAAAGAATTAGAAAATTTAGAATTTTTTAAAAGAAATATATGAAAACAATTTATTTTTAAAAATTAAAAATATAATTTTTTGAAATTTATTCATTCATCAAATTATTTTTATAACTAATTATTTATTAATCTTCATTTTATTTATTAAAATTAAAATTTTATAATTTTTGAGATTCAAAAAATGAATTATCAAACAATGTAATTATTTTTTATTAAACAATATGATTCAAGCATCTAACTTGTATTTCATAAGTTTAAACACAACTTTAAAAAATACACCCAAAACATTACAATATCATATTAATAAGAAAAAATACATCAAATTTAAATAAAAAATAATCAAAATAATCCTTTACTTTTATTAATGTATCAAATAATTTATATGGTATAGTTTTAATATTTATAATATGACAGTAAAATAATATTTAATTTATTTATATCCATTTTTTCAGTTTAAGGAATATAATAAAAATTATTTTAATTAAAATTAATAGTAAAATAAAATTTTAGTTAGAATTAAAGGGCGAAATGAGTTATTTTCTATTAATTTAGAATGCCACATCACCTATTTAATGGTAGATAATGGTGTTATGTCCATTTTGTAACAAAATCTAAAGTTTGATGCCTATTATATAACTTTTGAGAGTTTTGTGTCTAAAATGATCATTTTGATATAGTTTAATGTCCATTTACAAATTTTACCTTGTAATATTGGTGGTGAATATCAATGTTTATGTTTGACATCTATTCTAATGATATTTTATATGATATTTAAACTCAAAATTTTAAAAAATATATTTAAAAATCAATCACTTAATAATGGCTTATTCGATCCTAACATGCTTCTAATAAGTTTCCAATCTAATTCAAACATCATAACCATACTAAAACAAAACCTTAACACATACTACAACATTATGACAACAATTAAGCATACCAGGTCAATCAAAATCGCATTTTACATACTAATGGAGATTAATGTTAGAGTGACTAAAATGTTATAACCTAAGCCGTAAGTGATCAAAATTAAACTTTTTTAAAATCAGTGACCAAAACAGAACAGACGGAAAATAAAAGGGATAATCCGTATAATTTACCCTAATTCTTACTTCACACTTGTCCTAACCCAGATTTAAAAGGACGTAAGGTGTGTACATGCAAAAAGAAGGTAATAGAATTGTTTAAGAATGGGACAGTTGTGACAAATATTGTAACATGTTTGCACGTTGAAACAAATGTTTAGTGGTGGGGGCTGTGTGGAATGGGCAGCAAATGTTTACAAATGAGTTGCAAATGTTTGCATGTTGCCATATTATATTTTCATTATGCTTAATTAGTAAAGAAATCTAATTGCTTTATAAATCATGTGTCCATAATGTTAAGGTACCTTTAATGGTATGCATTGTGTAAGGGTTTATCTTAGACCATAATATCGTCTTGACAATAATCGATTATAATAGATGAGGGAATAATCTATAATAATATATGATAGACCGAGTTTATATAATTGCAAGCCTTGGAATAGATTACCCTCGATGGTGCACCAGGTCTTGAGAACATTATGCAAGGACGATCGAGTGAGACGATGACATAATTAAGTGTTGTGAGACGAAGTAGGTGCTTATAGAATGACCATAGAGACCTTTTATAAGAAATGACCTTTGTAAGACATTTTAGTTACATTATTGTTATATATGGTAAGTTTATTTAATTGTTTTTTAGGGAAAGCGTTTTGGTGTCAGGTCTCCATCGTCCCTTCATCTTGAGCTAACAAGTGGAGTTAAAATGATGAAAACGAGTTTCTCCCAGGCTCACGTGAGACTTAGGTGTGTGAGCGTTAAGATCTAGTAGATAATACAATATATGTATGAGAGAAATATTTGGGAATAATTCGAAGCCTGACTATTTCGTATCACGCTCTTGACTGAGTTGTGAGGATAGACTCTAACTTTCACTAGGCTGCATGATCATTCATCTTAACGTTCTTGCTACTTTAGAAATCTTGTGTATTAACGCATAGCTTGTTTTTCTTTAACAGATAATTATGGGGATGGCTAGATTACCGAAAGAATGTTTCTTTTTAAGTATGGTATGGTGTCATGACCCAATATAACTAGATACAATCATTAAGGGTAAACCTGATTTGTCTAGGAAATATCTATTTTAAGTGTCTTACGACATAATGATCGAACTGATAGATTATTTATGTGACACGTGATATTAGAATATAGAGATACATGTTTCATATTTAATGCATAATAGTATTAATTTGCTTATGAAAACATTAATGTAAAAGTAAATTTTATTTTTTTAATCGAAAAGTGGATATTTAATTTAAATTAATCGAAAAATAAAGATTTGAAACCATATTTGTATTCAATTTGACCATCCTAATTTTCATTTATATTTTTCTCATAAACCCAAAACAAAACTAAATGAGGAATGAAAACATTGAGGTGGTAGGAGAATTGAAGAGTAGGGACATTATTTCCATATGCATTTTTTCCAGTAATTTATGAGCCTCAAAATCGGGTTGAGGTGTAATAATAGTGGCTTAAATTAGCCCCCATTTTTTGGTGGAGCTATCTTTTCCAGCTCCCATGTATGTAGAATTATTAGTTTATAAAGGGATTTTTTAATGTCATACTAATTCATTAAAAATATTAATTAAAGAAACTCATTAAGCGATTTTATTGATAAAAAAAGACTGTTGTTCTTTTTTGACGACTCGTATTCAAACAGCTGCATCTATAGAGTGTGTATGTGTTTATTGTGAGTGATTACCAGATAATATCTGTTTATAATATTTTTTAACCATTAACAGCACACTCTACACACACAAATACTCAAACTCAAGACCTTTTAAAATAACAACACTTTTTTAATTACTAAAATCACTTTAAAAATTCAATAAATTAACTTATGATAGAAAAACTCTACTACTAACATATCAAATCTCATATATATAATTTGAGGGAGTAGTTAGTATCTTAAAGCCTTGACATCATTTAATTTTTCACATTTTTAAAATTAATTTTAATGGTCAACATTGTTTGTTAGAACAACAATCTTTTTATGCTATTCTGAGCAATTCAAATCACATTAAACTTTTTAGATTTTACATGAAATACTATTTGATATAATATCTATGAAAAATTAATTTCACTAATAGTGTTGAGAAGGTGTAAACTTTCGTTTTAAGTTAAAGACAAAAAAAAATTATCATTTGATACACCACGTATAAAAAATTTCTCAAATAATTTTAAGAGGATGGCACGTGTTATATTTATTTACTTTTTAAAATCTTAAAAATATTTTTAAAACACATGTCATTATCTTTAGACTAGTTGTATAATTTTTTTTTCACAAGCGGTGCATCAAATAATAATCTATTTGAAAAGAATATAAAAATAAGTAATAGAAACACTTGACATCGTTTAAATGCTATTTATAAAATTATTTTCTGTAATATATCTTATAATAATATTTTTAGGATAAAATGTACAAATAGTATCCCGACTATAGGATATTGTTTTGTTGTGTTCTAAATATTAAAAGTTACAAAATGATTCGCTGACTATAGGACGTTGCTTTGTTGAGTTCTTCGACTATTAAATGTTATAAAATGATCACATGATAATTCATTATGTTCCAAATTCGTCTTTTTTCGTTATAAAATTAACAATCGTCTGAGTTGAACGTTAACGTGCTGACTGAGATATGATAATCTTTTGAGATTATGAGATCATATTTTATCATATTCAGTCAACAAGTTAATATCCAACTCAGATTATCATTAATTTTTTAACAAAAAATGACGAGTTTGGGACATATGAATAGTCAAGTGACCATTTTATAACTTTTAATAGTGGGGAGATTCAACAAAACTTCTTATAATTAAGGGACTATTTTTTAACTTTTAATAACCAGAAGACTCAACAAAACAACGTCCTATAGTCAGAGAATTATTTGTGTACTTTAGTCATATTTTTAAATTAAATTCTTAAGCATAAATCACTTTAGTAGACAAAATATAGGTTTTTCCTTTTGTAGGCCAATTTATTTGGTAATTGAGGATCTGTCAAAAGCAACTTTGATTGATCCAAACGTTTGAGTGCTAAGTTTCTTGATGCTTATGTTTAGTTTTTAGTCTATTCCTTGTCTCTCTCTTTGTTTTTTACAGAATTGAGTCTTCATTAAAAAACATTTATACAAGTCACCAACATAAAAATAATGATAATTAATTTTTTAATGAACCATTGTCTTTTTCCATTGTCTTTTTCAGACATTTTTATCATGATTTGCTTTGATAAGACACAAAGTTGTTGTAATTAAACCACAGACTTTTTTTTTTTTTTTAAATTGTTGCGTCTTTAATTTTTTTTGACAAATTATATCTTAAAATTTTAAATTTTTTAGTGAGTTATTTTAAATGATTAACTGATTAATATTTTGTTGGTGTGGTGTAATAGTATTAAGGATTTAATTGAAAAATAAATAAATATTAACCTAATATTAATTTTAAACTTATATAACCATAACAATACAATCAATCAAAGAGAGAATTTTTGAGACTTTATCCACTAAAAATATTCAAACATAAAGTAAAATAAAAAAGAAAACTAAAGAGAAAATAACCTCAGTGACCAAAAATCCCATATAATATACGATTTTAACCAACTTTTTCCGGATTTGCCAAAATGACCAACAAAATCGCAATGCGATCGCTAATTCACAACGCGATCTCCATTATCGCAAATTCGCGTTGCATTTTCGCAATGCGATAGTTGAAAATCTCGTTGCGATGGTCTACAGTATCGTTGCGATTTTCCCAATTCGCAATGCGAATAAGTAAATCGCAACGCGAATTGGGAAAATCGCAATGCGAATAAGTAAATCGCAACGCGAATTGGGAAAATCGCAATGCGATACTTACTATCGCAATGCGATAATACAAAATCGCAACGCGATACTTACTTTCGCAACGCGATTTACATAATCGCCATTCGTATTAACGCGTATTTTTTTTTTCAAATTCCAAACACGTATTTTTTCTTAATAAATCGGAAAATAAACCGTCCACAGTAATCGCAACTCATAACCTCAAACCCAAAAACACAACACTCAGTCCCATCTCCATCTCTCACTCTCTACGGCGAAATCCGTACCCATCTCCGAATATTTCCGTCCCCATCGCCGGCGAAATCCCTCACAACCATTCATAGTCAAAAATCCCTCACAATCATTCAGAAATGGAAAATCAACCTACGAGGGTTAGTTTTTTTTTATTTTTATTTTGAAATTTTTGCATTATTTTAGGTTTTTCATATTGAGATTGATGATAAGTTTACTGGTAATTTCAATAATAGATTAACCATTTCACTTAGATTTCTTATTAAATTCATTTGATTGCTGCCAATACTGCTAAACTGTTTAGCCTGTGAAGTTAGTATTTGTCTTTGCTTTGTCTTTTGGTTGAAGTAATGCAGAAGAAGAATAGTTTCGAGAATGAAAATCGCAACGCGGAAATAACTATCGCAACGCGAAATAAAAATCGCAACGCGAAACCAAAATCGCATTGCGATTTTCATTTCGCGTTGCGATTTTTATTTCGCGGTTGCGATTTTCATTTCGCGTTGCGATTGTCTGGTCGCGATAGTCATTTCGCGTTGCGATTCTCATTATCTCGTTTCGATTTTCATTTCAACCAAAAGACAAAAACAGTGTTGCAAATATTAGTTTCAAGAATAAACTACTATTTATGTTTATTGTTTTGTTTTTGGTATATCTTGACAGTGTAATTTTTGGTATATCTAACTTGATATGTTTATTGTTTTTTTGTAGAAATTTTTTTCGGCTTCATTGACATTAAGGAATAAAGTTAGCCTAGCCACTACAATTGCTTCGAAGCTTTCACCTGCACAAAGAAAATTGTTTGAAGAAACCTGCTTCGGGCCATGGCTGAGAGTACAGCATCCGGGTGGAGATGCTAGTTTGACCCATTTGTGGCTTCAGATCATGACTAGCGATCTACCCGACAGTATACAACGTGGTGAGGAAGAGATATGGTTTCATTTTCCACCGGCGTATACTTGTTTTGGGCGGAAGGAGTTCTGCTTAATCACTGGTCTACGATTCGGACACGATGATATAGGCCGGTACACTCGTCATATCACCCGCCCATCATGGTTATCCAGGGTTTTTCCTGATGAGTCAATAGAGAAGCCGAACTTACACGTCGACGACATGAAGAAATTGTTTAATAAGAAAGATGGTTTTACTCGGATGAATGACGTCGATGTTGTCCGAGTATGCCTTCTACTACTTTTGTATGCCGGCTTTCTAGGCAGAGAGGCCAGACAACCTATTCCTCAGGAGCTAATATTATTGGTAGAGGACCTAAATGCATGGAATCTGTTTCCGTGGGGTTCGTATATATGGAAAGCTACCTGAACTAAGTTGTCGTCTGCCTTTGATGACCGCAAAAGTTTGCGGGGCGATGGGTCGAAATACACTTTGTCAGGCTTTGTTTGGGCCTTTAAGGTAAGAATTTCTATATAATGTTTTCAAAATTATAATTAATTATTTAACAATTACTAATGTTTGTTATTATATTGTTTGTAGATTTGGATATTCGAGGCTTTCCCCAGCATGCGGACATATGCATTAAAATCCTCAGATGATATTCCTAGGGCTATTTCCTGGAAGAGGAAACGTATGTTGGATTGGGAAGACTTAATACCATATGCGACAATAAATAATGTAAGTTAACACAATACTATCATATATAAACAAGTTATTAATAGTAGACGTTTAACTTTGTTTAGTTTTTATTATATTTTTAGGAGGCCAACACTCCATTAATGAGACTGACACCCACGGAGGCTGAGCTTGCCACTGATTGGTGGCAAGCTAGTCAGCGTTTTTTTGATGGCACGAATGATGAGCAGCCTCCACTTCCTCCACTTCGAGAGCCATCACCTCACCCAGAGCCATCACCTGATCGACCCGACTATACACCTCTACAACGAGAGCCATCACCTATCCCGTCACATCATCGAGTCTCTTCTCCACCATCACCTCATGATAGGCGACCGACAAAGATGCCACGACTTCTATCTCCCTGTTCTCCACCTCCACGGGATGAGTCAAGGGAGTTACGTGATGAGGTCAATGCCTTGCGTGAGGAGATCGGTACTCTACGCGATAACGATGGTGCATGGCGTGTGGAGGTGTCTACTTTACGTGGTGAGGTTACCGCTCTACGTGAGATGGTAGTATCGTTGCAGAATGAGGTTCATACTCTACGCAACGAGGTAAGTTTAAGATTTTCCATATTTAACTTGATGATAAATTTACTCGTAATTTCACTTAAATTAACCATTTCACTTAGATTGCTTAGTAAATTTATTCGGTTGCTGCCAAAACTGCTAAACTTTTTACTTTAACACTGTGAAGTTAGTATTTGTCTTTGTTTTGTCTTTTGGTTGAAAGTTTGAAATATATTTATCTTTGTTTTCACTGTTTAAATATCATGTCTGTTTATTTACTGATATTTGTATTTTTATTTAGCGGACCGATAAGGTGGATGCTTTACGTCGGGTTTTTCTTGCACGACAGAGTTCACACATCAGACGGCGTGCACGTGCTATTAAGTCTCCGTATACCCCAATAGTGCGAAGACACCGCAAGAAGAAGCCCGACTCGCCTATCATCCCTCAAGAGTCCACTCCTATCGTTGAAGAGGCCCCTATCATTCCTCGAGAGTCCCCTCCCACCGTTCAAGAGGCCACTGTCATCGTTGAAGAGGTCCCTCCCACCATTCAAGAGCCCGATTCACATGGCGTCATATATAGGATTCTTGAGAAACCCTCTGACGTGCCGGACATGATGGATTCAAGTTGGCTCTCGTATGAGTTACCGGCCAGTACCATACGGTATCTGAAGAGGAGAGGAAACAACTACCAGACACAATTCTGGATAACACCCTTTGGGCTAAGACCGCAGTTGATTTTTATCTACATGAGCGAAGCCAGGGGTGTTTCACTGACATATGCAAGCTCAATGATGATATCTATTTGTTGCTTGATCGGTCTTGGTGGGGCGTATTATTAGGGGTCGAAGACAATGGCTATTTCGATGGAGGGGTAAGTCTTATATTTTTCTTATATTTTCATTTGATTAATTTGTTTAAAATTAATGTAATTCACTAATATATGTATTTTTTGTAAAACAGCATATCGATGCGTGGGTGTCACGTCTACTAATAATTAGGAAACTTAAGGAAAATAAAAGAAATACACGGTATACAATAATGCCGACGCTTTTAACGCAGTTCACTTGAAGAATCAACGAGATGAATCATTTGCGTTGGGCAATGGACAAGCTAAACTTTATCCTGCATGGTGGGAGGTCGATAAGGTTAGTGTTTATTTTAGATTGAGTTTAAAGGTATTCATAAATAAGTGCGCAAATGAATGAATTATTACTTATGATTGCAGGTGTTTATCCCTGTTTTGGAACGTAACCATTGGCTTCTCGTCGAGCTTCAGATCCCATCCCTTAAGGCAATAGTATATGACAGCATGATAAATTACATATCATTGGCTGATTTAAGAGATATTATTAAGGGATGGAGCTCTTATTTGGCTAAATACTTGGATGCGATAAATTATTGGACTCGTTCTGGAAACAAGAAGCCAAAGAAGCTCAATATTACAGTTAGCAGAGACGAGACCGCACCACAACAAACGAAAGGACCCAGAGGGGATTGTGGTCCTCTCGTATGCTTGGCGTTGGACCGTTTGATCACAGGAAGTATAAAGTATCTACCTCCCACCGATATAGATAGAGCTGCAGTAGGCTTGTGGTTTCGACATTATATGGCTAGATCGATATATACGAGACGCTGCCTACCTGCATCCGCGTTATAAAAATGTCCATAAACAATTGGTATGTTTATAGGCTTGTGGTTTGAAAATGTTTGGTTAAGTACCTAGAATTCAATAATTTGCTATTTGTAGGTTTTAGATGTGTAGAAAGTGTTGTTTGAGCAAATGTTTGGTTTATGCAGGTTAATCTCAGAAGTGAGCTGCGTGAAAATGATGTATGGCTGCAAAAGTTGATTCAATAGTATAAGTGTTATTTTCTCTAATAATTATTGCTTATTTTTTTATTGTTTAATTGATTTGTAAAAGGTGATTTGTAAAAGTTGATTTGTTTAATTGATGTTAACATAATTCTTATTTGTGCTTGTTTAATTGATTGAAATGTAATGGTTGATTTTGTTGATTTCAATATGCATTATGTTTGAAGGCAAAAAGTACTATCGCAATGCGAAATGAAAATCGCAACGAGAGAATCGCAACGCGAAAATGAAAATCGCAACGCGAAATTAAATTCGCGTTGCGATTTTCATTTCGCATTGCGATTCCCTCGTTGCGATTTTCATTTCGCATTGCGATTCTCTCGTTGCGATTTTCATTTCGCATTGCGATGGACATTAAGATGATTGCCTATTAAGTGATAACAAGGAACAGATCATAGCAATTTTCAAACTCAAGTTACTAATACATGCCTAACTGAAAATGTTAAAAGTTCACACATAAAATCTACATAATACAACGTTTGCATTTAAAAATCACCTAAGTTAACAGTCCCAAAAGGTGAAGCCAGTTGTGATTGGGATTTTAAAGATGATTGTGATTTTGATTGCCTTTTTCTTGACACTATATGAGCTTTGGATTTTGATGATGATCCATATTTTGGTAGAGGAAAAGATGATTGTGATGGCACTGGTGATCTACATGTCAACCTTGTATGACCACTTTCCTTGCACCGACTACATGTCGATCTCTTCTTCTCTTCACCCTTAGACGGTATACGATCGTGACTTTTTGGTCGGCCAGGTAGCCTTCTGTCCATGGCTGGTGGCAAAACTGTTTGTAAGTCATCTGGTATGTCCCACTCAGAAGGATGTAAAATAGGGTAGACAATCTCGGCATAAGTCTGTCGATATACTTCTGTAGTGTAGCAATCCATAGCGTATGTGCTTGAATCATCTTGGTTTAGATGAAGAGCAACTTTTATAACATGGCCACATGGATAACCAGATGTTTGCCATTTCATACAACTACACGTCCTTGCATTTAGATCGACAAGCCCATTTAAGTTATTATCCAATACTTCAAACAAAGTGTTTGAACATGGTTCAACTCTCCATGACGTTGACTTCACAACACGTTTCGTTATCTTTTTTTCAGTCCATGGTGTAACATGATGTTCCAATGTTCCTGTAAATTTAAATAAATAATACTTAGTAAAATATATGATAAGTTACAAATTCAAAGAAATAATACCTGCATGGTTTCTTTCTTGTAGTACCACTGTTGATAGAGGCTCGAAAAAACTCCATTAACATAGTAATGGGTAATTTCCGGGAATGACGACTTAGAGCGTTAATTGATTCTGCACTATTAGACGTCATGAAACCATATCTTGCTCTAAGTTGATGTACTCTTGACCATCTTTCAAACCCGACATCTTCTAGTGTTTGAGCACACTGAGGCAAAACACGTCTTAAACAGTTTATATGCTTATTGAAATCCACTTCCCGATAAGCCTTTACAGCCTTCCAGTATGTCCATTTGTGCTTTTTTATACCAGCAGACCTTGATTTTAGATTTCTATACAAATGAACACCACAAAGTCCATGAAAAGCATCTGGGAAACACCTTCTAACAGCGTTGTCAATTGAGTTTGCCCTATCGGATATGATTGTCAGATTGCTAATAGGACCTATGCAATCCCTAAGATGTCCCATAAACCATGTCCATGAATCAGAGGTTTCAGATTTGCCAACCCCGTAAGCTATTGGCAATATCCCATTGTTAGCATCCATGGCTACTGCTAATAAGTTTACTCCAAGGTATCGACCTTTCAAATGTGCTCCGTCAACTATAATAACTGGGCGCATGCAAGTAATAACGAACGAATCTACAAAATAATATACACAAGAATATAATCATTTAAATGTGAAATGCATGTAACTAACAGAAATGAGTCAACAGAATTATATTGATTTACTAACCGCAGCACCAATGGCGATAAACAGCAACTCAAAGCGTCCATCTCTATCTGTTTTGATATGAGTTACCGACCCAGGATTTTTCAGCTTTAAATTGTGACAATAAGCCGGCAGTTGGGCAAACGATGCTTCTGGCGACCCCCTCAACAATTCCAAGGCATAACATTTGGCTCTCCAAGCTTGAGAATATGATATACTAATCTTGAACCGAGCATTCAAGTCAGTCATAATTTCATGTCCCCGATATACCCTGCCATTCAAAAACATTAACTCAGCCAGAAAACCACCCAACACCTTTTTGTTTGCCTGTCTATGGTGAGGAAAAACTTGGGTTCTTGAACATGTATGTTTATCAATAAAGTCCTAACTTGAAACATTCCGCAATCTTTTATCCTCTTTGCAATCATACGCCACGTACAGTTTTGTCAATCGTACACCTTGTTTCGAAACGATCTTTGCTTGATTTGTTAACTTTTAGTTGATAGCCATCTTCCACACATTTCGTATACAAAGCTATCTTCAAGTCTTCCTTTGTATCAAAACAATCATCTTTCTTGATACGAATAATTTTTGTGTAACAATCAACTGCTTTCTTTGCCAACTCTTCTTCCGGTAACTGAAGTAATTCTGGCATATTCCAGTTATACTCCCGTGGCATTTTCTTTTCTTCGGGGACTTTTTCTTCTTCTTTTTCTTCTTCAGGATTATATGAATTACAGAATGGATGTTCAACATGTTCATTCACAGTCGTAACTTCCTCCTCATTATCATCAACAACATCTTCCTCGGCAACGGGTGTTTCATCATCAAAATTAGGGTATTGACCAATATCAAAATCATTACACGCAGGGTCTGTTTCTTCTTCTGAAACATCATCAAATCCGTGTATTGACCAATATCAAAGTCCGGGTATGACCAAGATCAAATTTCGAATACTGACTAGTACTCACAATTTTTCTCTTGGCTCATCATCGTCTAATTGGTCAATACGAAAACCGGAATTTGGTGCTGAAAGTTGATTTGGATTTGGATTAGAGAAAGGCTGTGGGTTTTTTGACCCACTTAGTTGATTACTACCCGCTACTGACCCAATAATACTACTTCTAGGTTCAACAACATACAATGTAACATCATCACTTGAAACATTAATATAAGCAATGAATCGTTCAACATCTTCATTGTCGGTTAACAAATAAACTTTACCATTTCTCTGATAAGATAGCCTAAATCCACTTAGGGGCTCTAAATTTAATTTCTTTGAAACACGTAACATTAGGGTTTCATAAGTTAACTTCTTTAATGACAGTTTTAGTTGAAGATTCATGGGTAAAGGCATATATTGTAAAACACCATGAACATTCTCCCATGACCCTCCAAAACACAAATCTATCCAAACATGATCAACATTAGATGATTTCATGGTTGTAACTAAACAACGAGATGCGAAACTAAGACCTGTTGCCGGATGGGGAAGGATGTCGTTGGATATTTGAACGAATGTCGCCGGAGAGAGTGATAGATGGAGATGGAATGAGTTGCGATTTAGGGATTTAGGTTATGAGTTGTTGCTGCTGTGTATATATATACACTCAAAATTTGGCTTGCGAAACTAAAACCTGTTGCGAACTTTGAAACTCGCATTGCGAGTCAGAATCGCGTTGCGAAAGGCAATCATTTGACCATCGCAATGCGAAATACAAATCGCAACGATAGAATCGCAATGCGAAATGAAAAAGGCAACGAGGATTAACATGCATAAACTTTTAACAATTATTATTGAATTCTAGGTACTTAACCAAACATTTTCAAACCAAAAGGAGTATATATGTTAACAAAACTTGCATTATGTGTATTTTATGTGTGCACTTTTAACATTTTCAGTTAGGCATGTATTAGTAACTTGAGTTTGAACATTGCTATGATTGTTCAGTTGTCATCACTTATTAGACATTCATTTGACTATCGCAACGCGAAAATGGCTATCGCAACGCGAAAATGGTTATCGCAACGAGAAAATCGCAATGCGAAATGAAAATCACATTGCGATTTTCTCGTTGCGATTTTCATTTCGCATTGCGATTTTCTCGTTGCGATTTTCATTTCGCATTGCGATTTTCATTTCGCATTGCGATTTTCATTTCGCATTGCAATTTTCATTTCGCATTGCGATTTCCATTTCGCGTTGCGATAGTCTGTTTTGCCTTCAACATAAAGCAGATTGAAAATCAACAAATCAACTATTACATTTCAACACAAATTACACATCAATTAAACAAATCAAGATTTACAAATCATCTTTTATAAATCAATTAAACAATCAAAAAATAATAATTATTCTTATTTCTTCATCAATTATTGAATCAATGAATCAACAACTTTGTGACCCCGTACATCCATTTCACGCAGCTCACTTAAGGATTAACCTGCAGAAACCAAACATTTGCTCAAACAAGACTTCCTACACATCTAAAACCTACAAACAGCAAATTATTGAATTCTAGGTACTTAACCAAACATTTTCAAACCAAAAGGAGTATATGTTAACAAAACTTGCATTTGACTTACCAATTAACAATGGACACTTTCATAACGCGGATGCAGGTAGGCAGCGTCTCGAATATATTGCTCTAGCCATATAATGCCGAAACCACAAGCCTACTGCAGCTTTATCTCTATCGGTGGGAGGTAAAAACTCTGTGCTTCCCGTCGTCAAACGCGCCAAGCAAAGGCATACGAGAGGACCACAATCCCCTCTGGCTCCCGGCGATTGCTGTGGCGCGGTCTCGTCTGACAACTGTGACATTGAACTTCTTTGGCTTCTTGTGTCCAGAATGACTCCAATACTTAATCCCATCCAAGAATTTAGCCAAATGAGAGCTCCATCCCTTGAAAATATCTCTCAAATCAGACAGTGATATGTAATTGATCATGCTGTCATACACTATTATCTTCAGGGATGGGAGCTGAAGTTGGACGAGAAGCCAGTGACGACATTCCAAAACAGGGATAAACACCTGCGATCATAAGTAATAATTCATTTATTTGCGCACTTATTTATTAACACCTTTAAAAAATTTAAAAAATAAACACTAACCTTATCGACCTCCCACCATGCAGGATAAAGTTTAGCTTGTCCATTGCCCAACAAAAATGATTCATCTCGTTGATTCTTCAAGTGAACTGCGTGAAAAGCCGTCGGCATTATTGTATATAGCGAATTTTTTTTATTTTTCCTAAGCTTCCTTATTATTAGTAGACGTGACACCCACGCATCGATATGATGTTTTACAAAAAAAATACATATATTAGTTAATTACATTAATTTTTAAACAAATTAATCAAAATCATATATAAGACAAATATAGTCTTACCTCCCCATCCAAATAGCCACTGTCTTCAACCCCTAATAGCACACCCCACCAAGACCGATCAAGCAACAAAACATTTCATCGTTGAGTTTGCTGATGTCAGTGTAACACCCTTGGCTCGCTCATGTAGATAAAAATCAACTGCGGTCTTAGCCCAAAGGGTATTATCCACAATTGTTTCCGGTAGTTGTCTCCTCTCCACTTCAGATACCGGAAGGGTACTAGCCGGTAACTCATACGAGAACCAACTCTCATCCATCATGTCCGGAACCGGTGGGGGTTTCTCAATACTTCGATATATTACCCCATGTGAATCGGGCTCTGGAATGGTGGGAGGGACCTCTTCAACGATGACAGTGGCCTCTTGAACGGTGGGGGGGGGATCTTGAGTGAGAATAGGGGCCTCTTGAACGATTGGAGGGGACTCTTGAGGGATGACCGGTGAGTCGGGCTTCTTCTTGCGGAGTCTTCGCACTATTGGGGTGAACGGAGACGTAATAGCACATCCACGCCGTCTGATGCGTGAACTCCGTCGTGCAAGGAAAACCCGACGTAAAGCATCCACCTTATCGGGCCGCTAAAAAAAATTAATACATAAATCAGTAAATAAACAGACATGATATTAAACAAAGACAAATATGTTTCAAACTAGCATTGTATTCACCCAAATCATTATTCTATCATAGTTCACAAAATGCTCAGATAACATTCCAGAAGTAAGCACTTATATAAACATTTAAAATGACAACATATATAAACATTCCAGAAGAAGAATAGTTTACTTTCGCAACACGAAACTTAAAATCGCAACGCGAAATGACTATCGCAACGCGGAAATGGCTATCGCAATGCGAAATGAAAATCGCAACGCGAAATGAAATCGCAACGCGAAATGAAATCGCAACGCGAAATGAAATCGCAACGCGAAACACAAATCGCATTGCGATTTTCATTTCGCGTTGCGATTTTGTCGTTGCGATTTCATTTCGCATTGCGATTTTGTCGTTGCGATTTTCATTTCGCATTGCGATAGCCATTTCCGTGTTGCGATAGTCATTTCGTGTTGCGAAAGTAAACTATTCTTCTTCTGCAAATTGAAACTTGAATGGATTGCATTACTTCAACCAAAAGACAAAAACAAAACCAAAAACAAATACTAACAAAAACAGATTGGCAGCAACCGAATGAATTACGAGTATGAAAAATCTTAAACTTACCTCGTTGCGTAGAGTATGAACCTCATTCTACAACGATGCTACCATCTCACGTAGAGCGGCTACCTCACCGCGTAATGTAGACACCTCAACACGCCATGCACCATCGTCTTTGCGTAAAGTACTGACCTCCTCACGCAAGGCATTGACCTCATCACGTAACTCCCCTAACTCATCCCGTTGAGGTGGAGGTGGAGAACAGGGAGATAAACGTCGTGGCATCTTTGCCGGTCGCCTATCTTGCGGTGATGGTGGAGAAGAGGCTTGATGAAGTGACAGAATAGGTGATGGCTGTCGTTGTGGAGGTGTATAGCCGGGTCGATCAGATGATGGCTCTGGGTGGGGTTATAGCTCTGGGCGAGGTGATGGCTCCCGAAGTGGAGGCTGTTCATCAACCGTTCCATCAAAAAAACGCTTACTAGCTTGCCACCAATCAGTGGCAAGCTCAGCTTCCGTGGGTGTCAGCCTCTGTAGAGGAGTGTTGGCCTCCTAACAATATAAAAGCTCAAACAAAGTTAAATGTGTACTAGTAATAACTTGTTTATAAACATATGGTAGTATTTATGTTAACTTACATTATTTATTGTCGTATACCGTAGTAAATCTTCCCATTGCAAGGTTCGTTTCCTCTTCCAGGAAATAGCCCTGGGAATATTATTTGAAGTTTTTATTGCATATGTCTTCATGGCGGGAAAGGCCTCAAATATCCAATCTACAAACAATATAATAACAAACTTAGTAATTGTTAAATAATTACTTATAATTTTGGAAACATTATAAAAATTCTTACCTTAAAGGCCCAAATAAAGCCTGTCAAAGTGTATTTGGAACCATCGCCATGCAAACTTTTTCGATCATCCAAGGCAGACGATAACTTATTCCATGTAGCTTTCCATAAATACGAGCCCCACGGAAACAGGTTCCACGCATTTAGGTCTTCTACCAATTTGATTAGATCATTTGGAATAGGTTGTCTGGCCTCTCTGCCTAAAAAGCCGGCATACAAAGAATTAGAAGGCATACTCGGACAACGTCGACGTCATCCATCGAGTAAAACCATCTTTATTATTCAAAAATCTTGTCAGGTCTTCTACGTGTAGACTCGGCCTCTCCAGCTCAGGAAAAACCCGGGATAGCCATGATGGGCGGGTAATGTGTCTAGTGTACCGACCTACATCATCGTGTCCGAAGCGTAGACCGTGATTAAGCAAAACTCCTCCCGCCCAAAACACGTATACGCCGGTGGAAAATCAAACCATATCTCTTCATCACGACGTTGTATAGTCTCTGGTAGATCTCTAGTCATGGTTTGAAGAAACAGGTGTGTCAACATCGCATCTCCACCGGGATGTTGTACTTTCAGCCATGGCCCGAAGCATGTATCCTCAAACATTTTTCTTTGTGCAGGTGAAAGCTTCGACGCAATTGTTTTGGCCAGACTGACTTTATTTCTCAAGGTCAATTGAGCCGAATAAAAGTTCTACAAAAAAAATAAACATACTAAATTAGATATACCAAAAACTACACTGTGAAGATATACCAAAAACAATAATAAACATAAATAGTAGTAGTTTATTCTTCAAACTTAAATATGCAACACTGTGAATTTCGTATTTGTCTTTGTTTTTTGGTTGAAGTAATGCAATTCATTCAAGTTTCAATTTGCAGAAGAAGAATAGTTTCTGAAAATAAAAATCGCAACACGAAAATGACTATCGCAACGAGAGAATCGCAACGCGAAACTAAAATCGCGTTGCGATTTGCATTTCGCGTTGCGATTCTTGGTTGATTTAATAAGCAATCTAAGTGAAATGTTAATCTATTATTGAAATTACCAGTAAACTTATCATCAATTTCAATATGAAAAACCTAATAATAATGCAAAAATTTCAAAAAGAAAATAATTAAAAAAACTAACCCTCGTTGGTTGATTTGGTTGATTTTCCATTTCTGATTGTGAGGGTGGCTCTGAGAGATTTAGATAGACGGATTTCGCCGGAGATGGGTGAGAGAGTGAGAGATGGAGATGGGACTGAGTTGTGATTTTAGGTTTTAGGTTATGAGTTGCGATTACGGGATATACTGTGGACAGTTCAGTGTTCCAATATATTAATATTCATGTTTGGAATTTAAAAATAAAATACTTGGCCAGGATACTAATGGCGCTTTGAAAATCGCATTGCGATTATGTAAATCGCGTTGCGAAAGTCAGTATCGCGTTGCGAAAGTAAGTATCTCGTTGCGATTTTGTATTATCGCATTGCGATAGTAAGTATCGCATTACGATTTTCCCAATTCGCGTTGCGATTTACTTATTCGTGTTGCGATTTACTTATTCGCATTGCGATTTTCCCAATTCGCGTTGCGATTTACTTATTCGCATTGCGAATTGGGAAAATCGCAACGATACTGTAGACCATCGCAACGCGATTTTCAACTATCGCATTACGAAAATACAACGCGAATTTGCGATAATGGAGATCGCGTTGCGAATTAGCGATCGCATTGCGATTTTGTTGGTCATTTTGGCAAATCCGAAAAAAGTTGGTTAAAATCGTATATTATATGGGATTTTTGGTCACTGAGGTTATTTTCTCAAAACTAAAAGGTAGAATAATAATTAAAGCCTTCTTTATATGACTACCATCCTTTATAGTAACCCAATTATCATCAATAGTGTTCCTTTGTCTTTATTCAACTAGACGCTTTGAAGATGATATAGTGACGAGCGAACCAAAGTAAACTTACAGGCTGTATCGAGAATAAATTTGAATATATTGTCAAGCAACCACAAAAGGGAATCTAAGCACAGAAAGACCACCTACAATTGTAAATCAGATACGAACAATGTGAGAATCTTTACATGAGCATATATCTACCAAGGAGGTTGACGAACAACGTGTCATAAGACAGAGGAACATGTCACAATAGTAGAATAAAATGTGCCACAAGATCAGAGTTAAAATGTGCCAAAAAGGTATACGAACATGCCCAAAATATATGAAAAGTAAGAAAATAAACAAAAGAAATATTTATTAAAAATTAGAATATAAACTAAAAAAAAGTAATAATCCAAATAGACATATGAGAAAATAATGATCAAGATGAATGTCAGTGGTCAACAACCAACACCAAAATTGGTGTTGTCGTCGACAAAATTAAAAGGAAAAAAGTTTGTGGTTAGAAGAGAAAAGAAGAAAAAAATTAGATTAAATGTTATTATTTTTTTTTGAATTAATCACTGATATCCGATATATTAACAAACTAATCTAGATCGGATACTATAAAGGCGAGGACGACCCTCCCAACCGAGTTTGCTCCATTCGCAAACACCATGATTCGAACATCTGACCTTGCTTAAGAGACCTAACGTCTCATCTCACTAGACCAACTGGTTGTTGGTTTAAATGTTATTACTTAAACAATAGTATTAGTTGTTAATAAAATTTAATTAACTTAAAAATTCATGTATGGTACATATTAAAATATATGTATAATGTTATACATCTTACTAATTATATGTAATTTTTAAAATTTATTCTATTTTTAACTACAAAATTTTTTTATTCAGAAATTTAAAGAAAATTTCATCAATTTAAAATCCTTAGAGAAAAAGGATAAAGAAGGGTCCACTAAACATAAAAACCGACAATGGCAGTTGTGCTGTGAAATTTTATTCCAAGTGAATGTACTTAGTCGGTGAATATCGATGAAGATCTATCTCGGAGAATTAAACTGTCAATGTCACTATGAATTTATACCACTTACAATGTTGGGTAAGGGCCATACCCTAACTATATATATGTGTGTGTATTGTATATATCACAATAGCAATAGAATATATTATGTGCCTTTTCTTTTTCGAAAAATCATTTTAAATATTTTCATGTTAAACCTATACAATACATGATTCATATTAATTTGCTATTTTATATATTAATAATTATATAAAAATAAACAAAAAATTATGATCGAATCAATCAAATTAAGATACATCATAAAATGATTTTCGTTAAAACATATATAGGAGTGAAATTTATGACAAGGCTAACCCAATGACCATTTCCAAGCCTTAAAAAGACTGATCAATTCAACAATAAATTTAGAACATCAAAAGTAGGTGATTCAATGGAAATGGCGATGAGGCATTGCCAAACACACCTACCTGTACTGTATAGCTTTTGTTTGTGTAGGCCATGTTTTTCACCTTTGACAACAATCCCTAACCCTATATATAACTGGCTCCTACCCCTTTGATTCATATTCCAAGACAAAGTCTCCATTAATAAACAACTAGCTTACTTACTGTATTATTATCATTCTCCTTTTTGATAGCTAGCTGGTCCCATGGCGAGCTCACTTGTTTTTGTTTCATGGATGGTTTTAGGCCTTGCAATGGCTACTTCAACTACTCAAGTTAATTCCGCCAGGGCATTTTTTGTATTTGGTGATTCACTTGTTGACAATGGCAACAACAATTTCCTAGCTACCACTGCTCGAGCTGATTCGCCGCCTTACGGCATTGATACCCCTAACCGTCGTCCCACCGGTCGCTTCTCGAATGGCAAAAACATCCCTGATTTCATCAGTTGGGACTTCCATTCTTTTTCCTTTTGTTTTTCTCTTTATATTCCATGTTCACTCAACTGAGACTGTGTATATGTGTATGTATATATATCAGGTGAAGCACTTGGTTCAGAGCCAACATTGCCATACTTGAGTCCAGAGCTCAGGGGAGATAGACTACTTGTTGGGGCCAACTTTGCTTCAGCTGGCATTGGAATCCTCAATGACACTGGTGTCCAATTTGTAAACCCTGGAAATATCTTCCTCAATCTCCTCAAATTCCATGTTTTTTTTAAAAAAAAATTCAAGCCTATTTTGACCATTTTTCTTCTGAAAATGATGCATTGACAGATAAACATTATCAGAATGTACAAGCAATTGAAATACTTTTGAACATCAGGCCCGGTTGACTGACCTCGTCGGGTACAATCAAGCGAGACAGATTGTAAACAATGCACTCGTACTCATCACTGTCGGTGGCAACGATTTCGTGAATAACTACTACTTGATTCCATTCTCTCCGAGATCTCGCCAATTCAGTCTACCGGATTACGTTCGATACCTCATCTCCGAGTACAAGAAACTTCTAATGGTAATTTTTCTTGGCATTGTGCCACATTAACATGAATGTTACCTGGAGTAAGCTTACAAACTATATTGCAGAGGTTATATGATCTAGGAGCTCGGAAGGTTCTGGTGACCGGGACCGGACCCATGGGTTGTGTTCCGGCAGAATTAGCCATGAGGAGTCCGAGCGGTCAGTGTGACACCGAATTGCAACGAGCTGCGGCCTTGTACAATCCACAACTGGTTAACATGATAAATGAACTCAATAGCCAGCATGGTTCAAATATTTTCATTGCTGCTAATACACAACAGCAAACCACTGATTTTAATGACCCTGCCTATGGTAAGCAAATAGTAAATTAATTCAAATTAAAAAAAATCATGAATTTGCATAAAAGGGAATATTAACAATTAGGAGTAATGAATGAGGCCATAATAGCAAGATGGGGATAAGGATGAACAACAAAAATGTGACATTTTGTTGACCTATTAAAAAAAGAACCCAAATTTATTTATTACAACAACCTACCCCCTTTGAATAACTATTAAATTATGATGAAAGCTACCAAAGATATTATGGATTTTGCCCCCTCTCCCCCCCCCCCTCAAAAAAGGCAACTAGACACTTCAAAATCCATTATTTCTTAATACCCATTTTAGTATATGGATTTTACTTGCTTCCTTTTGCAGGATTTACCACATCAAAGGTAGCTTGTTGTGGCCAAGGACCATACAATGGCTTGGGACTATGTACTGTGGTATCGAATCTTTGCCCGAACCGAGACGAATATGCTTTCTGGGATCCGTTCCATCCGTCGGAGAAAGCGAACGGCATAATCGTGAACATGATCTTGAGTGGTTCGGTTAATTACATGAGCCCCATGAATCTGAGTTCTCTCTTAGCTTTGGACACCAAAACCAAGATTTAGTTAATTAGTTGGCATTCAAATAAGGATAGTGAGCCCTTTGTGTTGAACCATTGTTGCTGGTTTGCTTGGCTTGGATGCTTATATGATTTTGATTATTATGGCGTTGTGATTTGAATAATTTGCAATTATGTAATGTTTGAGACTGTTTTTTTATGAGTAAATAAGTAGCCGCACCATCGTTTGTTTTCCATTGTGATATCTAAATTATAATTTTTAAGAAAAAAAATCTTGTTCCAACCTTAGAAATAACATTATTAAGGGTAAATTATAAATTTACTCAATGAACGTTCCTCTATCTCCTATTTCACTCATTATACTTTTAATTTTTTCAATTTTTTCAATTTATTCATTGAACTTTCCGGTTGCTCCTGTTTTAGTCACTGTAAATTATTTTATTATTATTTTGGACACCGTCCATTGTTCGTTGTCGTTGGACACCACCGCCGACGGTAAGAGATGGTGGCAGTTCAATCTCAGATTTCATTGGTCACTTCGTCTCACGCCCTGAATCCGAATCTGACATCCATTTTATCATAATGTGCTCCGAAGTCCACAAATAAGATATCAAAAGCGAGGAAATCGAAACATTTCAATCAAGATTTGTGGGTTTTTCTTATATTTTTCAGAGAAACAACTATCAGATTCAGACTCGGTGTGTCAAATCGAGACTCTTGGTACAATTTAGGATCAAACGACCGATGGTGACGGCAAATGACAATGATTATTTTAAATATTTTTAAATTTAATAATAAAAAATATTATTTTAATTTTGGTATACCCATCGGTATTTATTTTACATTTTTTAAATATAATAATATTCAAAAATGTCATGTCATAAAAATAATACAGAGTGACAAAAATGCTCAATGTATAAAGTTTTGTGAGTAAATTGGAAAATTAAAAGTATAATGATAAAATAGGAGAGAATAAAATTAAGTGAGTAAATTTGTAATTTACCCCATTATTAAAAGGAATACATGTAAATTTTTTTATGTAAATAAAATTAGCTAGTTTTATTAAAAAGAAAAATCCAAAATTAATGACAATTTATAAGTATAAGTGTAAACTAAACGCCTAATTAGGACATTTTCTATAATCATTGACACGAAACTAGCCACTTACAATCATATAAGGACCATACAAGGCAAAATGATAAAAAAAACATCAAAAAAATTTGAATAGATCCGATTGCATCGAAAAATGAACCATAATAGGGGATCAAGCTACTGAAAGACCCCCGAGAATCGCGAACTAGACTCGAGCGTTGTAAGAAAACAAATCGCATATCCAAATTCATTCGAGGGTCCAAAGTAGGACAGATGAGCAGGATAACAAATAAGCGGCATCTTGATCAGTAAAGACAGTGTCAAATCTAACCTTGAAAAAATTGAACAAAAAAGAATGGTCAAACGACCGATAAAGAATAAAAAACGTGCCAAAAAAGCATAGAAAAACACGTCATAAAGACATAGAAAATCGTGACATGAAGTAGAGTTATTAGAAATTAAAAAACAAAAGAAAAAGAAAAATACGATATAAGAAAATAGATGAAAACCAAGGAATACCGACAATCAACGACCAACACTAAGATTGATGTTTTTGTCGGAAAATAAATCTAAAGAAAAAGAAGGAAAAAAAAGAGAGAAACAACCTTATGAAATATTTATAAACTTTAGATATAGGCATAAACTACATACAAATATTCAAATTTTATAAATGACATTATTACATCTCTTAATTTATCCGATCTTATAACATCTCCTTTTAAGAAAAACAATAACGCTTAGAAAAATTATTTGAAGGAAAAAGAATAATGTTCGAACAATAATAACAGTTTAAGAAGTCAATATCAAAATTATTTTAGGTACCAAAACTATAACCCATCATGTTCAAGTTTTATTTTATTTTAAATCTATGTTTGAATTGAAAACTTTGTTCATAATAAATGAATATATTTATATCAACGTTATATTGATTTGGATAATTACATTTTTTTACCATCACTGGTGGAGCCGGTATACATTCGGGGTGTCAATTGACACCTAAAAGTTTACAAAAGGAAAAAGTTACACATAAATAATATATATAATATAAAGTAAAAATTATACCCTGTAAAATAAAATTGATCTAACTTTTTTTTAATATTTAGGGTAAAGTACATAAATGGTCACAAACATTTGAGTATTTTTTATTTTCTCACTTAAATTTCAAAAGAAACAAAATGATCACTAATATTATTGATTTGTAACAAAATGGTCACTCTGTCGTATCTCCATTAAATTGATTTGTAACAAATTTTCTTATAAACTCGTCACTTTTTAAGTATTTTCTAGATCTTTTAATTTTATTTTTTACATTTTAATGTTTTTATTTTTTAAAGTATTCAAGTGCAATTATAATTTATAGATTTTTTTAAAAAATAAAGTTTTTTAGGGTAAATTATATATAAAATCATTTTTAAGGACCTATTTATTGTTTTAGCAGTAGTTTAGGGGTAAAACTAAATATTTATCTTTTTTAATATTTTCACGTCATCAATTTGATGGAGATGACGGTGGAGTGACCATTTTGTTACATATCAATAATGTTAGTGATCATTTTTTTTACAAATTGATAACATTAGTGAGCAATTTATTACTTTTGAAACTTAAGTGGGGAAAATGAAAAATTATTCGAACATTAGTGACCATTTGTATATTTTATCCACATATTTAATAATAAAAATTTTAAAAACAATTTTCCCATTTAAAAATATCTTTATATAATTTTTAAATTTGATACCCAAAAATAATTTTTCTAGTTCTGCCTCTGTGTACTATAATATATTTATGTCACTATTATCATCATTTATTAATTTCAAACCAAGCGAACCAATCACTCACCTCAATGATAAAGGGGAATGTTGTTCTCCCTAAAGGTCTTGTATTCGAGTAGTTACGTCTTTAGGGTGTGTGTGCATTGTCAATGATTAAGAAAAATTCCAAACATATACTATCTTATAATTAGGGATGTAAAAAGCTTACACGACGTACAAAACTGACTGAAATTGACTTGAAACAAAATTGTTTGTGGTCTGAGTGGTGGTGATCTGAAACCGATTCGAGTCCGAACTAACGTTGACCTGAACCCGAGTTGGACTTGGAAATTATGAAACTAGACCTGACTTGCACCCGATCTGAAAATGTCTTGAACCCGAATTGACCCGATGATATGATAATTGAACCTGACTTACTTTATATTTATAGTATAATTATATATATAAGTATATACTTATGTATATACTTATACATGAACGTCGGTAATCTTAGTAGTAAAGCATTGTTGTTATTCTTTGAAATCTCAGGTTCGAGCACCAGAAATGCCAAGGGTATGAGCGTTCAATGTCAAAAAGTTGAGAGTTACTTTTTAACATAAAGATATACTTATGTACATACATCATACATATATTTATATATATACCTATATGTACATACTTATGTATATACTTATATTTATAGCTTGTCGAAACGATTTTTATTTAAAAATAAACAATTTAATTTTAAAATCTAATTTTTAAAAGATCTTGTGTCGAATAATTTAGTGACCTTTTAATAATAAAACGTGATTCGAGGAGTCGCCGCCAATATTTGATTAGGGTGTGATTGGGAACCCAAAACGTATTTGTCATTTTAATAAGAATATGAATTTTAATTAAAACAACAAATGTACGGTTTGCGTTACCAAATTTGAGTTCGAAAGTCGGTTACGCGCAGGGAAAGATTAGCACCCCCAAAAACCTAAATTGATACCTAGCCGATTAATTATTTCTTTGCAATGAAATTTACAAGTTCAAGTTTAATTTAATTTAAGATCACATACGAATAATGTTCTTTGAATTTAAGAACAAAACATAATAATATTTAATTATTTCCTATAGAGAAGAATCGATCTCTCATGCCTTAAAGCAGCTGATTCTACTCCAACTGAAATAAATAAATATTACAATTACATTCTAAAACTCATTAATTCAAAAATTAAGCGTATAAGTAATAATAAACACAATAACTCTAAGACCCTTTTAAAAAAATATATATTCTTTGAATTTCAAGAAGGAAACGATAATGTCTAATTATTTCCAATCGAGAATAAATGATCTCTCATGCCTTAAAGCAGTCATTTAATACTCCAATCGAAATAAAGAGATATTAATATTTCATCCTAAAATTCAATATTAATTTGAATGTTATTTATTTTGAAATCCCATTGAAAATACATGAAAAAATAAAATTAAAAACATACATCAAGCAAGTATAATTAATTAATTATTTTACCAACCTTCAATGAGAATAAGGATGTTCGATTATTTAAATACATTGAGACAAGACCTTAGATTCGATCTAATAGCCTTTTCTCGGTGAACTTAATTAAAAGAGCATGATCTTTTTCTCAATCCCCAAATTTTAAAATGGAATCAATTTAATTTGTGTCACTTAATGGGATAAACTTTAATTTTAAAACTATCGAAAGTAACTTTCTTATACGTTAAGAAAGTCACTTTAAGACAATCTTAAAATGAACGAATATTACCCTTAGTCAAATTATTTTGATTCGAGTCAATAAATGCTTATGAAGGTATCATGCAAATTAATTTAAAATAGAGATAACAGAACTAATTAGTGACTAAATAAAATAACATAAAAGAAGCATGCAAAATTATAATAAAACAAAATGCAAATATGACTAGAATGTAAACAAATAAATCATTATGTCAAAAGTTAAAATAAATAAAGTGAAAAGTGCGCAAAATGAACATATTTAACATTAAGTGCCAAAATTGTAATGAATAAAAAATAAGAAGATATGGGGACCAAATTAAATAAAATAAAATTACATGGTTAAAAAAAAAATATCAGAGACCAAAATATAAAACAAGTTGAAACTACAGGGATTATTTAATAATTATTCCTTTTCACAAGCCTAAAACATACTTTTAAAGAAAAATGCGTAATTACTAAATTAGTTCAGAAATATTAAAATATAATTAAATAATCACTACACATTATCAAAATGCAAAAACACGCCTAAATAAGGGAACTAATATAAAATATTCCAGAAAATACATAACATGCATGAAAACGATTAAATAACAACTTCGATCCATACCGGTGACCAACATACAAAACACGCTAAACTATGGGGACTAAATAGAAAATATCCAAAAATACATAACATGCATGAAAACGGGTAAATAACAACCTTGGTTCTCACAGGTGACCAACATACAAAATATGCCAGATTATGGGGGACCTATACGTGATTTTACCCTAAACTTCCCTTATAAAACACATTTTCTCCCTTTTTTTCATTTCAACTGAAACTAAAAAAATTAAAACTCTCTTAACTCTCCCCTTGATCCCTCGGTCGATTCCCTTCCGACCACCTTATGCCGCCGTTCCGGCCTCCATTCCGATCGCCACACACGGCGATCGAAACTCCTAAACCGACTCAAAAAATCCTATACTTCTAGATCTACCCACCTAAACCTAGATCTATGGTCGAAATCACCTAAAAGACCCCTAAAAATCTGAGAGAGAAAAAACCCTTCGAAGTTTCGGCTCCTCACCTCCTCCGACCACCATGGAAGATGAACCGGCCGTACGGTTCAACTCCCTCCTCAGGTAACTACTCAACCTCTTCCTCTTTTTCTGTTTTTCGTAATTATTTGAAACTGAAAATAAATGGGGAAATACCTTAAAGCTTTTTCTCGTATTCCTTCAAAAAAATGAAAAAAGGGTCCTTTTTACTTTCAATAGTTTGGGTTTTATATCGAGATTTACAAAAAAAAATCAAAAAGCAAATGAATCATGACATTGCCTTGTAACTTGTAGTTGCTGCTGAGTTGGTGTGGAATAGAGTGTTGGAGCAATCTCTTTGTTTGGGGTAAAACACGGTTGGTAAGGCATTAAATGCCTCAGATTTCGTTAAAATATGGCCCGACTCGGCTTGGTGACTCCAACGATTGGCGCGGTTTACTTCTCGGTTGGGCTTGGCAGCGGCGGGTTCTTCTTCGACGGCGGTGGCACGACTGGAAACAAAAAATAGGAAAGCCTAATCTGGATTAGATCTAGACTGTTGGATGGGTCCAAATCTAACGTTCAGAGCACTTGGCAGCCGAGGAAAAAGTATGAAACCATAGGGTTTCTTTGGGTACGACCTTTTGGGCCATACTTGGGTTGATTTGCATTTTGGGTTGTAATTTGGTCTTGGAGTATTTGTTGTAATTTGGGCCTGCAGATATAAAAATAAAACTAATATAAAATATAATAATAATATAATAATAATAAATAATAATAATAATAATAATAATTAATAATAATTAACAAGATCTCCGGGCGAAAACGGGTGTCGACATAGCTCACACTTCTTTTATTTATAATTCATATTTATTTAATTTAGTCATTTAAATTATATTTGTATCTGAAATTGGCCCATACTTATTTATATTTTTTAAATTTACTTCAAACCCTATAAATCGCATAATAAACTTCATTTCAAACTCTATTAACTATATCATGATCTCCAAACCCTATAAAATTTTGTTCACCAACTTTTAAATGGTTGCAATTTAGTCCATTTTATATTAATTCTAACTTCACATTTATAATTATTTTGATATGATCCCTCATTTATGCATGTTGTTTAGTTTATTTAAATTTTTGTTTGTAATTTCATGTTTGTTTAATTTAATACTTCAAATTATATTTTTAACAAAATTGACTCGTAATTATTTAAATTTTTTTATAATTTATTCTAATCATATACAATTACAAATTACAATTCGACGTTCATAAAACTTGAAAGGCGAAAAATAATTAACCCTAAAATGACTCGACTAGAAGTCAATTTGTATCTGGTAAGATCCGACCTAAATTTTGTCTGTCAATGATGACCCGATTTGAATGAGATCCAACTGAAGTCCATCTAAACCTGAATTAACTTGGCATTTAACTGCTTTAGACCTGAACCGTTTTGACCTGAACTGACATCGATTGGAATTAAATCAACCTAACCCGAACTCGAATAAATATGATGTCAAATCAACCTAAAAATGATCTGAACTGATTTAACCCAAACTCCACCTGACCTAAGTCGAACCATTAAATTGACCTGATTCAACCTATATCCAATTTAACATGACCTGACAGGATCCGACTGAAACCTGAATGATTACCTGATTTCACGTCACTACTTATAATCACCTCAAACTATTAAAAAACTAAGCATGCTATATGAAATATACTTGGCCTTAATAAAGTGTATGGATAAACTTTTTTCCTTTTCAAACAATTTTTTAAAAAAGTTGGGTAATACATCAATTTAACTGAAAAGTACTTTTTTAAATAGATTACACAGAAAATAATTATTTATTATTCAATAATATTTGAAATTAAATTTTAAATAAAATATTAATGATCATTAAATTTTAAAAGCGTTTTTCAGTAGCAATGCCACTATGAAAGGTCAATTGACACCTAAATTTCTTTTATAAATCTTCTATAAAAATATTAAAAATGAAATAAACACAAATATTGCTACCACTTTAAAATAATTATAATATTTTAAAAAATCGACATGTAATTTGTTCATGTCTCCTTTAAAAATATTTCTTATAAAAATTTTAAATTATGATATCATAATTTAAATTGTTTAACTTCTCTATTATTGTTTATAAATATTCTTTTCATTGCTTGTGTATGAGATAATAATTTTGTAAGAGTCTAGGATTACTATAAGAGTAGTATTTATTCATAATTTTTTAAGCATTAACAACACATATATCATGTAGATATAACTATTCAAACTCATGACTTTAGGAAGAATAATATTTCTTTTAACAATATGATAGATTAAAAGATACTAAAATGATATTATAGTAAACCCACATGTCTATTCATTGGTCCCTTGTAATTAAATTCTTACCAACTACTCTCCATGATATACTTTGCTTTCTACTAATTTGTTGGTAATTATCATACTTTATTGGGGAAGATGGGCTACCACTTCACCTACTTTTATTTATGAACATGTTCAAAACTTTCTTAACATGTTGACAATATACAAGTCGATACCGTTTTTTGTCCGGGTGGGGGAAAATTTATTACGACTTAGGGGTTTTTTCTTTGAAAATATTTTGAAATGTTAGGATTCGTCACCAATCATTTTAAGGTGCGATAGGTACACCATAAAAAACTGGGTGATTTTGATAAAGCATATTAATTTTATCGAAATACTAAGTTTTAAGGTCTGCGAAAATCCAAAAATTAAGTTTTGGAGTCAGTTACGTATGGGGAAGGGTTAGCACCCCCACAATGCCAAGAAATTAGTACCTAGTTGATTATCCTATTTTGAAATTTGAAAATTTTGAGTTTGAACTTTATTTAATAAAAACAGAGAAAATAACTTCAGTGACCAAAAATGTCTTATAATATACGATTTTAACCAACTTTTTTGGATTTGCGAAAATGACCAACAAATTCGCAACGCGATCTCGAATTCGCAATGCGAACTCCAATTTCGCAACTCAGTTTCCAAATTCGCAATGCGAATCTGTAAATCGCAACGCGAATCTGTAAATCACAATACTGAATTTCAAATTCGCAACTAGTTTTCTGAATTCGCAACGTGAATTTTGTTGTAGCAACTCGATTTTCGAATTCGCAACAGGTTTTAGTTTTGCAACACAAATGTTTTGGGTATATAACTACGCAACAGCAACAACTCATAACCTAAATCCCTAAATCGTAACTCATTTCATCTCCATCTATCACTCTTTTCGGTGACATTCGTTCCTATATCCAATGACATCCTTCCCCATCTCTATTTTTTTTACAGAATTTTATTTCTATATAATTTTTCAATGATTTCTCTCCCAATTATCAATATCAACTTAATAAAAGTATGTTTTTCTCTAAGTTAGCGATGATATGTAGTTATAGCTCGTTTGTTTAGTAAATTAATTTACAATTTGTAGAATGAAATCATCTAATGTTGATCATGTTTGGATATATTTGTGTTTTGGAGGGTCATGGGAGAATGTTCATGGTGTTCTACAATATATGCCTTTACCCATGAATCTTCAACTAAAATTGTCATAAAAAAAGTTAACTTATGAAACTCTAATGTACGTGTTGCAAAGAAATTGAATTTAGAGCCTCTAAGTGGATTTAGGCTATCTTATCAAAGAAAAGATAAAGTTTATTTGTTAACTGACAATGAAGATGTTGAACGATTTATTGCTTACATTAGTGTTTTGCAAGAAGATGATGTTACAATGTATGTTGTTGAACATAGAAGTAGTGAAGTTGGGTCAGTAGCGGGTAGTAATCAACTAAGTTCTTCAACCCCAGTTTATGGTGCTCACAATGTACAACGTTGTTATCAACCTCAAATTTAATGGTTCCACCACAATTTCATCACCAAGAAAATTTTGTTTCACCACATTTCCAATACCAAACACAATATCAAACACAATCTCAAAACCCGTAACCTTTTCCTAATCCAAATCCCAATCAACTTTCAGCACCAAATTTCGGTTTCCGTATAGACGAGTTAGACGATTAGAGCAAACAGAAAAAATTGTGAGTACTAGTCAGTATTCAAAATTTGATTTTGGTCAATACCCAGACTTTGATCTTGGTCAATAGTCGGATTTTGATGATGTTTCAGAAGAAGAAACAAACTTTACGTGTAATGATTTTGATATTGGCCAATACCTAAATTTTGATGATGAAATAGCCGTTGCCGAGGAAGATATTGTTGATAATAATGAGGAGGAAGTTACTACTATGAATGAACATGTTGAAAATCCATTATGTAATTTATAAACCCTGAAGAAGAAGAAGAAGAAGTCCCCGAAGAAAGAAAAAGAAAAATAACACGGGAGTATAACTGGAATATGCCAGAATTACTTCAGGTACCGGAAGAGGATAAAACTGTACGTGGCGTATGATTACAAAGAGGATAAAAGATTTTGAAATGTTTCAAGTTAGGACTTTTATTGATAAACATACATGTTCAAGAACCCAAGTTTTTCCTTACCATAGACAAGCAAACAAAAATGTGTTGGGTGGTTTTTCTGGCTGAGTTAATGTTTTTGAATGGCAGGGTATATCGAGGACATGAAATTATGACTGACATGAATGCTCGGTTCAAGATTAGTATCTCATATTCTTAAGCTTGGAGAGCCAAATGTTATGCCTTGGAATTATTGAGGGGTCTCCAGAAGCATCGTTTGCCCAACTGCCGGCTTATTGTCACAATTTAAAGCTGAAAAATCCTGGGTCGGTAACTCATATCAAATAGATAAAGATGGATGCTTCGAGTTGCTGTTTATCGCCATTGGTGCTGCGGTTAGTAAATCAATATAATTTTGTTGACTCATTTTTGTTAGTTACATGCATTTCACATTTAAATGATTATGTCTTGTGTATATTATTTTGTAGATTCGTTCGTTTATTACTTGCATACGCCCAGTATTATAGTTGACGGAGCACATTTGAAAGGTCGATACCTTGGAGTAAACTTATTAGTAGTAGCCATGGATGTTAACAATGGGATGTTGCCAATAGCTTACGGGGTTGGAAAATCTGAAACCTCTGATTCATGGACATGGTTTATGAGGCATCTTAGGGATTATATAGGTCCTATTAGCAATCTGACAATCATATCAGATAGGGCAAACTCAATTGACAACGCTGTTAGAAGGTCTTTTTTAGATGCTTTTCATGGACTTTGTGGTCTTCATTTGTACAGAAATCTAAATCAAGGTCTGCTGGTATAAAAAATCACAAATGGACATACTGGAAGGCTGTAAAAGCTTATCGAGAAGTGGATTGTAATAAGCATATAAATTGTTTAAGACGTGTTTTACCTCAATACGCTCAAACACTAGAAGATGTTGGGTTTGAAATATGGTCAAGAGTACATCAACTTGGAGCAAGATATGGTTTCATGACGTCAAATAGTGTAGAATCAATCAACGCTCTAAGTCATCATTCCCGAAAATTACCCATTACTATGTTAATGGAGTTTTTTTGAGCCTCTATTCAACAGTGGTACTACAAGAAAAGAAACCATGCATGTATTATTTCTTTAAATTCGTAACTATCATATTTTACTAAGTATTATTTATTTAAATTTACAGGAACATTGGAACGTCGTGTTACACCATGGACTTAAAAAAGATAATGAAACGTGTTGTGAAGTCAACGTCATGGAGAGTTGAACTATGTTCAAACACTTTGTTTGAAGTATTGGATAATAACTTAAATGGGCTTGTCGATCTAAATGCAAAGACGTGTAGTTGTATGAAATGACAAACATCTGGTTATCCGTGTGGCCATGTTATAAAAGTTGCTCTTCATCTAAACCAAGATGATTCAAGCGCATACGCTATGGATTGCTACACTACAGAAGTATATCGACAGACTTATGCCGAGATTGTCTACCCTATTCCACATCCTTCTAAGTGGGACATACCAGATGACTTACAAACAATTTTGCCACCAGTCATGGACAACAGGCTACCTGGGCGACCAAAAAATCACGATCGTATACCGTCTAAGGTTGAAGAGAAGATGATATCGACATGTAGTTGGTGCAAGGAAAGTGGTCATACAAGGTTGACCTGTGGATTACCAGTTCCATCACAATTATCTTTTCCTCTACCAAAATATGGATCCTCATCAAAATCCAAAGCTTATATGGTGCCAAGCAAAAGGAAATCAAAATCGCAATCAAAATCAAAATCCCAATCACAACCGGCTTCACCTTTTGGGACTTATTAACTTAGGTGATTTTTTAAATGCAAACGTTGTATTATGTGTATTTTATGTGTGAATGCATACATTTCAGTTAGACATTTATTAGAAACTTGAGTTTGAACATTGCTATGATCTGTTCAGTTGTTATCACTTATCAAATTTTTTGTTGCGATTGTTGCGAAAGTCAAAATTCGAAACGCGAAATCGCAATGTGAAGTTGACTTTCGCGTTGCAAATTTGGCTTTCATGTTGCGAATTTAACTATCGCAATGCGAATTTAACTTTCGCGTTGCGAAAGTGTACCTTCAACAGGTCTTTTTTGCCTTCAACATAGTGCAGATTGAAATTTAAAACAACAAATCAACTTTTACAAATCAATTAACGAAGCAGAAAATAAGAATTATTTACACATCAATTAAACAAATCAACTTTTACAAATCAATTAAACAAGCAAAAAATAATTCTTATTTCCTCATCAATTAAACAAATCAACTTTTACAAATACATCAATTTCACGCAGACAGTTGTTTATGCACAAATACATCAATTTCACGCAGCTCACTTCAGGATCAGGATTAACCTACAGAAACCAAACATTTGCTCAAATAAAACTTTCTACACATCTAAAACCAACAAACAGAAAATTATCTAGGTACTTAACTAAACATTTTCAAACCAACAAAGAGTATATATGTTAATAGCACTTGCTTAAACTTACCAATTTGTGTTGTTTATGCACACTTTTAGCACGCGGATGCAGGTAGGCAGCGTCTCGTATATATCGCTCTAGCTATACAATGCCGAAACCACAAGCCTACTGCACCTCTATCTCTATCTGTGGGAGGTAGAAACTGTTTACTTCATGTCATCAAATGTTCCAAGCACATGCATACGAGAGGACCACAATCCCCTCTAGCTCCCTAAGTTTGTTGTGGCGCAATCTTGTCTCTGATCATTGTAACTTTGAACTTCTTTGTCTTATTGTTTCCATAATTAGTCCAATAATCAATCGCATCCAAGTATTTAGCCAAATGAGTGCTCCCTCCCTTACAAATAATATCTCTCAAATCAGACAATGGTATGTAATTCAACATGTTGTCATATACCATTGTCTTCAGGGATGAGAGCTGAAGCTCGACGAGAAGCCAATGACGACGTTCCAAAATAGGGATAAACACTTGCAATCATAAATAATAATTCAATTGCGCACATCAAATTTTTATTTATGAACACCTTTAAAATATTCAAAAATAAATACTAACCTTATCGACCTCCCACCACGCAGGATAAAGTTTAGCTTTTCCATTACCCAACACATATGAAGTGTCTCTCTGATCCTTCAAGTGAGATATGTGAAAAGACATCGGCATAATAGTCAATCATGTATTTTTTATTTTCTTCAATTTTCTTATTATCAGAAGACGTGACACCCATGCATCAATATGATGTTTTATAAAAAAATACATACATTAGTGAATTTCATAAATTTTAAAAAATTAATCAAAATGCAATATAAGAAGAATATAAGACTTACCCCCGGATGAAATAGCCATTGTCTTCAACCCCTAATAACACACCCCACCAAGACCGATCAAGAAACAAATGCATATCATCGTCGAGTTTGCATATATCAGCGCAACACCCTTGGCTCCGCTCATGTAGATAAAAATCAACTGCGGTCTTAGCCCAAAGGATATTATCTAGAATTGTGTACGGTAGTGTTCTCCTCTCCACTTCAGATACCGAAATGGTACTGACCGATAACTCATATGAAAGCCAACTCTCATCCATCATGTCGGGCACGTGAGGGGGTTTATCAATATGTCGACATATTATGCCATGTGAATCGGGCTCTCGAACGGTGGGAGGGACCTCTTAAACGATGACAGGGGCCTCTTGAATGGTTGGAGGGGCCTCTTGAAGGATGATAGGGGCCTCTTGAATGATAGGAGAGGCCTCTTGAATGATGACAGGTGCTTCGGGCTTATTCTTATAGAGTCTTGGCACTATTAGGGGTGAATGGAGACGTAATGGCACATGCACGACGTCTGATGCATGAACCCCGTCGTGCAAGAAAACCCGACGTAAAGCATCTACCTTATCGGGCTGCTAAAAATAAATTAATACATAATCAGTAAATAAACAAATAAATAATGCCGAAAAAAGGTTATTTGCATTTTTAGAATAGTATTAAACAAACTTACCTCATTGCGTAGAGTATGAACCGCATTCTGCAACGATACAACAATCTCACGTAGCGGCTACCTCATCACGTAAAGTAGATACCTCACCACGTAAAACACCATTTTCATCGCGTAAACCTCTACCTCACCATGTAAAGACTGTACCTCATCACGCCATGCACCATTGTCTCATGTAAAGTACCGACCTCCTCACACAAAGCATTGACCTCATCATATAACTCCCCTAACTCATCCCGTGGAGGTGGAGAACAGGGAGATAAATGTCGTGGCATCTTTGTCGGTCGCCTATCATGATGTGATGGTGGAGAAGAGGCTCAATGATGTGATTGAATAGGTGATGGCTCTCGTTGTGGAGGTGTATAATCAGCTCAATCAGGTGATGGCTCTGGGTGAGGTGATGGCTCTCGAAGTGGGGGCTGCTCATCATCTGTGCCATCAAAAAAATGCTTACTAGCTTACCACCAATAAGTGGCAAGCTCAACCTCTGTGGGTGTCAGCCTTTGTAATGGATAGTTGGACTCCTAACAATATAAAAGCTCAAACAAAGTTAAATGTCTACTAGTAATAACTTGTTTATATATGGTAGTATTTGTGTTAACTTACATCATTCATCGTCGTATATAGTAGTAACTCTTCCCAATCCAACAGTCGGATCCTCCTCCATGAAATAGCCCTAGGAATATTATTTGAATTTTTAATTGTATATGTATGCATGCTGGGAAAAGCCTCAAATATCCAAATCTACAAACAATATAATACACAAACATTAGTAATTGTTAAATAATTAATTATAATTTTGGAAACATTATATAAAAATTCTTACCTTAAAGGCCCAAATAAAGCCTGCCAAAGTGTATTTGGAACCATGGTCACGCAAACTTATTCGATCCTCAAAGGCAGACGACAACTTTTTTCAGGTAGCTTTCCATAGATATGAACCCCATGGAAACAGGTTCCATGCATTTAGGTCCTCTACCAATAATATTAGGTCCTCAAAAATAGGTTGTCTGGCCTCTTTGCCTAGAAAGACGGCATGCAAAAGTAATAAATGACATACTCGGACAACATCGAGGTCATCTATCAGAGTAAAACCGTCTTTAACAAATAATCTCTTCAAGTTGTCAATGTGTAAAATCAGCTTCGCCTTTGCCAGCTCAGGAAAAACCCGAGATAACCATGATGGGCGGGCGATATGACTAGTGTACCGACCTACATGATCGTGTCCGAAGCGTAGACCAGTGATTAAGCAAAACTCCTCCCGCCCAAAACAAGTATACGCCGGTGGAAATGAAACCATATCTCTTCATCACCACGTTGTATCCTCTCGGGTAGATCGTTAGTCAAGGTATGAAGAAACAAATGGTTCAACATAGCATCTCCACCTGCATGTTGTACTTTCAGCCATGGCCCGAAGCAAGTATCCTCAAACGATTTTCTTTGTACAGGTGTAAGTGTCTTAGCAATTGTAGTGGCTAGGCTTAATTTATTCCTTAGAGTCAATGAAGCCGAAAAAAATTCCTAACAAAAACAGTAATAACATACTAAGTTAGATATACCAAAAACATACACTATAAACATACATGATATTAAACAGTGAAAACAAAACCAAATATGTTTCAAACTAGCACGGTATTCACCCAAGTTATTATTCTATCATAGTTCACAAAATGCATCAGATAACATTGTGAAGTTAATATTTGTCTTTGTTTTTTGGTTGAAGTGATGCAATTCATTCAAGTTTCAATTTGCAGAAGAATAATAGTTTCTGAAACTTAAAATTGCAACGCGAAAATGAAAATCGCAACGCGAAAATGAAAATCGCAACAAGAAAATGAAAATCGCAACTTAAGTTTCAAATAGTCTTCTGCAAATTGAAACTTCAACGAATTGCATTACTTCAACCAAAATACAAAACAAAGACAAATACTAACTTTACAGGGTTAAAGACTAAACAGTTTAGCAGTATTGACAGCAACCGAATGAATTTACTAAGCAATCTAAGTGAAATGGTTAATCTATTACTGAAATTACCAGTAAATTTATCATCAATTTAAATATAAAAAATCTAATAATAATACAAAAGTTTTAAAATAAAAATAATTAAAAAACTAACCCTCGGAGGTTGATTTTCCATATCTGACCGTGAATGGTTGTGAGGGTGGCTCTGAGAGATGGAGATAGATAGATTTCGCCGGAGATGGGGACGGATTTCGTCGGAGATGGGGACGGATATCGTCGTAAAGAGTGAGAGATGGAGATGAGACTGAGTTGTGATTTAGGGTTTTAGGTTATGATTTACGATTATACTGTTTACATTTGTGTTGCGAAATAAATATTGTGTTTCGAATTCAAAAATAAAAATCGCGTTGTGAAAATAAACGCCCTTTGCGAACTTGACTTATGTATTGCGAATTTGACTTCTGTGTTGCGAATTTGGAAAATCGCAATGTGAATTTGGAAAATCGCAATGCGATTTACATATTCGTGTTGCGAATTTGGAAACTGAGTTGCGAAATTGGAGTTCGCGTTGCAAATTTGTTGGTCATTTCGCAAATCCAAAAAAGTTGGTTAAATCGTATATTATAAGACATTTTCGTTCACTGAAGTTATTTTCTCATAAAAATTACTATAGATGGACAGTTGAAAAGGATGTTTGATTATTTAAGCCAATAATATTTCCACCTAGCACGAATGTGGGAGATCAATTATTATGCCCAATAATCTAACGTTTCCTTAGAATTTTGGAAACATGACAGGGTTTTCGAAAAGGTTGTCGACCTACTTCAGGAATCACCAGTAGTCACCCCCTGAGCATACTTGCGAGAGATATACTATTGACTCCTAATAAGTAAACATTGCCTTGTGTTTGAAAACATGATGCAATCAAACAATTTATTAAACCTAATTTAACAAAGGGTTGATTAAGGCTTTTTTTCTAATTTAAAGTGTCAAATTATGAAATTAAAGAACTTAGGGCTAAACCTGATAGTGGAGTTTCTAATATTAATTCTAATTTATTTTACCCAAATATTGAGTCGAATAATTGAAATGGACCTTCGGGCATATTAAAGCGAAAGTCAAATCAAATTATTCCCTATATTAAAGGACTAAGGTGAAATTAAACGTAAAGTGAAGTTGATTACCCTAATTTGTCAAATAAATATCTAATTAAAAGTTCAAGGATAAAAGTGTGAAAATCTAAATCTAAAGGCTCGGTTTAAAACTAAATCTAAAGGCTCGGTTTAAAACTAAATAATTAATCAATACTAAACTACAAAGCATGTAAAATTACAAACAAAATAATAACAGTAACCAAAACTAACTAAAGGTGTACGAAGACCCAATCTATATAAGAACAAATATGTAAAAAGACGTATTAAAACATTCTATGGATAATTAAAATGCTATTGTATGCTATTAACATGCTGGTATTTAATGTGTAATATGAAAACACCAAGACTATGTACTCTATGTGGTATACATATATGCGTATGTTGATGCACAATATAACATAATGTATACATGAATGCATGAAATAAGTATCTAATGAGGTGACCAAACTCAACTTTACCTACATGGCTAATATGAATATAAACCTAAAATATAATTATATATAGAGAAAATAACCTCAGTGACCAAAAATGCCTTATAATATACGATTTTAACCAACTTTTTTTGGATTTGCCAAAATGACCAACTAACTCGCAATGCGATCGATAATTCGCAACGCGATCTCCGGTATCGCAAATCAGTTTCCAGATTCACAACGCGATTCTGACTATCGCATTGCGATTTCCCAAATTCGCGTTGCGATTTCCCAAATTCGCGTTGCGATTTTCCTAATTCGCAATGCGAATACGTAATCGCATTTCGATTTTCCTAATTCGCATTGCGATTTAGTAAATCGCAACGAGATTCTGACTATCGCAATACTGAATTTCAAATTCGCAACTCGATTTCTAAATTCGTAATAGGTTTTAATTTCGCAACACAAATGTTTTGGGTATAAAAATACGCAGCAGCAGCAACTCATAACCTAAATCCCTAAATCGTAACTCATTCCATCTCCATCTATCACTCTCTCCGGCGACATCCGTTCCTATATCCAATGACATCCTTCCCCATCCGGCAACAGGTTTTAGTTTCGCAGCTCGTTTGTTTAGTAAATTAATTTACAATAATGAAATCATCTAATGTTGATCATGTTTGGATAGATTTGTGTTTTGGAGGGTAATGGGAGAATGTTCACTATGTTTTACAATATATGCCTTTACCCATGAATCTTCAACTAAAACTGTCATTAAAAAAGTTAACTTATGAAACTCTAATGTTACGTGTTGCAAATAAATTGAATTTAGAGCCCCTAAGTGGATTTAGGCTATCTTATCAGAGAAATGGTAAAGTTTATTTGTTAACCGACAATGAAGATGTTGAACGATTCATTGCTTACATTAGTGTTTCAAGTGATGATGTTACATTGTATGTTGTTGAACCTAGAAGTAGTGGAGTTGGGTCAGTAACAGGTAGTAATCAACTAAGTTTTTCAACCCCAGTGTGCTCAAACACTAGAAGATGTCGGGTTTGAAAGATGGTCAAGAGTACATCAACTTGGAGCAAGATATGGTTTCATGACGTCTAATAGTGCAGAATCAATCAAAGCTCTAAGTCGTTATTCCCAGAAATTACCCATTACTATGTTAATGGAGTTTTTTCGAGCCTCTATTCAACAGTGGTACTACAAGAAAAGAAACTATGCAGGTATTATTTCTTTAAATTCGTAACTTATCATATATTTTACTAAGTATTATTTATTTAAATTTACAGGAACATTGGAACATCGTGTTACACCATGGACAGAAAAAAAAGATAACGAAACGTGTTGTGAAGTCAACGTCATGGAGAGTTGAACCATATTCAAACACTTTGTTTGAAGTACTGGATAATAACTTAAATGGGCTTGTCGATCTAAATGCAAAGACTTGTAGTTGTATGAAATGGAAAACATCTGGTTATCCGTGTGGCCATGTTATAAAAGTTTCTCTTCATATAAACCAAGATGATTCAAGCGCATACGCTATGGATTGCTACACTACAGAAGTATATCGACAGACTTATGGCGAGAATGTCTACCCTATTCCACATCCTTCTGAGTGGGACATACCAGATGACTTACAAACAGTGTTGCCACCAGCCATGGACAGAAGGCTACCTGGCCGACCAAAAAGTCACGATCGTATACCGTCTAAGGGTGAAGAGAAGAAGATATCGATATGTAGTCGGTGCAAGGAAAGTGGTCATACAAGGTTGACATGTGGATCACCAGTGCCATCACAATCATCTTTTCCTCTACCAAAATATAGATCCTCATCAAAATCCAAAGCTCATATGGTGTCAAGCAAAAGGCAATCAAAATCGCAATCATCTTTAAAATCCCAATCACAACCGGCTTCACCTTTTGGGACTGTTAACTTAGGTGATTTTTAAATACAAACGTTGTATTTTGTGGATTTTATGTGTGAACTTTTAACATTTTCAGTTAGGCATGTATTAGTAACTTGAGTTTAAAAATTGCTATGATCTATTCAGTTGTTATCACTTATTAGGCATTCATTTGACTATCACAACATGGAAATGACGTTCGCAATCATCTTAATGTCTATCGTAACGCGGAAATTACTATCACAACGAGAGAATTGCAATGCAAAATGAAAATCGCAACGTGAAAATCGCAACGCGGAAATGACTATCGCAATGCGAAATGAAAATCGCAACGAGAGAATCGCAATGCGAAATGAAAATCGCAACGAGGGAATCGCAATGCGAATTGAAAATCGCAACGCGAATTTAGTTTCGCGTTGCGATTTTAGTTTCGCGTTGCGATTTTAATTTCGCATTGCGATTCTCTAGTTGCGATTTTCATTTCGCATTGCGATAGTCATTTTTGCCTTCAACATAATGTAGATTGAAATCAACAAAATCAACCATTACATTTCAATCAATTAAACAAGCACAAATAAGAATTATGTTCACATCAATTAAACAAATCATCTTTTACAAATCACCTTTTACAAATCAATTAAACAATCAAAAAATAAGCAATAATTCTTATTTCCTCATCTACTATTGAATCAACTTTTGCAGCCATACATCATTTTCACGCATCTCACTTCTGAGATTAACCTGCAGAAACCAAACATTTGCTCAAACAACACTTTCTACACATCTAAAACCTACAAACATCAAATTATTGAATTCTAGGTACTTAACCAAACATTTTCAAACCAAAAGCCTATAAACTTACCAATTTTTTATGGAAATTTTTATAACGCGGATGCAGGTAGGTAGCGTCTCGTATATATCGATCTAGCCATATAATGTCGAAACCACAAGCCTACTGAAGCTCTATCTCTATCGGTGGGAGGTAGATACTTTATACTTCCTGTGATCAAACGCTCCAACGCCAAGTATACGAGAGGACCACAATCCCCTCTGGGTCCTTTCGTTTGTTGTGGTGCGGTCTCGTCTCTGCTAACTGTAATATTGAGCTTCTTTGGCTTCTTGTTTCCAGAACGAGTCCAATAATTTATCACATCCAAGAATTTAGCCAAATGAGAGCTCCATCCCTTAATAATATCTCTTAAATCAGCCAATGATATGTAATTTATCATGCTGTCATATACTATTGCCTTAAGGGATGGGAGCTGAAGCTCGACGAGAAGCCAATGTTTACGTTCCAAAACAGGGATAAACACATGCAATCATAAGTAATAATTCATTCATTTGATCACTTATTTATGAATACCTTTAAACTCAATCTAAAATAAATACTAACCTTATTGACCTCCCACCATGCAGGATAAAGTTTAGCTTGTCCATTGCCCAACGCAAATGATTCATCTCGTTGATTCTTCAAGTGAACGGCGTTAAAAGACGTCGGCATAATTGTATATCATGTATTTCTTTTATTTTCCTTAAGTTTCCTAATTATTAGAAGACGTGACACCCACGCATCGATATGCTGTTTTACAAAAAAAGACATATATTAGTAACTTACATAAATTTTAAAAAAAATCAAATTGAAATATAAGAAAAATATAAGACTTACCCCTCCATCGAAATAGCCATTGTCTTCGACCCCTAATAATACGCCCCACCAAGACCGATCAAGCAACAAATAGATATCATCGTTAAGCTTGCATATGTCAGTGAAACACCCCTGGCTCCGCTCATGTAGATAAAAATCAACTACAGTCTTAGCCCAAAGGGTGTTATCTAGAATTGTGTCTGGTAGTTGTCTCCTCTCCACTTCAGATACCGGTATGGTACTGACCGGTAACTCATACGAGAGCCAAATCTCATCCATCATGTTCGGCACATCAGAGGGTTTCTCAAGAATCTTACATATGACGCCATGTGAATCGGGCTCTTGAATAGTGAGAGGGACCTCTTCAACGATGACAGTGGCCTCTTGAACGGTGGGAGGGGACTCTCGAGGAATGATAGGGGCCTCTTCAACGATAGGAGTGGACTCTTGAGGGATGAAAGGCGAGTCGGGCTTCTTCTTGCGGTGTCTTTGCACTATTGGGGTGTACGGAGACTTAATAGCACGTGCACGCCGTTTGATGCGTGAACTCTGTCGTGCAAGAAAAACCCGACGTAAAGCATCCACCTTATCGGGCCGCTAAATAATTAAATACAAAAATCAATAAATAAACAGACATGATATTTAAACAGTGAAAACAAAGACAAATATGTTTCAAACTTGCATTGAATTCACCCAAGTCATTATTCTATCATAGTTCACAAAATGCATCAGATAACAAAGGCAAATATGTTTCAAACTTGCAACATTGTCAACTTAGTATTTGTCTTTGTCTATTGGTTGAAGTAATGCAATTCATTCAAGTTTCAATTTGCAGAAGAAGAATAGTTTCTGGAACTTAAAATCGTAACGTGAAAAATGACTATCGCAACGCGAAATGAAAATCGCAATGCGAAACGAAAATCGTAACGCGAAATAAAAATTGCAACGAGAGAATCGCAATGCGAAATTAAAATCGCAACGCGATTATAGTTTCACGTTGTGATTTTTGGTTTCGCATTACGATTTTCATTTCGAGTTGCGATTCTCTCGTTGCGATTTTCGTTTCGCGTTGCGATTTTCATTCTCTCGTTGCGATTTTCATTTCAACCAAAAGATAAAACAGTGTTGCTAAAATATAGTTTCAAGAATAAACTATTTCTTCTTCTTCTACAAATTGAAACTTGAATGGATTGCATTACTTCAACCAAAAGATAAAACAAAGACAAATACTAACTTTAGAGTATTAAAGAATACACAGTTTAGCAGAATTGGCAGCAAACGAACAAATTTACTTTCAACCAAAAGACAAAACAAAGACAAATACTAACTTCACAGTGTTAAAGAATACACAGTTTAGCAGAATTGGCAGCAACCGAACAAATTTACTTTCAACCAAAAGACAAAACAAAGACAAATACTAACTTCACAGTGTTAAAGAATACACAGTTTAGCATAATTGGCAGCAACCGAATAAATTTACTTCAACCAAAAGACAAAACAAAAGACAAATACTAACTTCACAGTGTTAATAAATAGTTTAGCAGTATTGGCAGCAACCGAATAAATTTACTAAGTAATCTAAGTGAAATGGTTAATCTAAGTGAAATTACGAGTAAATTTATCATCAAGTTAAATATGGAAAATCTTAAACTTACCTCGTTGCGTAGAGTATGAACCATATTCTGCAACGATACTACCATCTCACGTAGAGCGACAACCTCACCACGTAAAGTAGACACCTCTACACGCCATGCATCATCGTTATCGCGTAGAGTACCGATCTCCTCACGCAAGGCATTGACCTCATCACGTAACTCTCTTGACTCATCCCGTGGAGGTGGAGGTGGAGAACAGGGAGATAGAAGTCGTGGCATCTTTTCCGGTCGCCTATCATGAGGTGATGGTGGAGAAGAGGTTCGATGATGTGACGGGATAGGTGATGGCTCTCGTTGTAGAGGTGTATAGTCGGGTCGATCAGGTGATGGCTCTGGGTGAGGTGATGGCTCTCGAAGTGGAGAAAGTGGAGGCTGCTCATCATTCGTGCCATCAAGAAAACGCTGACTAGCTTGCCACCAATCAGTGGCAAGCTCAGCCTCCGTGGGTCAGTCTCATTATGGAGTGTTGGCCTCCTAAAATATAAAAACTCAAACAAATTTAAACGTCTACTATTAATAACTTGTTTATATATGATAGTATTTGTGTTAACTTACATTATTTATTTTCGCATATGGTATTAAGTCTTCCCAATCCAACAAACGTTTCCACTTCCAGGAAATAGCCCTAGGAATATCATTTGAAGTTTTTAATGCATATGTCTGTATGCTGGGGAAAGCCTCGAATATCCAAATCTACAATCAATATAATAACAAACATTTGTAATTGTTAAATAATTAATTATAAATTTGAAAACATTATATAGAAATTCTTACCTTAAAGGCCCAAACAAAGCCTGACAAAGTGTATTTCGACCCATCGCCACGCAAACTTTTGCGGTCATCAAAGGCAGACGACAACTTAGTCCAGGTAGCTTTCCATATATACGAACCCCACGGAAACAGATTCCATGCATTTAGGTCATCTACCAATAATATTAGCTCCTGAGGAATAGGTTGTCTGGCCTCTCTGCCTAAAAAGTCGGCATACAAAAGTAGTAGAAGGCATACTCGGACAACATCGACGTAATTCATCCGAGTAAAACCATCTTTCTTATTAAACAATTTCTTCAGGTCGTCGACGTGTAAGTTTGGCTTCTCTATTGACTCATCAGGAAAAACCCTGGATAACCATGATGGGCGGGTGATATGACGAGTATACCGGCCTACATCATCGTGTCCGAATCGTAGACCAGTGATTAGGCAGAACTCCTTTCGCCCAAAACAAGTATACGCCGGTGGAAAATGAAACCATATCTCTTCCTCACCACGTTGTATACTGCCAGGTAGATCGCTAGTCATGGTCTGAAGCCACAAATTGGTCAAATTAGCATCTCCACCCGGATGCTGTACTCTCAGCCATGGCCCGAAGCAGGTTTCCTCAAACAATTTTCTTTGTGCAGGTGAAAGCTTCGAAGCAAATATAGTGGCTAGGCTAACTTTATTCCTTAATGTCAATGAAGCCGAAAAAAATTTCTACAAAAACAATAAACATACCAAGTTAGATATACCAAAAACTACACTCTGAAGATATACCAAAAACAATAAACATAAATAGTAGTTTATTCTTGAAACTAAAATTTGCAACACTGTTTTGTCTTTTGGTTGAAATGAAAATCGCAACGAGAGAATGAAAATCGCAACGCGAAACCAAAATCGCAATGTGATTTTGGTTTCGCATTGCAATTCTCTTGTTGCGATTTTTATTTCGCGTTGCGATTCTCTCGTTGCGATTTTCATTTCTCTCTTTGCGATAGTCATTTTCGTGTTGCGATTTTCATTTTAATGTTGCGATTTTAAGTTTAGAAACTATTCTTCTTCTGCATTACTTCAACCAAAAGACAAAACAAAGACAAATACTAACTTCACAGGGTTAAAGACTAAACAGTTTAGCAGTATTGGCAGCAATCGAATGAATTTAATAAGAAATCTAAGTGAAATGGTTAATCTATTATTGAAATTACCAGTAAACTTATCATCAATTTCAATATGAAAAACCTAAAATAATGCAAAAATTTCAAAATAAAAATAATTAAAAAAACTAACCCTCGGAGGTTGATTTTCCATTTCTGAATGATTGTGAGGGATTTCTGACCGTGAATGGTTGTGAGGGATTTCGCCAGCGATGGGGACGGAAATCTTCGGAGATGGGGACGAATTTCGTCGTAGAGAGTGAGAGATGGAGATGGGATTGAGTTGTAATTTTAGGTTTTAGGTTATGAGTTGCGATTACGGGATATACTGTGGACGGTTCAGTTTCCGATTTATTAAGAAATTCGTGTTTGGAATTTGAAAAAAAAATACGCGTTAATACGAATGACGCTATGTAAATCGCATTGCGATAGTCAGATTCTCATTGCGATTTACGTATTCGCATTGCGATTTTCCTAATTCGCATTGCGATTTACGTATTTGCTTTGCGATTTACGTATTCTCATTGCGAATTATGAAAATCGCAACGCGAATTTGGGAAATCGCAATGCGATAGTCAGAATCGCGTTGCGAATCTGGAAACTGATTTGCGATACCGGAGATCACATTGCGATTTAGTTGGTCATTTTGGCGAATCCAAAAAAAGTTGGTTAAAATCGTATATTATAAGGCATTTTTGGTCACTGAGGTTATTTTCTCTTTTATATATATATATATGCATATATATATACACAAGCCCTTTTAATGCATTTCAAATACAGTAACTTAGATATATAGATGTGAATGGAGTAAAAATTAATTAAAAAGGAGAGAAACAAATTAGTAAAAAAATAAAACTAAATAATATACAACTCTTTAATAAAGGAAAAAAAGGAAATATATTAAAAACGATAGAGGAAATCAAATGCACAGCTAATTAATAATGAAAAGTTAAATAAACAAGGAAACTAGATTAAAATAAATTATTGAAACATTGTAAAAAAAAAAAGCAAATCAAAATGAATATCACAATCAAATAACAAACAAGCAAGCATGAGGACCAAAATGAAATAAAAGAAATGTAAGTGTGAAAATCGAAATAATAGAAAAACAAGCAATGGTGACTTAAATTTAAATATGCGGAAACTATGGAGGAAAAAAGTGCAAAAAAAAAAAATCAGAAGGCTTCAATAGAAGGAAATCAAAGGGCAAGGTCTAGTGACCAAACTGTAAAAACCTGACAAACGTTAGATGGCCTGAAAACAAATAAACCAAATATTAATACTGAGAACTAAAAATGGAAAATAGCAAGATAAGGACATTAATTTTAAAATATATTGAATTAAATTGAAATTGGTGAGTAAATTGAAAGAAAGCAAAGGTAAAATGGTTGCGGAGATGGATTGACCATCAGAGGCTAAAACGCATAGGTATGGTCCCAAAACGACGTCGTATTACTTCAGGTATAAAAATACTTCAGGTTCCCCTCTATTTTCTTTTCTTCATTCTTCTCTTATTTTTCTCATTTCTTTTTTTAGAGAGAGAATCTCTCCCTTCTCTGTAAACTTCTCAAGAATCCCGCAAGAGTCCCTCCGCCGGTCGCCGTGTCGACCTCCTTCGTCGGTGGTTGTTTGGGCCCAAAACTGATGGGGTGGCTTGTCTTAGTGTCGTGAGCTCGAATCGGGGCTCTGTTTCACGAGATCCAACCTCTAACTCGATAAAAATGGTTGAGAACACTTTTTCTTTTGGTGCTCCAATCTCCTCCGGCCACCGTTGGATCGAGCTGGCTCCGACATATATAGTTCCCCTCCTCTATGCGCTTCTCGTCACCATTTAGATTCAGTGATGGAGACTTCGAATGCCGATGATATTTCGATCGAGAGGTAAAACCCTTCTCTTTTCTCTTTTTGTTTTCTTTTTTCTTGTTTGATTAACTTGAATGACATAAAACAAAAAATAAAAAAAAGTTGGCTTGATATTTCTTCCCTCGAAAATGTTAGGGTCAAGTCCCTTTATACAAAAATGTTTATAGTTTTTGAAATAGGGAGGGAGTTTTACAAAAAAAAAATTAAAATCCCCCTAACCTCCTTTTTCTCATTTCACCCTCGGTTTTATAACAACCCGATTACATAAGTCCAAAAATAAAAAATTACAACATTTTCTTTTGTTGCATGTGATCTACTGTGGCTGAGTTGGGTCGGTTGGTGGCACAGTGACCAGGCGTGACAGGAATATGGAGGTGGCGTGTTGGAGCATTTTGGCCACTATAACCGGGCAATAGCCGGGGAATTCAATGCCCCAGATAATAAGGGATTTTATCCTTTTTTTCCTTTTTATTTTAAATTAATTTTATAAAATAATTATATATATTTGTGGTAAAAAATTAGTGCTTACAACTACCCCTTTTTGCTCATTACTGTGAAACAGGAATAGAGCAAAGACGTAAAGTACCAATTTTTATCGGTTCGGTCCATTAGTGAAACTTGGAGCTCCAAGTTCTTTTCATTATGAACTTTCACTTTTTTTCAAAGGCAACTGCTGAGGTTGAACAAGTTCTTCTCATCGGGCGAGTTCTTTTCATTATGAACTCTTCGCTTGGGATGTCAATCCACTTCCTTCTACGATGGGTAAGACATGTTTGAACAAGGTCTTCTCATTATGAACTTCTTCTTTTGGAAATGTTGATCCAACTTCTTCTGTGATTGAAGAGTAAATTCTTCACTGCAAATACTCTTCTCTTTGTTTCGTTCTCTTGGTTGAGTCTCATCTCTAGTTCTTCAAGCTTGATCTCTCACCAGGGTTCTTTCTTGATCCTCCACTGATTCGTTATTTCATTTTACAATCTAACGGAATATCTCTATGAGCATTTGAAAATCTTCTTATTTAGCTTGCTCCAACATCACAAATGACGAACCTGAGACGAATACATCTGCCATTAATTATCACATCTAGGAATTTATTATTATTTTTCTTTTTTGACTTCTTTCATTTTTTTTTTTTTTTGCATTTCTCATTTTTAGTATTTTTTTTCTCTGTTTTTCTACTCTTTTTTAATTTTCTTTTTATTTTTTTTTATTTATTTTAACACAATATGAAAACATCTTGCCCGAAGTTCATACATATGGTCCAAAGGACTTATCTTCTTGCTTGAAAGGCTTATAGATGACCCGAAGGATTTAGGCATCATGCTCGAAAGACTTAACGATGGCCTGAATGAATTACTAATTAAGAAACTTTGGAAATCGTTTCCTTACTTTTCAAAAAAAATAATTTTTAAGAAATATTTAAATGAGAAACTTTGAAAATCGCTTTCTCATTTTTTGAAAATCATGTGAAAACATCCAGCCCAAAGGTCTTATGGATGGCCCGAAGGACTTATCATCTTGCTCGAAAGGATTGTAGATAACCCGAAGGATTTATGCATCATGCTTGAAATACTTACTGATGGCCCAAAGAACTTACTAAGTAAGAAACTTTGGCAATTGTTTTCTTACTTTCCAAAAATCAATTTTTAGAAAATACTTAAATGAGAAACTTTGAAAATCGCTTTCTCATCTTGTGAAAATATCCTGCCCAAAGGTCTTATGGATGGCCCGAATGACTTATCATCTTGCTCGAAAGACTTATAGATGACCCGAAAGATTTAAGCATCATGCTCGAAAGACTTATTGATAGCCCGAAGGACTTACTCATCAAGAAACCCTTGAAAATCAAGCTTAGTTTCTTAAAAAACTTTCGTTTATAGTTATCATCAAGAAACTCCTAAAAATTAGGCTTAACTTCTTTTAAAAATTCAATGGGAGAATTCATCAAGAAACCCCTAAAAATCAGGCGTATCTTCTTTAAAAAATCATTGGAAGTAATCATCAAGAAAGCTCTGAAAATCAGGGTAGCTACTTAAAAAGTTCATCATGTCAAGAAAGCTCTGAAAATCAGGCTTAGTTTCTTTAAAAACTCATTTAAAAATCATCATGAAACTTCTAAAAATCCAAGTTAGTTTCTTTGAAAACTCATTTAATAATCATCAAGAAACTTCCAAAAATCGGACTTAGCTTTTTTCAAAACTCATTTAAAAATATCAAGAAACCCCTAAGAATTAGGCTTAGTTTCTAAAATTATTTTTAAAACATCAATTAAACCCTGACAATCATGCTTAGTTTCTAAAAATATCTTTTTAAACACCATGTCAATCTTCAAGAAACCTTTGAAAAAAAGACTTAGTTTCTAGAAAACATATTAACATTAGTTGGGTAACATGCCCCACTTCAAAAATGATGATTGTTATGTGTATTGGGTTCCTCAATTCTTAAGTTTCTGCCACTCTTAATGCAATTCCATTCATTTGAGGCTTGAATTTTGACTTTTATTTCTCTTCTTTTCTTAAAAAATCTATAAGAATTATGTATATATGTATGACAAGATGAATGCACTTACATGTCTCTAAATGTAATGCATGACTTTATTGTATACATAAATGTTGATCATTCTTCTTCTCGCCTCAAAGTGGAGACCTCAGTCTTCCTTCACTTGATCACCTTTGAATGGAACCTGCCTCAATATCGAGGTAGCAACTTGCCAGCTCAGGTTTTCAATATTTTGGGGAGCAACCTGATCATCTTGTGGTCTTTGTTTGCTATCTTCATTTCAGAGGAAATGTTTTCTCTCTCGAATTCTTATTATGATCAGGTATATGGCCTTGACACCATTTTTTTCCCTGACTTGACCGCTCAATCAAATTTGTTTCTCAAAACTCATCTTTTAATTGAAGCATGAATGGACTGTTTTTCAAGGTAAGATTTTTTTTTTTGTTTTTATCTTTTAACCCTGACACTCTAAGTGGTGATGCTCTTTTTCAGGGTCTTCTTGATCTCGATCTTGTTGTCTCCACATGATTGAGATTTTTTGGGAATACCCTAATGCGGAACCATCGAGAGTCAATATTTGATTTTGAATGATTTGATCCTCGTACCATTTGTCAATGACCACAAGCTATCATCTTGGGTAAACAGAAGAGCTACCACATGTCTTATTTGGTCTGGTCAAAGTTTATGGGCCTTCTCTTTTCATGAGATCTTAAAAATAGTTGGATATTTAAGAAGTGACCAATTTTTCCTTGATATGAATTGAGATACCAGGAAATATCGGGGTAAGTTGTGACCTTTCTTGTTCAGTCCATTATCTCATTGCTTCCTCATTGCTTATTTCTTGGCTTTGGTTTCTGTATATGAGCCTCGTCAAGTTCAAGGATCTCTTTCTCGAGGGATTGTCTTGTTTGAAAATATTTTTCTCATTTCTTCTATTTTAGAAATCAAAGAATGAAATAATTTTTGTAAAGTATTTCCCCTTAATTCAAGCTCACAATTGAAGCAAATCATAAACATGAGTTCATAGAATATAAAAAAAAAATCATTTTTTAAATTTTCAAAGTTATACTCCTTTGACATGTGTCACGACTGGTGGGTTAGTTTCAGGTTGGCTTCCAATTTTCTATGGTTTCAACCATCGAGATATCCTTATTTGTTTATATGCCCATTTGAACCTTGTGACACGCCCCTCTTTCTCGGCTTATGTGGATGCATACAAAATAAAGTAATTATCATATTTAATTGCTAGACTTTTTTGGAACACTTCTGTTTCAGTTCTATAAAATAGTTCATTTGTTCAAGTTTTGTAAACTCCTTTAGTAGAGGCAGTGTCAAAAATATCAATCTAAATATAAAATTCCTGAGTTCTTATGTGATATCGACTATAATAGGTGGTCCTTAACTCTCTTAGTCCATTTTTACAGAAACCCCTTGTTTAGTAAATTTGATTTAATTTGAAATTGTTTGGCTAGCTGAATTCAGCTTTATTGTGTGTGTGTGTGTGTGTATATATATATTATAATCACCTTTATCGGTCTAGCTGAATCTATTCATAAAGTTATGGCATTTAAATAATTGCTTTAGAGGAACAATTCAAGCTTTATTTTATACATATTATAATTACGTTCATGGGTATGTCAATTTAATTTCTTAAGCTCGTCGAGGAGAACCTGTTATAGTCTAGGTGTTGTTAAAGGTCAGGAAATCTCATCTTTAGAATTCAATTCCCAAGCAACTGACTTAAACTAAATTCATCTACTCAAATATTCCATCTGAATAGATTAGAGTCACCATCGAACGTCATCATTAGAAGTAGAACCCAATAAGCTTTGCAACCTCGTATGCAATATGCCTATTTCGTCTGCTCTAATACATACATGAATGTCAAACCTTTAATTGTCTCTTCATATGAGGAGAATGTTATCTTGTTCCCTGCATAACAAGGGTATGGTATTCTAGTGTATCTTTTAGCGTAAGATTAAGGGCTCTTATTTTATACGAGTTCAGTCTAGTCACTTTGTCAAAGATTTATAACTCTAATTATTTAAAGAACCTTTAGTTCAATTGATATTTAGAGAATTTCAAGATTGAAACTTGTTTATTGCTCATAGTTTGAAAAGAGTAGTGTTTTTAAGATTAAAAACTTCCTAACATTAGAGAAAAAGAGAAAACATATTAAAAACATATTCCTTTCATGAATAGTGTAGCTAAACTCCATAGAGGGCAAACAACAAAGTCATGTGATCTCATATCGCCCCATGTTATTCGTCTGATGTTATAGAGCGTCTGCTTTAATTGAATGTTGCATCTAGGGCTTTGGTGCCCCAATTAGGTCCGACATCCATTGTTCAACCAACTCTTGAGTTAATGTTCCTTTACTAACTAGCGTCTCTATTTCCTTCATCAATAGACAGTAGTTCCCTGTAGAATGCATCGGTACTCCCATGTGGAAATCACATACATTATCTTTGTCATAACTATGACCAGAAGGGCCTGGCATTACTTTCATTGGTCTCAGAGTGATATGTTAACTTTTAACAAGATGATGGAACAATTTTGATATGGGTGTTTGGAACACCTCCATAGCCTTCCTAACTCGATGAATATTATTTGGTTGATCTGAGTGACTAGCTGTCCTATTTTTAACAATTATAAAGACTCGGGACATGATATTTATTCACCTTGTTGTCTTTTGATTTTTGAATGGCTGATCTTTTGGAGGTAGTATTCAGATTCCCTTTGGTGATTACATACTCTATTTTCTCCCCACTTGACACAAAATATTCAAAATCATTTATTGAATATGCAAGCAACAACTCAAAGAAAGGGTCTAGAAGGGTGCTATGAAACATACATGACATTTCCTTTTCCAGCATCAGAGGTTAAACTTGAGTTTCCATACTTCTCCATCTCAATGCATATTCTCTAAAGGTCTAAGTAGCTTTCATCTTCAATTTCTAGAGATCTTGACGATTTAGAGCCAAGTCTTTGAAATATTTTTATTGCTCTAGAATGGAATTAACCAAATCGATCAATGACTTAATTCGATCTTTACTCAAGCGACTATACCATACCATAGCCGGTCCAGTAAGACTATCAAAAGAAGTAATGAATCAAAAAATCATCATCATTCAAGTACCCCTCCATCTTTCTATAGAACATTTTTAGGTGGATTAAAGGGTAACTGATACCATTATATTTTTCAAACTCAGGTACACTAAACTCGTGGGAATAACCAATGTGGGGACTAAGCTTAGCTTTCTCGTGTCTAGGTTTTTATGATACCTCACCAACCTTCATTGCCTCAACTAGCCTCTCTAACTGTTTAATTTTTCCTTTAAAATGCTTGGTAACCACAAGACTCTTTCCTTTATCCAAATAGGATGCCCCAGGGTGGTTAACCAACCTTGTTGTGTCAATTTGATGATACTGACGTCTTTCAGCAGACACTCTTTGTCTGTTAACGGCCATTGTATCCAATATTTCAGTCATCTGACCCAACACTTCTTCTTGAGAAACTAATGCTTGATTTCTCATAATCTGATACAGTGTGACCATCTGGGCTCATATTTGATCTCGTGAATCACCTTGGGATTGCTCTATTTCTTCTAACCTCTTATCCATAACGAGAGTGGAGGAGAATGTGAATGGGTAAACTTGGTATTACCTTCATGTAACCGTCCATAAATTATTTTGATAATTTTTATAAGAAATGCTAAAACATTTAAATAAATACAATGCATGAATGAAAAAAAAGGTGTTAATCCAGAGTAACAATCTTAAATGATTTTCATTGAACACAAAAGGTTTCAGTACATCGAATATCGAAACTACAGATAATAAATAACTTTAGCTCCTAGATTTTCTATCTCATTTAAGAGCCAAGTTATCTTTCAAGCATGATCTGGTGTTGAGCCATCAATCTGCTTCAAATCTCTTGCAAATATAGATAAGTCGACCAACTTGTGAGCCACGTTGCTTGCTTGAGTAATAGCCTCATTCATCGCAATATCTTTTTCTCCACCTTACATTTCAACCATTGAAGATGTAAGTAATATTGATCATTTTATCTCGTAAGAGACTCGATGCGGTTATGAAGTTCTTGTGAAAGATTTCTATAATTATGTACCAGCTATGTCAACATTTTATTATCGGCTCTAATGGCTTCTAGTTTAGTTTTTTTCTTGCGATTATGGTTTTGAAATAAAGCTTCTGCATCGATAAAGATTGTTCTCAACATTTCGTTCTTTGTTTTCCATATCCCCAACTCTTGTAAGGCTGTTTTACGTTCATTTTCTACAATCTGCAGATCACGAGAGCACATCTTAGCTCAAACTTCTTGCCCTTTACAATTCCTTTTCCATTGTTCAACGTCATTCTTCAATTTAGAGGCTTCTTTTGCCCACTCTTCTGGAGTATTTCCTAAACTAACACTTTGAAAAGCTTGACTGATTCTTTGAAAATTGTCTTGCATGGCTTTCAATTCTCTATTCAGAATGTCCTTTTGTTTTACAATTGACACATTCGAGCTTCGTATTTCAACAAACGCTCTTCGTTTTGGATACCCTTACTGAGGATTTTGTCCTTGGACTCTCTCGGCTTCATCTCAAACAGACATTCAACTACTGAACCCTGTTAACCCTCCTTCTTGAATTCCAATACGCCATGCTCTAGCAAGCAATAAATTTGACGCTTAAAGTCAACACATGTCTCGATATAATGTCCTTCAGCTCATGCATAATATTCACAATTGTCATTGGCATCATACCACTCCGGGTATGGAGGTTGCAAAGACTTTGCATACTGCGGGGTCACTTCTCGTGCTTCTAACAACTTACTGTATAAATCTCTAAATGAGATAGGAGCAAGACTAAAGTCAGGATCACTACCCCCAAGTTTCGGTCATCAATGAGGCAAATCTCTATTGAGCGAACATTAGTTTTTGAAGTTGGTTTCAAATGATGAACCATTATAGTTAGATTCATGTTATCCTTTATTATTAACATTCACGTATACTTTGGTGGCGGTTGGACCTTTAGGGAACACAAATTTGCCCCGTTTGAAACTCAACAACCCTACCTGAATAAGGCCTCTGACTTTATTTTTCAAGGCATCACAATCTTCTATTGTATGCCCCGAGCTCCCAATATGATAACCACATATGATATTAGAATTATATCCCTTTAGATATGGAGGCTCATTCGGTTTAGATTGAATTGGAGTCAAAAGGTTCATTTCCACCAACATAGGGAGTATATCCTCATATACCAACAAGTTCGGATCATGTGGCTTCTTTTTGTCCATCTTTCCTAGAAATTTTACCGTTGTCACTGCTTCTTTTGCACTTCTTGACAACTTGTTGATGCAGACAATAATTGCATGTGGTTCCTCAAGTTTGCTTGGATCACCTTGTTCAAAAGTGGCCACTTGTGTTACATAATTATTCTTGTCAAGTTCTTTCTCCCTTTGCATAGAAGCCTTTTTTCCTTTGGCCAATACAACTATTCTATACATCATCTTGGACATTTGATCCCTTATTTGTTGTTGTTCACTTTTCTCTTCGTTAGACATGCAATATTTGGATGTACGTCTCTCTACTCTTCTCGGAACTTCTTTCAGATGCCATTTCCTAGTTGTATCGTGGTCTACCTGATCATGAAACCCCTTGTCCATTATAAAAACCTTTTAATTGGTGACCACTTAGAATCGACACCCTTTTACGTATGTCATGACCATATGATGCAAGAAAAAGAAAGGCAGAAAGAAAACAAGTTAGGACATATAACAACAAGTTAGGTGTAAAGGTAAATGCAAATGTGAAAATGCAAATGCATATGCAAATGTGAAAATGCAAATGCATATGCAAATGCAATGAAGGGATTAATCCCAAAAATAATTGTTCCTTGAAAATTTCTTGAAAATTTGGCAATGTCTCGGTATAATGGGGAAGAAAAAATCAAATATTATAATTTGTGCGAGTAATTAGATAACGAGTCACTTTTTGTCAAACTCTGGCACTTTAAAATCTTTAGTTTCTTCTTCCTCTCCATCATTTCGGTTCACAACCGTCTGTTATTGTCTTCAATGTTGAACATTCTTGGGTCATGCTTGTCTCTTTAGTAGATAGAATGTCTTTAAATCCTTGTAACTTCCGCTTTGTCCACATAAGAATCTTTGAAATTCTATCTAAACCATCGAAAGATATTACTGCGGGCATTTCTTTTCAAGAACCTTCTAAATGAACAGTTATTTCAGGGATCAATATCTTTGAACGATATGTTATGCTCATGCAAAAATACAACAAAGCACAAAAAAGAAGTAAAGTTACTAAAAACAAGACAAAAAGAATCAAGTTAATTAAAATGATTATTCACAAAAATGTAATCTTATCAAAAATAATTAAATATGACTCAAAGATGAGACTGAAAAATAAAGCATACAAAAGAAATCAAGAGTCCTAATCGCATGCGTTCTAGTTCTTCTAGGTTATCCACATGGCTCTAGCGAGTAGGTTTACAAAATCCTCGTCTTGGCATCGTGAGCTCGGATCGGGGATCCGTTTCATGAGATATGGCCTCCAAATTCGTGAAAATGGTTGAAAACACTTCGTCTTTCGGTGCTCTGATCTCCTCCGACCATCGTTGGATTGGGCTAGCTCTGAGATATATGGTTCCCCTCCTCTGTGCGCTTCTTTTCACCGTTCAGATTCGGTGATGGAGACTCCAAATGCCGACGACATTTCAACTGAGAGGTAAAACCCCTATTTTTTTCTATTTTCATTTTTTTTATTGTTTGATTAACTGGAATGAAATAAAATAAAAAATAAATGTTAGCTTGGTATTGTTGCCCTTGAAAATGTAAGGGTCGAGTCCCTTTGTACAAAAATGTTTCTAGTTTTCGAAATAGGGAGTGATTGTTTACAAAAAAATTTTAAAATCCCCTCGGACCCCCTTTTTCTCATTTCACCCTAGGTTTTATAACAACCCGGTTTCATAAATCCAAAAATAAAAAATTACAACAATTTCTTTTGTTGTATGTGATCTATTGTGGCTAAGTTGGGTTAGTTGGTGGCATAATGACCAGGCGTGGCAGGGATATGGAGGTGGCGTGTTTGAGCATTTTTGTAGTTGTAACCAGGCAACAGTCAGGGCATTCAATGCCCCAGATATTAAGGAATTTTATCATTTTTTCCTTTTTATTTTAAATTAATTTTGTAAAATAATAATATATATTTGGGCTAAAAAATGATTCTTACAATACATATCTTACAGACGTAGCTGCTCGAACCTAAAACCTCTAAAGAAAATAATCTACAATTGTACCATTGAGACCACTTAATGGTTCTAAAACTAACATATATTTTGATTGCATGCATGTATTATTTATTGCGTTTTGATCTTTGCGATGACAATGGGCGGTGCATTGTAACAACTCTTTCGAGAGTTTTCGGCCATTTACATGGAGACAAAGCTTCAAAGTGGACACACTTTTTTTCTTTCCCCTACATTATTAAATCTAATAATTTCATAAACCATATAAAATTACAATAAATAATCATAAATTAAGATTTTTTTAAAAAAAATTAACACTGAATATTTATTAATTTTAATTTTTTTTAATAAGAGAAAAAGAAAGGGTGTCTAATATATCCCTCGCTACCCTTAGAAAAAATAGAGTGAAATTTGAACATTAATGATTTTAATTTATTTAAGATCAATGATTTAAGGGTAAAGTACATAAATGGTCTCCCGGCTATATAGCACTATTTTGTTAAGTCCTCCAACTATTGAAAGTCACAAAATGTCCCCCGATTATAAGGCATTGTTTTGTTTAGCCTTCAACTGTTAAAAGTTACAAAATAGTCACTCAACTATTCATATGTTTCAAACTCGTCATCTTTCGTTAAAAAATTGGCGGTTTTCTGAGTTGGACGTTAACATGTTTATTGGGATATGATAAGAAATCTGATCTTAGAACCGTCTGAGTTGTATTTCGTGGATCGAGTCTCTGTTTATATTATGATGTCGAGCAAGTGCTTGAAACATTATGTCATCGAGTCAGTGCTTGAAAGCAACAATGGTGCTAGTAGACATCATCAAAATACGATTTTATCATATCTCAATCAATATGTTAACGTCCAACTCGGACATCCATAAAAAAATTTAACAGAAAATGAAAAGCTTGGAACATATGAATAGTCGAGTGACTATTTTCTAACTTTTAATAATCATGAGACTCAACAAAGCAACGCCCTATAGTCAAAGGACTATTTTGTAACTTTTCATAGTCGGGAGATTCAATAAAGCAATACCATATAGTTGGGGATCATTTGTGTACTTTACCCATACTTTAATTATTAAATAAATGAATTAAGAATTAAAATTGAATCACTAAGATAAATTGTATATGAGTTGGATAAATTAAGACATGACACAAATATAATATAGTGAAGTAATTTATACATAATATGGCATGAAAACGGTATGAATATGGCAAAATTACATAAAGAAATTATTAACTTGTGAATTTTGTACAAATAGTATTTTAAAACAAAAGAAATTAATAACACAGACATATCATGATCTAAAAAATTCTCTAAATTGAACCATTTGATCAAATTATTCAAAATATATCAAGAATTTACATAGACAATACGAATAATTGTTTTCGTAACCAGATTTAACAGACCAATCGACCGTCTTCTTTAAATAATTTAGGGTTAATTATATCATATGTCCCCAAACTATAATTCTTATTTTAAATTGATCATTAAACTTTAGAATATTCTAATTTAATCTCCGAAATATGACTCATTCTTTTCAAAACCCTTAGCTTGAGCCTCTTAAAGATTTTTTTTTTCAAGTTTCTCTAATAAAATGATTTTTTTTTTGGTCTTTTTGAACACCAAAGCAATCGTATCATAATGACATCATTTTGGCATAGTATCCACATCAACAATCATCAATCATATCATCGTGTCATTATTGATTTAATGCTCTTATAATATAATTAAAACGAAAATAAAATTTCAAGTTTACTTGTATGAACAATACGCCGCCTCAAGTTTAGTAGTATTTGGCATAGTAGTTTACCCCTTTTTTATTTGATACTTTCCTGAGCACTAATAAAAATTAAATTCAATATGTAATTTATAAATTTATTAAATTTAACTAATATAAAATTTTAATATTCAAAGGAAACTTAATTACCCTTAAGCTTGAGCTCGAATTTAAAAATTTAGCAATAAACTTAATCAAACTTGAGTATGAGAATTGGTAATCAAACTTAAGATCAAATTGGATTATATTTTAAGTCGTGTTTAAACTTTAAAAGTATTGTTCGATCAAACTTGAAGAGTTAATTGCATCATATATTCTTAAACTATGACTCTCATTCTAAATTGACCTCTAAACTTTTGAATATTATAATTTCATTCTCAAACTATGATATTCATTTTAAATTAGTCCTTAAACTTTTAAACATTCTAATTTCATCATTAAACTATGACCCTCATTCTAAATTGGTCCCTAAACTTTTAACTTTTTTCAATTTCATCCCTAAATTCATCCAAATATGTAATTAACTTTAACCCCAATTTAACCTAAAATTTATTTTTTTCAAACATATAATTATATAGCTTGGAAAGACGATTTTATTAACATGGAATGCGATTAGTATATACATATAATTTGGGATGAAATTGAAATTTTGGAAAAGTTTTGGGATGAAACTAAAATATTAAAAAGTTTGAGGATAAGTTTAGAATGATATCATATATGGATAAATTTAGAATATTTAGAAATTTAAAGACCAATTTAGAAAGATGATGATAGTTTGAGGATGCATGAAGAACATAAGCCAGATGATGGAACAGGAAGACGATACAATTAACTCAAATTTGAATTAAGTATTGTACTTCAAATTTTAAATCGAATTCGAGTTCAAGTTCAAGTTTAAACTTCTATTCGGCATCAATTTAATTACAACCCAAGTAAGATTGTCTATGACCGTAAGCACGTACTGAGGGCATGATACAATGAGCAAAAAAACCTCATCTCCTTCATCTGGGGTTCATGAAATCTGAGTTCCACACCTCTATTTATTATTCACAAACCACAATATATTTCGACTCTGAAGTAAACTTCCTATATTTATGGACTAAGGTAATATAATCCATTGAGGTTAACTCGTTAGATTTAAGGTTAATTATTTAGGCATAATATAACAAATATATCTCTAACATTTGATTAAATGACCACTTTGGTCTCTATATTTGTTTAGAGCATTTTTACCTCAACGTTTCATTTTAGGACAGAAAGACCCTTAATGTTTGACTAAATAGTCATTTTGATCCGTTTTTAGAGCATTTTGACACACAACATTTCATTTTAGGGCAAAGGCTCCCTATTTTAAAGTATTAACCTTTTGTTGACTAACGATTTTCATCCACATAATGATCTTTTTACTCCAAAATGAAACGTTGGGGCTAAAATGCTTTAAAAAAGAATATTAATCAAAGTGGTTATTTGATCGGGATATTTTTTTTGATATTGTGCCAATTATTTACTAGTAAGTTTGTAATTGGATAAACTACACATTTAATACCTCAACTACCATTTTTGTTTTGTTTTGGTCATCCAACTATTTTTTTAAATCATACTTAACGTGACGTTTTAATTTGATTTTGGTCACCCACTGTTAAAAATTTAGCAGAACTGTTGATGTGGTATTTTTTTTATTTTTCAATGATAACGTGACATTATCTTATGACGGCACATCAGCATCATCAGTAATTGTTTAACGGCGGGTGACCAAAATGAAACCAAAAACTAAACATTAGGCATGGTTTTGAAAAAATATTGAGTGACCAAAATAGAACAAAAGTAATAGTTAGGGCACTAAATGTGTAGTTTATCTATTTCAATTTATGCCCGAAACTAGAATGAAATGCATACCATCTAACATTTAGGAAAATGTGCACACTAATGCGTCGATTTGTTAGCTGGGATTAGTCAGGGATTGTCTCAGGAAAGGCGGGTTAATATACGGTTAATATACAGCATTACCGGATACATTAAAATGTATTTAATAAATTCGGTTTAGCGGTACCTATTATGTTGACAACTAATAATGTTTTAGGTAGAAAATATGAAAAACTATTAAAAAATTTGGTAACCGGTAAACTTTGGTTATCGGTAAGTATCTATCCTTTTTATAAAAGTGTCCATACGTTTAACATATCAAGTAAATTTTACCGATTTTGTCATAATAAATCTGGTTTTGTCATATTTTTACCTGTTATATTGTAAATTATCTATCCTTTTTATAAAAGTGTCCATACTTATTTCACTGTGAAAATATATTTATTATTATCTTTAGTTAATATTGTTAAATTTAAAATCTAAATAATATTTTATAAATATCAAAACAATCAAATAATTTTTTGTGTAAATGAAATTATTAAATTAATATTGTAGGTGGAAAACATGAAACACTATTAAAAAAATTGAAACATAAATTACATAACTTTCAAAAAAGTATATATCATTTTTATAAAAGTGTCCATACTTATTTCACTGTTGAAAACATATTTATTATTATATTTGGTTAATATTGTTAAATTTAAATTCTAAATAATATTTTATAAAATATCAAAACAATCAAATAAATTTTGTGTAAATTAAATTATTAAATTAATATTGTAGGTGGAAAACATGAAACACTATTAAATAAATTGAAACATAAATTACATAACTTTAAAAGCAGTTTTAAATCCTAAAAGTGTCGATACTTTTAAAAAATATATCGATCCAAAACGATATACCAGGTAAAAATATGATAAAATCAGTAACAAAATGATAAAACCGGTAAATTTAAAAGTGTCGATACGTTATATAAGGATCGACACTTTGTGAATTTAAAAGAGAAGCAGTTATAGCGCCTATAATGTGTCGATACTTTAAAAAAATATATCGATCCACAACGATATAACAGGTAAAAATATGATAAAACCGGTATCAAAATGATAAAACCGGTAAAATGATACCGGATATATTGAAAGTGTCGATACTTTCGTAAGTACGTGTAATAAATTATCGACACTTTCAAAGAAATAGGTAATTATCCTTTCGAAAGTATCGACACCTGACATAAAAGTATCGACACTTTTGTATTTGTATCGATTAAATATAATAACATATCCGATGAAAATATAAAGGCCATAGCTAAATATCCTCTGAAAAAAGATAGAACGGACGAGTTTTTGAAATCGAAGAGTAATTGTTGCTGCATTTCAGAAGGCGTTTCTAAAGCGAAGTTTGTTTGTTTGTTGCTGCAGTCGAATCGAAAAGTATGTTGTCGAAACCCTAATTTTTTATTATTACAGTAATCGCGATAGGGTTTTTATGTGTTGTTTGGGGTTTTGGAGTAAGGAAGCATTTGGGACCGATTGTAGGTAGAAATAGATATTCAAGGAAAAATATAAATGTCGATACTTTTATTAAATATTATAGGTAGAAAATGATATTATAGGTTGTATAAATGTGCCGACACATTTTGGTGTGGCCATTCAAATTCTTTTGAAGAAAACCGTTTTACCACAAGAGTAGTTATCTATATTTGTATATTGAAAAGTGTATATAACAAAATAATTTGATTTGCGTAAACTGATATATGAAGGAAAAATGGAGTCAATGGGTTGGAAAATTGTTGGTGGAGCAGATGACTTTGAAATTGAGGCCGAGACTCGAAAGCAACCAAAGGGTGGATATATGTACTTCTAGTAAGTATCAATGTCTTTTTGTTATTATTGTTGAAATGGTAATTGGATTAAAGTATCGATAAACTTTAAATTGATTACAAATTTTAAATGTTAACAGTATGGTCGAATGCAAAAGGATGAAGGGAGATGGCACACAGAGCGGTTCGGTATGTAAAATGAAATTGACATTGAGTAGTATTAGTATTTAGTGTTAATGTATTGATTAAGAAACGTTTATGTTTAATATTAGGTGAAAAAGATGTGAGGTCCAAATGGAATTCAATGAGTGATGCTGAAAAGGAACCTTACATCACACAGTCAAGGAATGATAGTAAAGAATACAAAGAACGGAGGAAAGCACATGAAAATAAGGTATTCATTAAACTTGTAAATACGTTGATACAAAATATAAGAACTATAACATTATATATTGTTAAAAATGTAGGAAGTGTCGACAAGATGCAGCATTAAAAGGGTGAATTTATTAATTAAACACCTTAAGGAGAAGGGTCAGTTGAATGTGCTGGGAGAAATAGGTTTTGGATCGTTGATCGGAGTAAGGGATCGACCTATTCGGAGGGAATTGTCGATCCTTGATGGCACAATTTGACGTCAGTCAATGTATGGCTAAGTATGGTGATTATTCATTCCCTCTGGGGTATCGACTACTGCAGCCGTATTGGGGGTACAAAACAAAGGCAAAAGTGTTATAGAAGTCTGTAGGAGTAAGAACTGGAAAGCACTTGCCTCCAAATATGGTTTGAATCATAAGGTGACATATACTGAAGTTGAAGAGGATATCAAAAGTGGATCTTACTTGGGGGATGAGCTGAAGGCCCGAGTTCTATTGTACCTTGTCGGTATATTTCTTTGTCCAACGGGTGATACGTCAACGAACAAGGAATATATGAAGCTTATTTGCGATGAAGGCTTGAAGGGTGAATTCAATTGGGCTGAATATATCCATTCGAGATTGATTGAATCAATTATCACCTTTAAAAAGGGCAGCCAGAGATACCTCAAAGGGTGCATAGCAATCTTAGAGGTAAATGAGTTGAATCACTTTTTTGTGTTTTTATATAAAAATATAAATTTTATTATAAATGCAGGTTGCACTGTTCGATTTTTGGTCGGGCTGTGAGGCAGTGCCGGCTTATGAAAGAACCGGAGTGGCACGCATCCGTGCATGGGGGAAGGAAGAGGTGGTTAGAGTGATGGTGAAGTTGAAGTTGGATAGAGGGAAGAAGCCACAATCAAAATGAACGAAGACATGAGATAACAAAAGCTGCAATATTACATAAGAATAACAAAAGGATGCAATGATGTAAATGTCGAGTTAATTTTGTATAAGATTTATAATTTTGTATACGATTTATATTTTTGTATGTGAATATAATTATGAATGAGATGAGAAAAGTTAGCAGTATGTTGTTGTACATGTTTCTTATACACATTAAGGGTCATGTCGATACTTGGAAGTAAAAGGCAAATTTACAATATGGCCAACAGGGTGCACCCATAAAGTGTCGATCCATATATAAAAGTGTCAATCCCAAAACATCGAAAACCAAAAGTATAATGTAATATGTAATTTTTCAATCTAACCGGTACAATTATACCGGTTTTATGAGAGGATATGTCTAAATAATGTGTCGACACTAATATAGTTTGTGTCGATATTTTTTTCCAGAATGAATGGAAAACAGGGTGCACCCATAAAGTGTCGATCCATATATAAAAAGTGTCGATCCCAAAATCATCGAACCCAAAAGTATAATGTAATATGTAATTTTTCAATCTAACCGGTACAATTATATCGGTTTTATGAGAGAATATGTCTAAATAATGTGTCGACACTAATATAGTTTGTGTCGATATTTTTTTTCCAGAATGAATTAAAACAAGGTGCACCCATAAAGTGTCGATCCATATATAAAAAGTGTCGATCCCAAAATCATCGAACCCAAAAGTATAATGTAATATGTAATTTTTCAATCTAACCGGTACAATTATACCGGTTTTATGAGAGAATATGTCTAAATAATGTGTCGACACTAATATAGTTTGTGTCGATATTTTTTTTCCAGAATGAATTAAAAACAAGGTGCACCCATAAAGTGTCGATCCATATATAAAAGTGTCGATCCCAAAATCATCGAAAACCAAAGTATAATGTAATATGTAATTTTTCAATCTAACCGGTACAATTATACCGGTTTTATGAGAGGATATGTCTAAATAATGTGTCGACACTAATATAGTTTGTGTCGATATTTTTTTCCAGAATGAATGGAAAACAGGGTGCACCCATAAAGTGTCGATCCATATATAAAAAGTGTCGATCCCAAAATCATCGAACCCAAAAGTATAATGTAATATGTAATTTTTCAATCTAACCGGTACAATTATACCGGTTTTATGAGAGAATATGTCTAAATAATGTGTCGACACTAATAGTTTGTGTCGATATTTTTTTCCCAGAATGAATGGAAAACAAGGTGCACCCATAAAGTGTCGATCCATATATAAAAAGTGTCGATCCCAAAATCATCGAACCCAAAAGTATAATGTAATATGTAATTTTTCAATATAACCGGTACAATTATACCGGTTTTATGAGAGAATATGTCTAAATAATGTGTCGACACTAATATAGTTTGTGTCGATATTTTTTCCCAGAATGAATGGAAAACAAGGTGCACCCATAAAGTGTCGATCCATATATAAAAGTGTCGATCCCAAAATCATCGAACCCAAAAGTATAATGTAATATGTAATTTTTCAATCTAACCGTACAATTATACCGGTTTTATGAGAGAATATGTCTAAATAATGTGTCGACACTAATATAGTTTGTGTCGATACTAATTTAAATATCAAGTGTTTTCCACCGTTTATATAGTACTCTTAATCGAGAAACCCTAAACATAAATGCAAGCAGGCAGATCTTCCTCTTTCTTCTACCGTTATCATAAGTGACGATCAGATATTCAGGTAAATTTATCGATATTTTATTGGTTTGATTGATTTCTATATTGGAGTTTTTATCCTGAATGTGTTTGTGTTCCATTGTAATAGGGGTAGCATCCAACCAAAATGGCTCCAAAACGTCAGCGTCAGAAGCGAGGTCTTTCTCAAAGCTCTTCTCAACCCTTAAATTCGCAGTACATATTTAGGTATGTACAATAACTTCAAGTATATTATCATTTTAAATTCGCAGTACACTGTTAAAAAAATTGAAATATAAATTACATAAGTTTTAAAAAAAGTATCGATCCTTTTTATAAAAAGTATGGACACTTTCAATATAATAGGTAAACATATGATGTAATAGGTAGCCCTTATATAATGTAATAGGTATCGTTTATATAATGTAATAGGTAGTGGTTATATTGTAAAGTGTCTATCCTTTTTATAAAAGTGTCCATACTTTTTTCACTGTGGAAAACATTAATTTAAGGTTATCTTTTGAGTGAGTTTTAAGATATTAATTTAGTAATTATAGGCGTCTAATGATTTATTTTTTACGTTACGGTATATATTATTATTAAATTAAAAATTCTAAATAATATTTTATAAAATATAAAAACAATCAAATAATTTTTTGTGCAAATGAAATTATTAAATCAATATTGTAGGTGGAAAACATGAAACACTGTTAAAAAAATTGAAACATAAATTACATAACTTTTAAAAAAGTATCGATCCTTTTTATAAAAGTATGGACACTTTCAATATAATAGGTAAACATATGATGTAATAGGTAGCCCTTATATAATGTAATAGGTATCGTTTATATAATGTATAGGTAGTGGTTATATTGTAAAGTGTCTATCCTTTTTATAAAAGTGTCCATACTTTTTTCACTGTGGAAAACATTAATTTAAGGTTATCTTTTGAGTGAGTTTTAAGATATTAATTTAGTAATTATAGGCATATAATGATTTATTTTTTTACGTTACGATATATTATTATTAAATTAAAAATTCTAAATATTATTTTATAAAATATCAAAACAATCAAATAATTTTTTGTGCAAATGAAATTATTAAATCAAATAATTCAAATTGAAAATTAAACAACAATCAATTAAACATTGTTGTGGGTACATTAATTGAACATTGTTATGGGTACATTATTGGATTAATTTCGTTGAGATGGGTTATGTATAACAAAACAATCTATCTCGCATGTGAGTACTTTATTCCAACCATGTGACAAGTGTGACAACTCCATCAACTCACAACTCAGCTTTGAACTCAATCAATATTGTCTTTTAGCTTGATGGTTCATAAAGCATGTTACTTGAACAGTATGAATCAATTATGCAATTTTCATGTTCAATTTAACACTGCATTTCAAATTCATTTCATATGTAATTGGAGTTTGAATTTAAATTTCAATTTGAGTTTGAATTTCAATATATTTCGGCTCCACTATAATATTAGCCCAAGCCAATATGCATGTTATCATTGATTATTCCTAATTTCCATTGTTTTTTTTCCAACGTATAAACGCGAGGGAAATCCCGACCATTTTATTTTTTGGTCAACTTTAAAGCGTCAGAAACGTTTCGGGCGTATGATCTGGGTGGTATACAAGAAATGTAACAAATAGCAACTAAAATCATAAGTTGAGTACCACCCAAATCATAAGTCTGAAATACTTCCGATGCTCATCAAAATCCAAAGCTCATATGGTGCCAAGCAAAAGGAAATCAAAATCCAAATCTCATATGATGCCAAGCAAAAGGAAATCAAAATCTACAACTTGAGTTTGAACATTGATATGATATGTTCAGTTGTTATCATGTTGGGATTTTCTCGTTTTTGATTGCTTGGATAGTTGTTCTCTTGCTTCTTCAAGTGTTCTTAAGGTTATCCTTTGAGTGAGTTTTAAGATATTAATTAGTAATTATAGGCGTCTAATGATTTATTTCTTACGTTACGATATATTTATTATTAAATTAAAAATTCTAAATATTATTTTATAAAATATAAAAACAATCAAATAATTTTTTGTGCAAATGAAATTATTAAATTAATATTGTAGGTGGAAAACATGAAACACTGTTAAAAAATTGAAACATAAATTACATAAGTTTTAAAAAAAGTATCGATCCTTTTTATAAAAAGTATGGACACTTTCAATATAATAGGTAAACATATGATGTAATAGGTAGCCCTTATATAATGTAATAGGTATCGTTTATATAATGTAATAGGTAGTGGTTATATTGTAAAGTGTATATCCTTTTTATAAAAGTGTCCATACTTTTTTCACTGTGGAAACATTAATTTAAGGTTATCTTTTGAGTGAGTTTTAAGATATTAATTTAGTAATTATAGGCGTCTAATGATTTATTTTTTACGTTACGATATATATTATTAAATTAAAAATTCTAAATATTATTTTATAAAATATCAAAACAATCAAATAATTTTTTGTGCAAATGAAATTATTAAATTAATATTGTAGGTGAAAAACATGAAACACTGTTAAAGTATCGATCCTTTTTATAAAAAGTATGGACACTTTCAATATAATATAATGTAATAGGTAAATTTGCAATGCTATCGGTATAAATATACCGGTTTACTTATAAAATAGGTAAATATAAGCGCTACCTATTACATTATATAAGCGCTACCTAGTATGTTATTGTACTTTATAATATTTCCGGTTAAATAATATAACATAACTGGTCTAAATTTTAACCGGTCACTTATTTAACCGATCACGCCGTATATTAGCCGTTTTTTAGACGCCGCACCGCAGAACCGCCCGGATTAGTCATGAATGGACTTTCAATATTTACAAATTAATTTTCCCATCTATGGTGCAGCTACGCCTATATCTTGTTTAGCTTAAAAAAGAATAAAAGCAATTTACGTTATGTTTCAACAAAAATCAATGATAATATTGAAAAATTATTTAATTCCATTAAACAACTGTCTCGTAATTGTATTCCATTACAATAAGATGAGAAAGAAGCAAAAACAATGTTCCTCACTAAAGAAATTAAGCCAAAGATTTCTTCAATTATATCCATGTTCTTCATGTACAATGATCAAATACAAAGCAAATGTGCATGCCTTATAATATATATAAAATGACAGTAAATGACACGAGTGGAATTCGAATATTGTGGAACTCGATTTAAAAGGTTTAAAATTGAGCTCGACTCAACTTGAAAATTCACTAGCTTAAAATTGTTAAGCTCGAGTCGAAATAAAAAAATTGAAACTCGACTCAAGCTCGAAAAAAACTTAAATTTGAAACATTCTCAAATATAGCTCGGTTGAAGCTCGAACTCGAGCTCGGTTCACGTTCAAACTCAAACCTAAACCTTAAGTACATAAAAACTTTATATTGCATATAAAAAGGCTAAATATAAAAATAAGTGCCCGAACTATACCGCTTTTTCCAAAGTGGTGCCTAAACTTTTTTTTCGATTAGTCCAAGTGCCTAACGTCGCAAACCATACCACTTTAAGTGTCTCGGCCATAACATCCGTTAAAAATCTCGTTAAGTGACACGTGTCACATTTATATAATTTTTAAAAAAATATTTAAAAAAGCTTTAAAATATTATTATTTTTAAAAAACTCTAATTTTTCTAAAATTAAAAAAAAAAACCCTAAATCCCTAAAATCAACCTGAAATCTCTAATCATAACCCTACTTTCTACCTTTCCAGCCATAATCGATGTTGCTGACGCTATCAATGCTACCTACGTCATCTCCCTTTTTGGTCTACATTATCCTTGTCGTCGGGTCTCGTGGAGTCACGCAAATATTGTGAATTTTCCATTATGTTCATTGGATTTAAATAGTGATTGGGTTCATTTCATGGGTGGTCGTCATGTGGAAGCGCGAATGGAGATAGGTTCAGTCGACAACAACAGCGATGGTAAAAGACAGTAGCCACCATGGGTATAGGAATTAGATTTAGGGTTTTCAAAATTTAGGATTTTAAAGAATTTCAAAAAATTTGGGTTTTTATAAAACTAATATAATTGTAAAAGTTTTTTAAAAAAATTAAAATTACCTAAACACAACACGTGTCACTTCATGGTGAAATTTAAGGTCCGTTATGGATCAGACACTTAAAGTGGTAACGTTTGTAACGTTAGGCACTTCGATTGACCAAAAAAAAAGTTTAGGCATCACTTTGGGAAAATCGGTATAGTTTGGGCATTTATTTTTATATTAAGATTTTAAAAACATATAAATGGTAAGAACTTAACAAACTTTTCAAGTTGACTATCAAATAGCTCGTTTCAGGTTGTTAAGAATTTGAGTCGAGTTCGAATATAATCCATTTGAATCGAATGTTAACCGAACTTTGATCTAGTCCAACTCAGTAACTTTCATCTCATTTACAACCTAATACAGAGAGAGAGAAACACTTCTACCATCCATTATTTCTGCCATTTTGTATATCTGTAAAGTACCAGTGGTCAAAATGATGATTTCCAATGGTATTGTTAAATTCATATCTAACCTAGCTAGTTCTCTGTGACTGAGAAACCAAACCAGTTGCCAGACCAGACAGATCAGTCATGTATAATGCAACACTCGCAATAAATTCACTGAAAATGGTTGCGATTCACCATCTTCACGTTTATTGGCGGTGATTTAAAAGGCAATAGCAAAAGTTGGTATCAAGTAGTATATTCAACTACCAAAACAGCTTGCTTTTTTTGCTTTGAAGCTTCTTTTTAATTCAATGATGGCTGAAATTCCAGTTCTATAAAGCAAACCCCCTCATGAGTTTTCATATGCACTTACAACTCTCTCTTTTGGTCTTCCCGTGATAATTCCAATGGCTTCTCCATCGAAATTTTCCGATTTTTCGTTGGTTTTGCTTTTCCTATTGCCCTTTGTCAGCATTGCTCCCTTGGCTGATGCTCGAGCTTTCTTTATTTTTGGTGATTCGCTCGTCGATAGTGGCAACAACAACTACCTTGCCACAACGGCCCGTGCCGATTCACCGCCTTATGGGGTTGATTATCCGAGTCGAAGACCCACCGGGCGGTTCTCTAATGGACTTAACATCCCTGACCTGATTGGTTAAGTTTATTATCATGTCATTTCCTTTAATGCTGTTATCTTGTCAACAGGCAACATGAACATATGTTACTTCAATGCCTGCGTGCAGGTCAGAAAATTGGCTTATCGGAATCCCCATTGCCGTATTTGAGCCCGGACTTCAATGGGAAAAAGCTTCTCATTGGTTCCAACTTTGCTTCGGCTGGCGTGGGAATCCTTAATGACACAGGAGTTCAATTTGTAAGTTATTAGAATCCTTTATTGGGCTCTCCATGGTACGAGATCGAGTTCGGGTTTGAGTTTCTTTAACCAATTTTACAACCTGAAATGTTGAAATTACAGGTAAATATACTAAGAATGTATAGACAGCTAGAATTGTTTCAAGAATACAAGCGGAGACTGTCAGCTCAGGTAGGATCGAAACAAGCTCACAAACTTGTAAACGAAGCACTCGTACTCATCACCGTCGGCGGTAATGACTTTGTCAACAACTACTACTTGGTGCCTTACTCCGCAAGGTCTCGACAATACAAATTGCCTGATTATGTCAAGTTTGTCATTTCGGAATATCGAAGACTCTTGATGGTACATATATTACTTTCGCATTTTTCTTCTGCAGCAAGAAAATTAATAACATTTTAAAGACAGTTGACATTGTTAGTTGGCAAACATGTAAAAAACAAAAGCTACAGTGCACCAATCACATGTTTCATGTTTTGCTTGTGCGGCAAGCAAGCATACAACATTAGATTTGGACCTTACTATATATAGTAAAATGCATATCTTTGTTAAATACTTGCTGCATTTAGTACTTTAGTTAATGTATAATTCGTTAATTAAATGGTTTGTGAACCCTGTTTTTTCACCGTTATTATCGCAGAGGTTATACAAGCTGGGGGCACGCAGGGTTCTAGTGACGGGCACGGGACCGATGGGTTGCGTTCCAGCTGAACTAGCTATGCGGGGCACGAATGGAAGATGCTCCGAAGAACTGCAACGCGCTGCATCTTTGTACAATCCCCAACTAGTTAATATGTTAAACGGACTCAACAAGCAGATAGGCAAAGATGTCTTCATTAGTGCGAATACTCAGAGAATGCACAGCGATTTCGTTAGCGACCCTCGAGCCTTCGGTACTTTCCTTGCTTCCACAAACCTCTACACTCAATTATTTCATTAAGACAAGTGTTAACTCAATGTTGGTGATGGTTGGAACAGGATTCGTGACATCGCAGATAGCCTGTTGTGGACAAGGACCTTACAACGGACTCGGACTCTGCACTCAGCTGTCGAATCTGTGTCCGAACAGAGCTCTGTACGCGTTTTGGGATCCATTCCATCCATCAGAGAAGGCTAACAGATTGATTGTAGAACAAATAATGACAGGGTCTAATGAGTACATGCACCCCATGAATCTCAGCACCATCATGGCAATGGATTCCAGGATCTGACCATAACTCTTTCCTTTCCGTTTGGTTTTTTTCATCTCACATGTTCTGCAATAATCTGTTTGTTCAACTGTCTTAACTGTTAAATTTCGAACCTGTTTGCTTTTGTCTTGGATGTAATGGAATTTAGATGATTCGCGTGCATTTGTAATGAATTGATGATAAGCGTTAATGCTTTTAATCTTTATTACTATATGGATTTTAACAGTGTTAAAACCTCTTTTATAAGCATTTGCTTGGACAGATATAATTATCAAGTGTGTAATCATTATTTTGGATAAATTATTAAATATAATTTAATATATTAAGGGAAAGAGAAAAAGTAAAAGAATTTGCATACTCATTTTATTAAAAAAATATTAAAATTTTTTAACCCATAATTTTTAATTTTTGAATCCGCGATAAGATTAATAATGTGATTTTAAGATATACAAGAAAAAAAATAAAAAATGACTATAAATCATTAACAAAAATTTCACCATCTTTCGACACCAAAAATTTTCTAAATAAATAAATAATATGAAAAATGATGATTTTTTTAACATGAATATTGTACCTTAATAACGGGTTGGTTTAAGTGGTAAATAGTTCAATATCGCATAAATAGATTTGAGTTCGAGACTTTGTATATATAAAAAATTTCAGCTAGGAAACTCACATATCAAAATTAAGTATATGACACAAATAAATCCAGATTAATCAGGATAAAACCATGACAAATCAAGATGACAATAAAAAAAATTGAATATTGTAACTTAAAATACTCAACCTTTACAAATTCTTCTAAAATCTTATCATAACTTATTTGAAAAGTTTTTCTTTTGAAATCACTTATTTTGAAGTTAAAAATTAAAATTTTAATATACATAAAAATAATAACCTTATCAGTTTTTGTGTAATAAATGAGCAAACAAAAAATTTATATCCAACACATTTTCAGCTTATACACTACCCTTACATAGAGGTGACAAATGGATCATCAAGATCCGATTCAAGCCAGATCACTTTGGGTAGGTTCATTTCGTTTTGAGACTTGATTTGGGTCAGATTCGGATTCGATTTTATTTCGGGTCAATAGTAAGTCGACTATCGGGTCGGGTCAAATTTGATCGGTCGATTTTTGAGTCAGGTCAATATCGGATAGATTGATTTTTAGGTCGGATCAATATTAGATCGGTCAATTTTTGTGTCGAGTCAATAATGAATTGAACAGTTTTGGTTCAGGTCAATTCAGGTTGAGTTATGTATGAGTCCAGTCAAATATATATAAAAGTATTGATATATTTTTATAAAAAATATTTTTGTTTGTTTGTTAGCCTTATCATTTATGTTTACCTTTCAAACATTTAATATTTCAAATTAAACTGTCATTTATGAATAACAATTTGACCCGAATCTATAAGACATATTTGATTTTGTGACTTGAATTTCATATTGATCACAAGTTTGTTGTGCATCTTATTTGGTGAAAAATTAAAGTTTTAAACTTTATTCTCAATTAAAATTTTTAATTAGATGTTTAATGTCTAATTATAAATATAATATTTATTGAATTTTAAAAAATAATATAATAATTATATTTGAATAAATATTTATATAAATAAATTTTGTATAATTTAAAAGTTATTGTATCATATACAGAGAGAATCTTTTAAATAAGGAAATATTATATTAAACTATTCAACTATTATTAAAGGTGATATATTGATGGTTAACTTGTAGTATAATACAAAATAAGAATAAAATATTAATTATTTTACTATTTATCAAATTATTAAAAATAGATAATAAAAAATAATAATAAATTATTAATTTATTTAGACTCAATTATCGTATTAATTTAAATTTCAATTCGGATTGGGTATGGGTAAATTAAATTCGAGTTTATTTCGGTTTTGGTTGCTTTCGCTTCGGGTTACTTTCAGTTTAACTAAAATTCGGGTCGATTTCGGTTCGATTCGATTTATTTAGAGTTTCGGGTTAATTTTGAGTCATCATATTGGGTCTATATCAAATCGCGAATCAGATAAATGATTCAGATAATTATGTAGGGTTAAATTTGTCAGATCTATCCATACAACACCGCCTCTCTTTAAACTTTAGAAATAAATATAGAAACTTAAAATTTATATATTTATATATGAAAAATCATCTAATAAAAATCCCAAAGTATTTAAAAAAACATAATGCTAATTAGTATTTTAGTGATAAAAAGTATGGGTTCTGTTAGCTTTTCAAAACCTAGTCTAATCAGGGCCTTCTCAATCTTGCTAATGAGGGTCCACCCATGCTGGACCAAGATGGAGTTCATACTCGTACCATCATCTTTGTAAGATCCGTCAATGTTTAAACATTTCATTGACTAATAATATGGTGTTTATGTGCAATATATATCTTATTTTCTATATTTGGTAACTATAAGTACTGTTTAGGAAGATACACTTTCGATATCGAAATTGGTTGATAAGGGACTGAACTGAAATTTTACTATTTTATAAAGGCTAAAATATAATCAACTTCACATTAGACTATTTAATTTCTGTACCTCTTTCGGAGTTTCTTTGCAAGTGGCAACTATGCTTTCAATCTTTCCACTATCAAACTCAAAAGCTTTCAAAGTTTCTTGAAACCGATAGAATTATTTGAAGTTTTTGGAGTTTTATATCCTTCGGAAAACTACAATCTTTTGATGTGATCATTGATAGACCCACATGATTTATTGACAATACTTCTATTCATAGTGTCAACCTACAAAATAACTATTATCACCTTGTAGGCTTCACACCAACAAAAGGATCTTTATATAAATCATCATGCAAGGCTAGAAGAAAGGGCCTGAATCTCCTCTCTGGTTCATTGGATCTCTTTCTCTCCTTAGTAGATCATCTTTCTCAGCTTATTCGTCCTCTATTTCATCTTTAGAGAGTTAGGAATTATGATTCTCCCTCCAAATAAGGAGGAGTGAACTACCAAAGACCACAACAATTATATTTATTACGTCAACAAACTACAATTTGACCATTATGGGGTCCTAATGTTGCCCGAATAAATGGGAGTACCTTGTGGATCAGCGAGACAATAATTAAGCTTCTTTTGGATTGAAACCCAAAATAACTTTTTGGAGAAATTAGAGGAGAAAAGTTGGTATCATCAAAACTTTAGGGTGTATTTTATTCACGGAATATAAGATTATCAGTGGAAATAAAAGATTATCGAGGAATAGGATTACTGGGAATGTTACATTACTGTGTTTGGTTGGTTTGGCATGAATGTAAGATTACAGTGTTTGGTTGAAGGAATAAAATATTACTAGAATATATATTTTACCAAATTGTCTTTGTTCTATATTTGTTTTTTTAACAAGTGAAATTCTAAATATTTAAATAAAAATTATTTATATAAAAACTAACAAGTGAAATTCTAAATATTTAAATAAAAATTATTTATATAAAAATTCTATTTGTTGATAATATATTACTTGATTATTTAAATATATCATGTATTATTTTAATTTTAATTAATATTAAATTTTACATAATTTATGTAAAAGTATATTAAAATTTTACATCAACGTTTAACTAAATGTTTACATTGTGGAAATTCTTCATAGATATTCATAATAATAAAAAGATGTAAATTATTTTTGTTATATAAGATATAATATTTATTATATCTTCTATATACAATAATTTATTTATTTATCTTTTATATTTATATTTAATTCTACATACTTTATCATTATTATTTATCTAATGAATTTATATTACAAAAACATAATTCAAATAAGTAAGAAAATATAACACTAAAAATCATATTGTCTATAATTTTATATTTCACCGTCATTCGTCATTATATTTGCTAATATTTTAATAAAATTATTAATACTCAGTCCTAATCTGATTTGTACTTAACTCTTGATTACGAAAAGCAAGCAAGCCAAAATTCATGTTTCTCAACCTGTAATTTCTCTCCGAACATACAAAAACTGATAGAGGTCAAACTTTGAACATACTAGACTATTAATTTCTTTCATCAATATATGTTGATCTACACCCACATTTAATATATAATCAATCACATAAATAAAGGTTCATCAAGAAATATAATCTCAATATTGTAAACATAAAACTAACGTAAATCACTTGTCGAGGAATCAAGCCTCTCACAAAAGCGTTCCACTGCTTCAGCATTGAACCAATTCTTTTTCATCAGCAATGTAAAATGGGCAATTAGTTCTTATAATCCACATTTGAAAAAATATGCTTCATAAATGAAACGATATTCGTACAAAGAGTTCATAGATGTTGATCTACACTCACATCTAAACTAATCGATCACTTAAAAAAAGGCTCATAAAAATGTCATCTCTAAAGTTAATGAAAATCACATGCCGGAGAATCGAGCCTCTCATAAAAGTGTTCCACTTCTTCATCACTGAACTAGTCCTTTTTCATCTACAAAGTAAAATAGGCAATTCATACCTCATCATCATACATATAATCCACAATTGAAAAAATACACTTTTTAAACTAAACAAGGAATGTACAAAGTAAGGGTAGCCTTCAATGCTAAAGTTCTCTGGGGCGCTTTCGACAAATGACTTTATGAAATAGAGAACAAAGTTCCCACATTCTTTACCATTTCTTTACTGTGGCACATGAAAAGATCAAGGGTCAAACAGAGATATCACAGACGATCAAACAATATCAACATTTTGTACTGTAATCACCTTAGGGACCAAAAGAGGAATTTGATAAATTGTTTGTTTATTCTCAGGCCTGCCTTTAGCTTTATAAATGTTGAACACGAACCTGGTACCAAGAATTTCATATTGAATATTAGAAACTGTGGTAATTTTACTAGGCTAGTAACACGAGTTATGCAAATGAGTAAATATACTTTCTTATATCTGGTTCGAGACGCATTGGGTCCGACATCTGTAGTGAGTCCAGCAACATCATACATGGTGTTATGGTTTTAGATTGCAAACTTTCACCAAAATGGCACAAGATTAAGAGGCTCCAATGACCCCTAAAGAAATACAGTTTCAAATAATGAAGACACATGTACTGACAATCAAACAAGGGGTTTGACAACCATGATATAGAGAATACTAACCAGCAAACTATAGGAACAAGAACATATTTCTTCGAAAATATATGCTTATTCTTAATCCAAGATAGAACATTTTCTCGATAAGACACTTTCCTATACCATGCAAACCATTGACAATCTAAGTACATAAACAAAGCCCACTTATCCTCAGGGAAGCGGCTCCATATGGTCCTGAAAATTAAAAAAAACATTCAGAAAACTTCCAAAATGAAAATAGAGGGAGAGAGAAAAGAACACTTGTTACAATACCATATAGCTTACCCTAAGTAACACTCAAATGATCCAGAGTCTAGCTTGTTTTTTAGTTTAGATATCGAATTCCTGCTCTTAGCTCGTCTATTTGATCTGGCACAACATGAAATACTATCTAAAAAACATGGAGCAGTTAATTTAAAGCCCCATAATTTTTTAGAATCTTGTTACTTATCTTCTTTCCAGTTCCTTTCAAATACCATACAACATGAATCCAACATAAACGGTGTTTCAAAATTGGATACCCATTATACGCTGCCACAACATAATGATTAGGATCAAACTTCTATTTATCAATCAGCTCTGCTTTTCATAATAATAATGATAATAAGTAGCAGTGAAATGCTCGTAAGGTGTAATTTAAAATTCTACAATACTTCCATATAAGTAAAACAGAAGAGCAATCAAATTACTTCATTCTCATTTATTGCCATTCATATTTTTTTTAAGAATTGCAACAAATGCATGGTGGGGGCTCTGACAAAAAAAGAAAAGAAAGGGGAGATACAGAATTACAATATAATTAATCTTAATAGAAAATTACAGTTCATATTTTCATTGAAAAGTTGCATATTTGGTGCATAATTCTTCCAAATATAGCTTCATAATCACACACATCATTTGTTTTCAATATTTTCAAAACAAAAATCAAATAATAATATAAAAATAACCAAACAGGTCTCTGATTGATAAATCAATGAACAACAGAAACAAAGGAAATGAAAGGGGGTGGGGGAGAATAGAAGAAGTAAAGAATGGAATACCAGGATCCGAAGAATCAATTTCGATCAGTACTGAAGCATCATCACCATGTTTTTCTTTCCCATCGATCGATTTCTCTGCCAAACACAACCGAAAAAAGAATACAACCTTTTAAAAACAGAGCCAGAGAGACTCTCATTTAACTATAAACACAGCCAAGCAGAAATCTACAAGTAAATGCTTTCAAAAATCACATTGGTAACACACAATTAATGAAAGTATAATAATTTATACTGGTACAATATAGCAACAGAAAAAAGACCGGTTATAAAACTTCATGCAGTAAAAAAAATTGGCATCATCACTCTCTGGTGTATATGGACTAACATAAATCAATTTATATTCAGAGGCACTGTGAGGAATCTTTCAACTCATACTTCAAACATGGTATTTAAGCAGCCTCCAAAATAGTGGGCAAAAGGGGAGATTGGAAAGCTTAGTTGTGTAAGTACATCGTTGATAATTATAAAATCGTTTAACAACAGCTACAGATTGAATATGCCAAACCAATTAAGAGAAAGAAGAACAAAGAGTGAGAAACGTAAGGCCGACCTGGGTGTGTCTATAACGATGTCATTCCAGTCGTCAGCTGTTGAATTGTGCCTCAATTGAAGAAGAAGAATGCGATGAACGATTTTCCATTCAAACGCAACTGCTAGAAAGAAAAATGTAGAAACTTTTAGAAACGGAGCCATAGAATCATATAACACGAACGAAAAAAGAAAATAGAACAAACCCAGATTTCATATAAAACGATGAATTGCACTGCTGGGAAAATAAAAGAAAGGGAGTGGAGAAGAAATCGATAAAACGATGAATTTTTCGCAGAGGCAAGCTCACGGGGAGAATAAGATTACGTAGAGGCAAACAGGGAAAAGAAGGGTATTTTAGCCCTTAGCACGGGAATAAAAAAAATACCTAACACATATATGGAAAAAACATTCCTAGGAATAAACACACCAACATTTAATGTTGGTATTGAAAGATTACCCTCACTTGGGAATCTTATCCAACCAAACATAGGTATCCTTAATCAGGAAAAAAATATGCCTACTGAGAATGATAAAATCCTTGATCCAAACACACTCTTAAGGTAATGCTTTACTCCCAGGGTGCGTTTGGTTCACAGAATATAAGATTATCAATGGGAATAAAAGATTACCAGAGGATAGGATTACTGGGAATGTTGTATTTTGTGTTTGGTTGGTTTAGAAGGAATGTAAGATTACTGTGTTTGGTTAAAGGAATAAAAGATTATTGTAATGTATATTTTACCAAATTATCCTTATTATATATTTTTTTAACAAGTTGAATTCTACTATAATATTACTATAATTAATTTATATATTTTCTTTAAAAATTTTAGATTCATAAAATTTATATAATTTTTTTACAAAATTGAAAAGATAAATAGGCTTAATGAAAGGGTAAAATTTTATTTTAACCCCTAAATTTCATATAAAATTCTAATTATAGACTTTTTTTTGTAAATCTAAAATAGTTTAAGGATAAATTTGTAATTAAATATTCGTAGAATTTTTATTATTCAAAGACAGAAAAATGATATTTTTGAAAGAAAAATAAATTTAAGTGTATTTTAGTCCAAAACCCCGATATCCAACAATATCTAAAGGAAGGGAGGTAATGACATTCCCGATAATATACTCCAAAAAATCCACTATTGGTAATAAAAGATTACCGGAGACTGGGAATGTTGGTCAACCAAACGGGAGAATGAGATTTCATTCCCCCGGTAATCTCATATTACCTTAACCAAACACCCCATAGTATAAAGGCAAACCAAGGTGTAATAAGCACCATCCAATACCAATTACCTATAGGTTGCCTTTAGAAGCTTAAGCCTAAGTGTTGTTGTTCCATGTGGTGCGGTTCCATTGATCTGGGAAGTGTAGGGGTGTTCATTCGGTTAAAACGGTGGCCGACCGAACCGAATTAACCATAACCGAATTAACCAAACTTTTTTTTCTTTAACCGTTAACCGAACCGAATTTTTTCGAACATATTAACCGAACCGAATAATTTCGGTTAATTCGGTTAATTTCGAATTAACCGAATTGTTTTTAAAATTTTCTAATTTATATAAATTAAATATTTTTTAATTCAAAAAAAGTTTATAATTAATTTAAATAATAAATAATTATAAAATAAAATTTTAGATAAATTTTTTAATTAATTAATATGATTTAAGTTTAAAAGTTATTGGATCTTAAATTATTAATTGGGTTTTAAATGGTTGGGCTTAGCCCATATGTTATATATAATATATTTAATTTTTTAATTAAAAAACAGTTTACAATTAATTTAAATAATATATAATTATAAAATTAAAAATTTATATAATTTTTTAATTAATTAATATTGATTTAAGTTTAAAAGTTATTGAATCTTAAATTATTAATTGGATTTTTAATGATTTGGGTTGAGCCCATATGTTATATATAATATATTTAATATTTAAAATTTAATTTCGGTTAATTCGGTTAATTAACCGAATTCGAACCGAATTAACCGTTAACCGAATTTTAAAAATTTTCTTAACCGTTAACCGACCGAATTAATTCGGTAACCGAATCGAATTAACCGAACTAATTCAATTCACTCGATTAACCGAATTAGTTAGGTTATTTGAACACTCCTAGGGAAGTGTGCTGAAATGGTATTTGCTGATAACATTGAATTACTTTGCTTTGTAGGGAAACATATGATAACATTAAAGATGAGAATGTCACACTTTCTAGGGAAGTGTACCCTAAAAAAGATGGGAGCTTTCCGGTCTTCGTTATAGTTTGAAAAAGAAAGAAAAAATATTATAATGATGGAGCATTTTTAGTTTCTTTCTTGCCATTTAGAATCCTAAGAAAGAGACACGAATTAAGTGATATAGTAAAATAATTGTTGTTATTCTTTAAGGTCAGTTACGAGTTTGAGTATCATAAATGTCAAGGTATGACTATTTAATATTAAATGATTGAGAGTTATCTTTAAACATATATTATTTTGTAATTATCATAAATTAATTAAAAAATCCTAAGAAAGAGGAACACAAGGATTCAATGTATACATTCGATCGAGAAAAAAAAAGGATTAAAAGGTCCAAAGGGGATGTTATAAAATCTTGGGATAATTTTTAAGGAGATCCCCAAACTATAATCCCTATTTTAAATTGATTTATAAACTTTAAAACATTCTATATCAGTCAATAAACTATGATTCCATTTTAAATTAGTCTTTAAACTTTAAAATATCCTATATCAATCCTCAAACTACCATCATCGTTCCATTTGTGCTCTTCCATGAACATTTTAACTCTATTAGTTAAAAGATAATATGTTTTTAAGGTCTTAGGAATCAAACTCGCAACCTTATAAAATATTCTTAAAACATTTTCAGAAAGAAAATTAAATATTTTTAAAAGTTCATGAGTTCAGTTATCAATATTTTAAAAAAAATATTAATTTTTTAATTAGTAGAGTTAACATAATGTTAACGAAAGGATCAAAATGAAATAATAATGATAGTTTGAGGATTAATATAAAATATTTTAAAGTTTAGAGATTAATTTATAATAAGGGTCATAATTTAAAGACTGATATAAAATATTCTAAATTTAAAGACTAATTTAAAATAAAAACTATAATTCGAAAACCTCTTATAAAATTAATTCTAAAATCTATCTAATAATGTTTCTTTGTATACAAATTCAACGATATCGATTAAATTTTATTTAACCCTTCATCTAAATATAATCTAAATTAATTTAAATTATTATTTAAAAAATAATATTGACATAATTAAATATAATTTTTTACTCCTTTAGATGATAAAGAGTTCATTACATCACATGTCCTCAAAGTATGATCTTTATTTTAAATTGATCTCTAAACTTTTAATTATCTCAATTTCATCCCTAAACTATAATTATCATTCTCAATTAGTCCTCAATCTTTTGAATATTTCAATTTCATTCCCAAAATATGAGTCATTCTAAATTGGCCCCCAAACTTTTTGAACATTCCAATTTATATGTATATATTAATCACATCCTTGTTAGTAAAATCGTTAGGCCAAGTTATATTATCATATGTTTAAAAAAAATAAAATTTAGGTTAAACTATGGTTGAAACTAATTACATATTTGGATTAATTTGTGGATCAAATTAGAATATTCAAAGGTTTGGGGACTAATTTAGAAAGAGGGTCATAGTTTATGGATAAAAATTAGATTGTTAAAAAATATAAGAACTAATTTAAAATGAGAGTCATAGTTTAAGTATGAAATTAGAATATCCAAATGTTAATTTGGTAAAAAATTGTGTATGGTACAAATCCTCATGGAAAGAGATAAGTTAATAATTTAACAGGCATGCCATGATTGCTTGCTTATTATGTGATTCTAAAGCATATCTTGTCATCTTAATTAATTATAAGACTAAATAAAAAGTACCTGTCCAACTCCTATAGCGCCTTCATGGGCGGTGTTTGGCATCTTACAAAAAAAAAAAAATTATAATAATTAAATAGATTTTCCTTTTAAAGAAATGGTTAAGATTCAATTGATAATATTTTTTTCATTAATCTGAGATAAATACAAGATAATATTTGTTTAAATATGATTATCAACCTCTCGACAGTAAATATTCACATCTCTAACATTTATGATGCTCGAATCCGGATCCTCAATCAATAACAACAAATAATTGAAAAAAAAAAGTTTTGTTCAATCTGGCATCATATTTCTATGGCCTGATCTCGGTTTCTTCTTAAACAAACCATTGTGTTGAAAAAAAATGTCATATTCAATCAATGCCTAACGCAAATAATTGAAAAAATATTTTAGGGCTAAAATAATAAAAAGGTCCTCAACTATTTTGCTAGTTTTTATATATTTCTTACATTGATATAAATCTTAATATTTAGTATGATTATTTATCTATTTCCATGGCACAATTTTATTTATCGTTATGATAGTTTGGTGTTTCGTATTGCATTCATCACGACACATCTCCTGATCAAGAAAGATCGTCGGTCTCGTATAGTTAGATTTTCTTTTGACGCATTTTATTGATACATTCATAACCATTCGCAAAGCAATCTGTTGGAATGGTTCTCTCAGTCTCCACGTCTTTCACCAATATTGCATATAAGTTCAAATAGAGACATGAAAATTATTGATAGTTGCTAAATTTTTTTGAAAGATGAAGCTTACATTCGAGGGAGGATTTTATTTTTATTTTTTCTTCATGACATTTGAATTTTCAAGTTTGAATTTTTATTTAATAAAAATATAACTTTTATTCAAAATAATAATACTTTCCATCTAAAGAAATTCTAAATTTAAAATAAAAATATTGTTTGGTAATTCAGAATTATATATAAAGTGACAAATATGGTAAATGATAAATGATTAAGCATAAAGTAGCTTGCAAGCAAAAACTTGGATTTGCAAAAGAAAGGACAAAGATGGGTAGGAAAAATTATAAAAAATGATCGGTTCATCACGTCATTCATAATCTCAGCCAATAAGATTTATTCATTTTTTTAAGATGAATTTTCGACTTTTTTTATTATATGTAAATAAAAAGTAAGTAGTCATTTGGAAGTTGTTTTAAAATGAATGAATTTTATTAACTGGAACAACGGATAACTTGGTGAATCAAATTCATATAATAATTTCTCGATAGGCACGGAAGATGTAAGAAAATTATTTTGAAAAATGAGGCCGGCTCTGGACCTAACAAATGTTCCAAATTTCAACATCAAAGCATGAAATGCACTACGGAATATAGGGAAAATATAAATAAAATCCGAGTGGAGTCATGAGAGCAAACTCGGTGGTTTGACTCGCAGTTCACACCCCAATCCTTTCCCCTTATCAGTTAGCTCTTCCAATTGACTCATTCAACAGGATTGGAATGTTCTACATATATAAAGTGGATCAAAATCTCAATTGGAGATGAAATGCTCACATGGAATTTTGAAGTGTCTTAGTTATGAAAAACTATCAAAACGATATTAGGATGGGAGAAAGGCATTTTTCTTTGGAAATATATATATATTAGAAAAATATATGCACTTCATCCAATAAAAACTAGTTATCTCGAATTCGAACATCGTGTACGTAGTAGGGGTACGAGTATTAATTATCAAAGGGTTGAGAGTGTCTAAATTGTAACCTTGTATTCACCCCAGATTTATATAAAAAATAACTAGTTAATAATTAATATTAATCTCATTCATTATTTTGGTATTTTTATTAACATTGTTAACTTTTGATGATGTTATAATATAAAGGGTAAAATACACAAATGGTCTCCCGATTATAGGGAGTTGCTTTGTTGAGTTGCATGATTATTAAAAGTTACAAAATGGTCATCCAGATATTCATTATATTCCAAACTCGTCCTTTTCTGTTAAAAAATTAATGGTAGTTTGAGTTGGACATTAAGATATTGACTTAGATATGATACTCGTTTGAGATTTTGAGATCAGATTTTATTATATCTCAGTTAGCACGTTAACATCCATCTCATAGTGTTGTTAATTTTTTTAGCGGAAACGAACGAGTTTGAAACGTAATAAATAGTCGAGTGAATATTTGTAACTTTTCATAGTCAAGATATTCAACAAAGCAACTCCTTATAGTTAGATGACTATTTTATAACTTTTAATAACCATGAGACTCAATAAAACAGTATCTTATAGTCAATGACCTATTTATGTACTTTACCCAAATATAAAATTATATCACGTATTAATGATGATGTTGTGTGTGTTTCTTTATAAAAAAAATTATTTTTTTATTTTTTAATATAATTTTTATAAAAAATAAAAAGAATCTCAAATATAATTAATTTAATGACTAAAACACATAATTTTCATTAGTATTTGATGAAAACAATAAAAAATCAATATCTTTGATAAAAAAATATATCAAAATAATAAATAAAATTTTAAAATTCGGGTAGATTAAAAACTACTCTGCCAAAGTGGAGATTGAAAATCGTTAATGTCACTTTCGAGATTGACCCCAGCAGCCATACCCAACAAGTGAAGACAATTTCTAAACAATTATTTTCCTTTGCTTTTTGCCCACTCTTTCTTATAAATATAAAATTAACACATGTCTATAGTAATAGTACGTGTGTTTATTAAGATATTTTAATGTTAATTATATATTAACTAATTAAACTAAAAATTGATTAGATTTTAATGTTATTTAAAATGTTATTTTGTTATGTTTGAAGGAAATCGTCAGCAATGCCAAAGCATGTGTAATCATAGGAAAAATATTTTTTTAATAGGAAATAAAATTCACTATGGAAGTGGAAATCATAGGTGTAAATGGGATAGATCTTTTAACTATGGCAAAACTTGGCATCATCATTCCATCATTGACTAGGATATAAAGTTAGGCCTAAAAGTATTTTTTTTAATGATACTAACTTCTTTTTAAAATTTATTTAGTTGAACGGACCAAACGACCTCGATAGTAAAAGAATCGTTATGGTTTTTTAAGGTTTTGAGTTTGAGCACCATGAAATTTAGGAGTGCGAGCGTTCAATGTCGAATAATTGAGAGTTATCTTTGAACATATATTACCTTATACTTACCACATATTAATAAAAAAATCGATTAGTTTAATTAGATGAGTTATTAAATTTTTAAATAAAAATAAATGTTTTGATTTTAATCTTATAAATGAATTAAATTAAATTAAAAATTTATCTTATAATAGATTTATATGGCATATAGATTTTACCCATTTGGTAAAGATTATAAAAAAATATAGACAAAAATGGACAGAGGAGACGCCGCCTTCTGAAAAATTTAAAAGTATTTTTTATTGATAATCTGTTTTTATCCATAAAATTTTATATATTCATCTTTTAATATAACATTATGCGTTCGTTCCTGAATATATATATATATATATATCCAAACATAACACGATATAAACATATGTTTATATTAAAATTTATATAATATGAGTTGTTATGTATCAAAATTATTCAAAAGTATAAAATTTTAAACAAAATAAAAATGCATGGATTTTGGATTTAAGAAAAATAAAAATATCATTCAAAGTTATGATTGTGAGCAAGACCATTGCATTTGCCCATTTCATTAAGGACGGCAGAGAATGAATGAATGAATGAAAATGGAGGACTGCCGTAGGTAGATGAAAATAATGCGTACGTATATGTACGGATGCATAAGTTTATGTTAAAGATAGTAAATTTATAAAATTTTAAAATGTGATAAACTTATAAAATTTTAAGAGATGGAAATATATTTTTAATGAAAATTTTTTAAAATACATAAAAATTTAAAATTTCTAAGAGACAACCGTCTCCACTCGCCCCATCTAGGTTCATCCCTACATATGGACTAACTAATGTTTACTATACAATGATTATTAATGAAGAATATAGGATTCATTATTGACTATTGAGATGGTAAATTTCAGTCGAATGAAATGATCTCTTTAATGGTAAAAAAGTTTTGTATTTTAAACAAGATTCGGTAAAATTAGGTAATTAATCATTTTAACGTTAAAAGAGTTTTCAATTTTAGTAGTTAAACTGTAGAGATCTTTTGTGAGCTCAAATGGGATGATTAAGCTCAATTTAATAGTTGATTGAAAAACAATAAAAATGAGAATAATATACCACATATTAATTTTTACTATTTTATTTGTAGTTCTTATATACGTATATTATCATTATAATTGTACTTGCGTCTACTTTTAAAAAATAAGTATATAATCAAATTATCTATAATGTTAAATTAAAATTCTTTACTATTTTAAAATGAAAAGTAAAACAAATTTAAAGTTATAAGTATTAGCAATTTAGCATCGGGTAAAGTACACATATGGTCCCTCGACTATATCATACTACTTTGTTGAGTCCTCCAACTATTAAAAGTTACAAAATAATCCCTCGACTATAGGGTGTTACTTTGTTGAGTCCCTCGACTATTAAAAGTTACAAAATAGTCACTTGACTATTCATTATATTCCAAACTCGTCCTTTTTCGTTAAAAAGTTAACGGTCGTCTGAGCTGGACGTTAATATGTTAATTGAGATATGATAGTCGTTTGAGATTATGAGGTCAGATTTTATCATATTTAAGTCAGTAGGTTAACGTTAAGCTCATACAATCATAAATTTTTTGACGACAAATGACGAGTTTGGAACATAATGAATAGTCAGCTGACCATTTTGTAACGTTTAATAGTCATAGGACTCAAAAAAACATTATGCTATAATCGGGGGACTATTTGTGTACTTTACCCTTTAGCATTATGGTGAAAGAAATCAAAAGTGCGTCAACCACGGGGTCGTTTGATTTCGAAGGACATGGCTCATGTGACCCAACTGCAATATACCGTGGAAGGACCTCGTTAAAATACTTCTCTAAGCTTAGATGGAGAAAAAAGTGTCTGATGGCTTGGAAATGCAATTGCATTTTCTTTGAATTAAACCATCTCCTAGATTATTGTTTATCCTTAGATGAAAAAAAATTAATATTTTATTTTTGGGGTAGAATTTAATAAAATATTAATAAAAATATTTTTTTGAAAAATGATTTTAATATATGTGTCCAGTATTTGTAGGTAATTATCGCCTAATTATTAAATAAAATAAAAAAGAACACAGAAAATAAAGAAGATGATGACCAAACTGAGACTTGGTTGGTTAAAAGCCTAGGATTGCACTGAATCCATAAAAATTAAAAAACAAACTCACTTTTCAGAATAGGAAAAAAAAAAAAGAATGAGAAGAAAAAAAAGTATAAAATCCTTTGAAAATGACTTAAAAAATAAAAGAGACTTTCCAGTTTTAACCTTTTTGAAGCACTAAAAGCTATAATGCAAAGAGATGGAATGAGAGAGAAGACAAAGAAAGAAAAGGAAGAAGAACATGGTCATGCTTTGTCGGCCATTTCTTTCTATGTATGTTTGGCCTTAAATTCATTTTGCTGCACCAGACACAATGGCTCTTCATTAGTTTCTTTTACCATAATCCTACGAAAATGAAGAACAACAGTTTCTTTTATTGAAATTTGATTTCCTTTTTCAATATTTTTCTGGGGAAGTTTGGAAATTTTACCAGAGGGAAAAACAAGGTATGCCAAAGTCTTCTTTTTTGTTGCTCTGTAGTTCATGTAGTATAGTTGTATATATGTTTTTGTTTACGGTTTATTTCATGCTTTGATTCTATTAATATTATTTATTTCTATGTACATATGCACATATATATTGATAGTTTGAAACTTTCCTTTGAACTTCAGGTTGGGTTTTCTGGGAACCTGATGATCCTGGGAGTATATTGATAGCTGGCATATATATATATTGATACTATTACATGTGAATGCAGTTTTTGGCTATGGGGAGATCATCATCATCATTATCATTATGTAGACTGTTCACTGTTTTTATTGCTATTCATGTCTATTTTGTTCATCAATCCAAAGGGCTTAACTCTGAGGGTCAGTTTCTTCTTGATATCAAGACTAGTCTTGGTGACGAGTTTAACCATCTGGATAATTGGAACCCTAATGACCCAACACCTTGTGGGTGGAAAGGTGTGAATTGCAGCACCACTGATGATTACACCCCTGTTGTCCAGTCTCTTAATCTGAGTTCAATGAACCTGTCTGGTTTATTGTCTCCAAGAATTGGTGGTTTGGTTCATTTGACTACCCTTGATCTTTCTCACAATGGGTTGTCAAGGAACATTCCTAAAGAGATTGGAGATTGTTCCAGTTTGGTGATCCTCAATCTCAATGACAATGAATTTGAATCTCAAATTCCCAAAGAAATAGGCAGACTTTCCTTTTTGACAACTCTAAACATATTCAACAATAGGCTATCAGGGCCTTTCCCGGATGAGATTGGGAACCTTTCTTCCTTGTCACAATTGCTTGCATATAGCAACAATATCAGTGGTTCCTTGCCAACTTCTCTTGGGAACCTCAAGAAGCTAACAAGTTTCCGAGCAGGGCAGAACATGTTGACTGGGTGTTTACCTTCAAGTATAGGTTCATGTGAGAGCTTGGAGTATCTTGGTCTTGCACAAAACGCGTTGACAGGCGAGCTACCGAGAGAGATCGGAAAGCTGAATAACTTGAGGGAGTTGATCCTTTGGCAGAATCAACTCTCTGGTTTAATTGCTGAGGAGCTTAGCAATTGTACAAGTTTGAGTACTCTTGCTTTGTATGACAACAAGCTTGTTGGAAGCATACCCAAAGAGCTTGGGAACCTTATAAATCTCAATAAGTTATACCTTTACAGAAACCAACTGAATGGAACAATCCCAAAGGAGATTGGGAATCTTTCATTTGCTGAACAAATCGATTTTTCGGAGAATATGTTGACTGGAGAGATACCGGTTGAGTTGAGTAAGATTGAAGGGCTAACTTTGCTTTATCTTTTTGAGAACCAGCTTACAGGTGTGATCCCTGTTGAGCTAACCACTTTGAAGAATTTGTCCAAGCTTGATCTCTCCATAAACTATCTCACCGGTCTGATTCCAATGGGATTTCAGTATTTAACAAACTTGACCATGTTTCAGCTCTTTGACAACTCACTGAGTGGGAGCATTCCTCAGATGCTTGGGGCTTACAGTCCACTTTGGGTTCTTGATTTATCAGATAATCAACTAATGGGAAGGATCCCTCGTCACCTTTGCCGAAACTTGGGCCTCATCTTTCTCAACCTGGGATTAAACAAGCTTACTGGGAAGATTCCATCTGGTATTACAAGCTGCAAATCAATGGTTCAACTTCTTTTAGTTGGAAACAGTTTTATAGGGACTCTTCCATCTGATCTATGCAAATTGGTGAATCTATCTGCTATTGAACTTGGCCAGAACAAGTTCAATGGGCCGATTCCTCCTGAGATTGGAAACTGCAGAAGCTTGCAAAGGCTTCAACTTTCATACAACAACTTTACATCAGAGTTGCCTAGGGAGATTGGTAATCTTTCCAGGTTGGCAATCTTCAACATCTCATCGAACTCCCTCACTGGAAGGATACCACCAGAGATTTTTAATTGCAAAATGCTTCAACGACTCGATCTCAGCCGGAACAGATTTACGGGGAGGTTACCTCGTGAGGTGGGAGCACTTTCTCAGTTGGAGCTTCTCAAGCTTTCAGAAAATAATCTATCAGGGGAAATCCCTCCAGCATTGGGGAATCTCTTGCGTTTGACCGAGTTACAAATGGGGGGCAACTCATTCACTGGCAATATACCAGCTGAATTAGGTGCACTCTCCGGCTTGCAAATTGCTTTGAATCTCAGCTACAACAATCTCTCTGGAGCAATCCCTTCTGAGCTCGGGAACATTGTTTTACTAGAAAACCTTGTGCTTAATAACAACCATTTGAGTGGTGAAATACCAGGTTCTTTTGCCAATTTATCCAGCTTACTCGGATGCAATTTTTCTTATAATGACTTAACGGGACCTATACCGTCTCTACCGCGCCTCGACAACATGGCTGTCAGCAGCTTTATTGAGAACAACGGTCTCTGTGGTGGGCCTCTTGGTGGTTGTAATCCATCTCCATCACTCTCTCTTCAGCCAGATGTAAAAGATAAAGGTACTCGGCTAGGCAAGGTTGTGGCTATAGTTGCAGCAGCCATTGGTGGAGTTTCTCTTGTTTTAATAGTAGTTATTATTACTTCATGAGACAACCGGTCAAAATAGTTGCTCCATTGCAAGAAAAACCGACTACTGCTCGAGTTTCGGACATTTTCTTTTCACCGAAAGAAGGGTTCACTTTCCAGGACTTGCTTGAAGCCACAGATAATTTTGATGAGAGCTTTATTGTTGGTAGGGGAGCATGTGGAACGGTATACAAAGCTGTCTTACCAAGCGGCCATGTCATTGCTGTTAAGAAGCTTGCATCCAACAGGGAGGGTAATAACAACGTCGAAAACAGCTTCCGCGCTGAAATCCTAACCTTGGGAAATATCCGTCATCGGAATATCGTGAAGCTCTATGGTTTCTGCTACCACCAAGGCTCCAATCTTCTTCTTTATGAATACATGCCAAGAGGCAGCTTGGGGGAGCTTCTTCATGGAGCATCCTGTAATCTTGATTGGAGAACAAGGTTCTTGATTGCCTTGGGGGCTGCTCATGGTCTTGCATATTTGCATCATTATTGCAAGCCTAGAATTTTTCACCGCGATATAAAGTCGAATAACATATTGCTTGATGAAAAATTCGAAGCTCATGTCGGTGATTTTGGATTAGCAAAAGTCATCGACATGCCACAGTCCAGATCAATGTCTGCAATTGCAGGTTCTTATGGCTATATTGCTCCAGGTGAGTTAATCTCTTGTTTTTGACCCTTTAATGCTCAAAATATTTGTTTGTGAGTTTAATAGTTTTATGTTTCTTCTTAATGCAGAGTATGCATATACCATGAAAGTTACAGAAAAATGTGACGTATATAGCTATGGAGTCGTCCTATTGGAGTTGCTGACCGGGAAAACACCGGTTCAACCACTAGACCAAGGCGGCGATCTAGTGACATTGGTGAGAAATTACGTTAAAAATCATTCGTTGTCACCCGGAATACTCAATGCTGGATTGAATCAACAAGATGAGATAACTGTGTCTCATATGATAACAGTCTTGAAGATTGCTTTGATATGCACCAGCATGTCTCCTTCTGAAAGGCCGACTATGCCGGAAGTTGTTTCGATGCTTATCGAGTCCAACAGGCGCGAATGCCACTTCAATACCTCCCCTAGTCATGACACTGATCGATTATAATGAAATAGCTGATATTGTAGGGCTACAGATTAATCATTTTACAGTTCTGCTTGTAGAACATATGTAGCAGATCACCTTGTAAATTCCCTCACGGAACATCATCTCCTTTCTTACAGTCGTACTAATATTATTTTACCTGCAATATTTTGTTTACTTTTCACGCCATTGAAGCTTTACAACATGGAAACAGAGGCATAAAACAACACAATAAATATGAAAAGTAAACCGCCACGGACTCAAGATTTTATGTTATGGGACGAATCTCTAAAATTTTAAGAGGAGATAAATTTATAAAATTCTAAGAAAAAAATAAATTTTTAATAGAAAATACACAGAAAAAATATAAATTATATAGTAATTTTAAATTTTAATAGGGACTATTGCCCCACCTAACCTCTGTATCCATTTTTGAAGTCAACATATAAACTTTTATGGATTCTTTTACCGTGCTTTGAGAAATTAGATTACAACTTTGAATATGATATATAAATTAATCAATATTATTAACAAATTTTCTAATTTTTTAATATTCTAAGGTTATTATACGGTAATATTTGTTTAAAATCTTTCTTAACTGTTAATAACGTACACATACCCTATAAATACAACTACTTAAATTTAGGGTCTCTAAGAAGGATAACACTTAATTTAACCGTTGAGTTCAATTAATAGATTATAAAATTTCTAATTGAGTTGGTATTATAAATTATATATTTTTTTTTGGAAAAAATAAAGAAATACTAAAAATAATGTTTTTTTTATTAAAAGAAAAATGGACTCAACTATCATCATACATGGAGACATGCCACTTTCATAAACCCTACTTTGTACCATCCATTTATTCCAATTTCAACACATTGATAAGCATTGAGTAGCCATAGAAAGCAACCTTTGCTATGTTAGGCATTACTTAATGCTTTATACATGTAAAGGAAGAGCCACACATTGTTGGTTCATCACATGGCATGCCATCAGAATCATATCAGAGTTTTTTTTTCTCTATATTTTTTCAAATTTTAAAGATAACGAGAATTGATTTTATTTATTTATTTATTATTAAAAATTATATTATAGTATTTTGATATGATTTTTAAATATTTTAATTAGTATCCTTGTAATTAAATTATAATTTTCTCTATAAAATACTTTTTTAATTTTCTTTTAAAGTGTTATTTTAGGCGGTGACTTAAGTGATGCCCTCTCTCTTATTTTTATCTTTTTGATTTAGATCTAAATAAATATCCTCATCTTTTGATTAATTTCTTGAAGTGTTGGTTTTTATATTCTTTTATGGCACGCTAGTTCTTATGCTTTTATGGAATGGTTTTGTCTATCGTTATGATAGTTTGACGTTTTGTGTTATATTCATCACCACATATCTCCTGATCAGGAAATGTCGACGGTCTCATATAAATAGATTCCTTTTGTAATAGTTTATCGATGTATGCATAGTCGTTCGCAGAACAATCTATCGGATTGATTTTCTCAGTCTTCATGCCTTCATAAATATTGCATCTAGGCTCGAATAGAGACATGGAGATTATTGATAGTTGTTAGATTTTTGTTGATGATGAAACATGTATAGATGATAAGGTTTTGATTTTATTTTTTTACACCAATTAAATTTTCATTTTGGGATTGTTTTGAATTTGTTGTACATAACCTTTTTTATTTAATAAAAATCTAATTTTATTTTTAAAAAGGCTTAAATATACAAAAGGTACTCAATCTATACCCGTTTTTTCAGTTTAGTGCCTAACATTTATTTTGTTCCAGTTTGGTACCTAATGTTTCATTTAGTTATTCAAAATGGGTCAAATTCATAACGGACCGTTAGTTTTCTCCGTTAAGTGACACGTGTCACAATCTTATAATTTTAAAATTTTTATATAAAATTAAAAATAAAATTATATATATATATATATATATATATAAAAGAAAACACATAAATTTTGAAATAACTCCAAAACTTTGAAAACATTCATTTCAACCCCTAAACACATGTCGACCACCGCCCTTTGCCGTCGACGAAGCTCCACCCGACCTCATCTCCCATCGCCCTATGAAATCATGATTGATCAACGGCTGATCGATGATTTATACCCCATGGACTCTAGGATAAAATTGCAATCCCAAGCGATTTCGACGACCAATCGATGACAACTACAACAACTTATAACTAGGATGATGACAAGGACTACGCTGGCGGCATTGTCGTGGCCGAAAAGGGCGGCAACGGGTTAGTGTTAGGATTTTGGGATTTTGAGTCTTTTTTGTACTTTAAAAGAAATAAGGTTTTTTATAAATATAATAATATTTTTAATACTTTTTTAAAAAAAATTCAAAATTATCATATTATGACACGTGTCACTTAACGGAGAAAACTAACGGTCTGTCACGGATTGACCCATTTTGAATAACAGAATGAAACATTAGGCACCAAACTGGAACGAAATAAACATTGAGCACTAAACTGAAAAAACTAACATAGATTGGACACCTTTTGTATATTTAAGCCTAAAAAAATAATATTATTGCAATTAAGAATTTTATACGTAATTTTCAATGCAACACATAATTATGATTCACATTATATCTTGTAGGAATCTATTGACTGACCTCAGTAGTAAAAAAAATGTATTTTTTTAAAAAAGTTAAATTTAAGTAATTACGTTTACAGAGTGTGTGCGTTATCAATAATTTCTTATAAATACCCTAGACTATGCTTATATATTGATAATGGTATTTTCGGTTAATTTTTCCATATTTTTTTAATCAAATATATTTTTACTAGTTATTTTTCAATTTTCCCCATGTATTATTTCAAAGAGAGAAAAAAGGGTAAGATTTTGGGTCGGAGGGTCCCTCACTGTTGGACCAATCATAAATTCAGGGAAAATTATTGGGCTTCGAGACTCGTACAATCAATACACACGTTAGCTCATCCCATAGAAATTATATTAATAAGGATAAAATACATAAATAGTCCCTCAAGTATAATTTTATTCCTAATAAAAATATAAAATTATAATATAATGAAACAAATGATAATTATAATTCTAATACATAATAAAGAATCCTAAATTGATTTAAATTACAAATAATCTAAAAAATATTAAAAATAATAATTATTATAAAATATTGTATTAATCTCGTTTAAGAATTCATGTATGTGTCTATGTTAAAATGAACATATATTGAGCTCCCACATCGTATTGATGTGTTTCAAGATACGTTGGAAAGCTAAAAGACAATTGATCTTATTGCAAGAAGATATATTGACCCAAAAATACCAGTATCTCATTCAAAAACTCGTCGCAAATATGCTAATGTTTTAATCTTGAAAACAATTTCAATTTATTGTCCCAAATGATTAGTTTGATTCCTCTTATATTGGTACCATCTCTTCTTTCTCGAATTAGATTGATCAATTTTATAAAAATAAAGTTTTCTTCCAGTCATTTAAATCATTATCGGTAATTAAGAATTAAAAAAAATTAGATTGTCAACAATCTCTAGGGCATGTGATTAAAAGCTCCTAGTTAACATATTTTCTCTTTTTTAGGTTGTGGATTTAGGAACAAAATTCTCTTTTCTGCTCTTACTAAGTAGGAATTGTTAAAAAAATCATATCGAAAGGTAAGGATTTAGATAAAAGAGAAGAGTTGGATCTAAAATCTTGTTGAAAATTAAGTAAGATTGACTTGAAAAACCTAAATTCATCGGAGTCATTATTTTTTTATTGTGTAACCCGTACCTGACCCGGATACGAATTTGAGGTGTCACATTGACTTTTCAAATCATTAACTATTAAAATGTAGTGAAAATATTTAAATTGTTATTCGTATTAAAATAATGGAACCCTTAAATTAAAGCAAATAATAAAAACTCACATTAATATTAAATAAACAATTAATAATTTACATAGATATAAAAATATAAGGTTACAAAATAGATCATATCATTTCAATTTAACTTGTAGTACATGCCAACAGTGTTCAAATTCAAAAGAAACCTACATTTAAATTGTCTTGATATGATCTTCAAGGGAGTATGTTATCCTTAACTATCTTAACCTTTTATTTTCTTTAAACCTACGTGTGAAACAATCACACGCTAAGTCGATGACTTAGTGAGACAATTACGAGCGAAAAAAAACTTTATAAATTAAATCTTAATTTATTTCATACAAACATTTCATAAGAGATTCAAATTGCTTTTCATAACAAGTTTGAATACTTTTATACATTATTCATTTTATATAACTTTGATTTCAAATGCCTAATGTATACTACTGAGTACTCTAGGTATTTGAGTACATTGAGGTTGTGCACTAATGATGTCACTGCAGCTCGTATAATTTGCACCGAAGTGCCACATAATTATCCCGAAAGACAATATAGGTTTGTCCCAAAGGACCACATAAGTTTTATCTCGAAGGACTGTTCGCTGTTTGTGACTACTATATATGGATGTAGAAATATGTGCAAGTATACATAATCGAACAAGTAATACGGTGATGAGTGAGTATCGTATCCACAAGGATGTAAGAGATCTTGAGTAAAGTTTATTCACTATTATAAAGTAACTAAGTATAGCTAATGGTATTCACAAATGAGAATGTTGTGGCAAAATGGATAGAAATGTATTGGCAAAAGTAAATTGAGTGTAGTGAAATCAATTGAAAATATAAAGGCAAAACAAAATGTAAATACTAGATTTGATTATAAGGACTTTAGACTTCCTCACACGACAAGCTACTATGGGAATGAATGACAGAAGTCACTAAGGAAAATTTAAGTCTACTTCTCAGAATGGTCTTACTTCTATGCCTTACCTGCCCGACAGAGTTTACTAAGGGTGCCCTATGCTATCTCTAGTTAAGAGACTCGACAGATTGAAGATGTCTTGGAAAACCGATTGGCGTAAGCCCCTGCAGTGATCTTATTGGTCCAGATAACTGGATATGTCTCGGTAATACCTTTTTGCGACAGCTCCTTTTAGTCGAATAAAACCCTAGCCTTATCTCTAAGGTGGATTAAGCCTATTTACTATCTTAAACCCCTTGCTTATGTGGTTTCTCCCTAGTTTCTCTCGAACACTAAGGATGTGCTACTTAGACATTCTCTCGAACACTAAGTATTATCCTAAGGAATGGCTACTCTCATAGCTCCTACAACCTTAAGGCATTAAACTCCATAAACAAAACAGATAATAATATACAAAAATAACCATTCACTAATGTAAATCTTAAATATCCAAAATGAACTCCCACCAAATAAGATTAGTTCATGGTGGGGTTCGAATATAGCAAGCACAAAGTAAGTTAATTCGTTCCTTACAACCCAAATGATAAATAATGAAAGCAAAGAGCAAAGGGAAGGAGAAAAAGCCTTCGACGTGCACTGCCGGAGCTTCCTCGGCCACCACAGACTGTCCCAGCAAACTAGCTCCTCTCAGACGCCTAGAATACCACTCCCTCTAGCTTGTCAACGGAGGAATGCCACGACAAATAGGATTGATAGAAAAATGAGAGACCTTTTTCTCTTTGAAAATAAGCTCAAGCCGGCATGTGTAAAGTCTTCTTTCTATTGTGGCTTCATCCTCTATTTATAGGAGGAGAATTAACCTAGTAATTTGTGTTGAAATTCCAAGGATACCCCAAATCATGCTTCATTCACTTGAGGGTGGGCAAAGCTGGCAGTGGTCCCCCTGGGCAGTTAGTAATGGTCCAGCCTAGGTGACTGGCTGAGTAATCAACAGGATCATGCTACAATAGATTGAAGCCTGACAGGATCAACAGCAGTAGGGCGTGGTCCAGCAGGATCAGTAGCAGCAGGGCGTGGTCCCCTCCTGGCAGGTGTTTTCTCACGCGTAGAGATCACGTGAAGATAGGGACAGCTGGCTCTAAAAATATCTTCTTTCATTTTGTTCACTCTCGAAATGCCAAATGGTTCAGCATTTGCATTCTGCTCAGCAGTCTCCTTATGTCACGACATTTCGCATTTTCTTTTCCTTGCTCCCATATCCTACACATAACCAAACAAACACCTTTCCCATAAAACAGCACTGATTACAAAATAAAATATCATGGAAAACAGAATTCCACCATATACAACTATATGCTCCTAAATATATCTATTTGATTCTAAATAGGCTCTTAGATATTCAATAACTTAAGTGAAAAGGTCCCAAATATGACTTTTTTACGGAGTTATCACACCCCCACACTTAAGATATTGCTTTTCCTCGAGCAATGGATAGTATTAAGCAACATAAAAATATCATGGCAAGTTCAGAAGCAGAATAATTATATGGGATAAAATTTCAGCCCTTAGAACATTTGGCTTCAACATACTAGACTAGTTTGAGAAATCAAGTATTGTCCCCTAGGGTAAGATCCTTTGTGTGGGTGTGTGCGTGTTTGTATCCAATCCATGCTTAACAAACCTAAAAATTTTCTAAGCAAGCTTTCTTGTTTTGCCATGACATTTACAAAATTTACTCACACATTGTTTTCTTTTCTTTCATTAATTCTGGTACGAGGGGAGTCAGCCCATCACACCTACTATCCCACACTCTAGGTGAAAGGGAGCATATCTTCCACCCCCGAGCTAGTCAGATAGAGTCATGCTGTGACTACTTTCATTCACTCATATGCCATAGCTGCCATTTATTTAACTGCAGTTTCCAGGCAATGTCATGACATAGCGAAGTGTCCCTCTACAAATATGCTGAAGTATTTATTCACAACTTTTTTTTTCATTATGGGGTTTTCATCATTTTTTAACAAAGTTTTGTGCCACGACATTCAAGAATTCTCTTATAAAAAAATTCTAAGTTCCTTAAGCATGGAAAACATACAATCGTGTATTCAAAGGTTTCAAAGAAGCAAATCCTAGAGTTGGTTCTTTCATCCTCAATAATCATGTAAATTCAATCCTAGCCATCAAAAGTTCATCATCATCGAGCATCTCTAATTCATTCCATTAAACTAATTCTACACTTACTAATGTCATGGCATATTCATTATACTAATACTATCATGCAATAATTTGGGAACCCTACTTCCCCCAAACTTGAGAGAAGCATTATCCTCAATGCTAAATAAAAACTAACGTAAAACTAGACTACATGTTATGCAATGCAATGTAATACAAGGTACCTTAATTTTTATACGGGTGGTGGTACGACAGCTGTGTGACATGAGCGTTGTACAGTTGAGTGGTGCTGGAATGTTCACAGTCTGATGCTGGTGCAACAGGGGTGGTCCTAAGGTCTTCTAGGATTAGGGTGAATTTAGGTTCCTCACACTCAGACACCTTTTTCAAATGGCATCGACTCTAGTGCAAAGGGAATTGCTACGATATTTCAAATTGTGCTACATCATGTGGCTCTGTGGGCGGCGGTGATGCTGTCAGCGTTAGTAGTTGAGGTTTAATCTCATGTTGTTTGGTTATATACACGGTGTGGATTCGGTCAACATCTTCCAACTCCTCCTCATTATTTGGCTGAGGAGCATCTGCTGATGCCTTGACATCTGTAGAGGCATTCAACAGTGTATCAGGGAATATTGAGAGATCCAGAGCTACATGCGAAAGGAGCTCCATGAAGGTCGTTGCCACAACCTCGTCCCTTTGCTTGATATAGGTAATGAAGGTCGTCAGGTTGTTGGTTAGATTCTCCACTTGGTCCTAGGTCTACTTGGCCAAAAGTGTTGCAATTTATAGTGGCATTTGTATAGATGGGTGGACATCATCAGCAATTTCATGATCTGTGCCAACACCAATTGAGTCTTGTTTCTATGTGGGTACAGCTTCTATAGGGGCTTTACCCTTATCCACATGTTTGAGAGTTTGTTCTTTCTTAAACATCTTAAATTGTTATGGCGGTTTTGTCGCGTTTGATCGGAGCACCAGTATAAACCAAAATACCCTACACATATAATAGTTCCACCTTTAAAATATTTTACCCTGACATTTCAGGTATTTCATATCTAAATTGTGTGACCTTTACAGTAGTCATCTCTTATTCAAAGTAATCTCTCCATGAAGCTGAATGGTAGTGGAATGAGATCTCTTTTTGCTCATTTTTGTTGTGGTAACTTGAAATCATTTGGGTAACAAATTTGTTGAAGAGGTCGGGGTCATCCCTATGACCGTAGCCACCATCGTGTATTGCATTGTTCTTTCCTAAGATATTCAATTAAGGAAGCAAAACAACACTAACGAGAAAATTGACAATGTTAGCATACCACAAAATTACCGCGACAAATAATAATTTCTCATTAGGTAATTTTTCTTTAATCTCCATGCCATTCCTTAATTCTTTAATAATTTCTAGTTTAGAGAGATGGGTAGTTACTTGGGGTTTAGGATAAGTAAATTCAATAGAATCCAAAGGTTCAAATTTCATACCTGGTGGCAACTGTCTTTTCGATGTCAAAATAATTTCCTTCTTCTCGGATAATAAATAAAGGAAAATTCGTAGCGTAGAGAAGTATGGTCGAATCCACAGGGACTTGGAAAATTCTTAATTTATGTTTGATTGGTCTATGTCAGGCTGAAAGATAGTAAAATGGGGGGGGGGGGTTTGGTAGAATGAGATTTAAGTAGTAATAAAAACGATTAAATAAATAAAAGCGATTAAAGTAAAATAATAAGAGAATAAAGGTTGTGAATAAATACGGTAAAAATAGCCTCAAGCCTTGCTTTGACTCAATTTCCTTTAGTTCATCGAATAAGATTTTCTTTTCGGGATTCACGTCGGTTACTCTGTCTACGAGGGCTATCCCCGTGACTCTATCTTGTATACCGAATACCCAAGGCAATCTTTGATTCCGGCTTCGGGAATTGATTCTATCAACATCTATTGTCGTAGACCAATTACCGTTTTAGTTCGTGGTGACCGACTCGGATTGTTGCTTCTATAACCGTCAATTTCGATCTCAAATCCCTCTTGGCGAAGCTATCTCGTCAAGTGTGTTCCCAGGAAGTCGAATTACTTTCTATAAGCCGAATCTTCCTCCCACACGTTTAATCGCAACAACCTCTTGACCAAAGTCAATCTTTGATTTTGAAAACTGTTTTGATTTTGAAAAAGAATAAGCACAGAGATTGAGAGAGATTTCCGAAGATATTAAGGACCTGTTTCAATTCTCCCGTTGGAATTGAGTCATCGCGACAACTCTCGGCTTATGAAAAATTTAGCTAAGCATGACAAAAGTAAACTTTTATAAAAACTAGAGAGAAAAGAAGAATATATTCCGAATGATGATTTTAGGCTTACCCCAAGTGGGTATTTATAGCCTCTCAAAGCCTAAAGGATAAGCAAAGAAAATATTTAAATAATACAAAAGATAATTGTTTTTAAATTTAAATTCAAACTTAAACTAGTCTCCTAATACAACTCTACTCGTCAATCTTCCAGAAGGCGTGCGGATGAAGTCTTCTAGAAACCGCCTCTGACTGGACCTTCTAGAAACTACCACGTCAGACCGTGTCGTGCCCAGAGTCGTGCCCATGTCTCCAGCCATGACCAAATAATAAAAAAATGCAGAATTCGCCCGTTTTATCACTAATTCTGGAAAGTAAGGACCTACACGAAAATAGGCATAACACAACCAAATCAGCAGCAATAACTCCACAAAATCGAAGAAATAACGAACAAATATTAACGATTCTGAACACTCATCAAATTTCCCCTCACTTATCTCATGCTTTTCCTCAAGTATGATTAACCAAATCAGTCAAACTCTTCATTAAACGTTCTTTGTCAAGTTTCACATTCAAGGAAGTAAGGTAGAGACCACAATAACTATTCAAGTCAAGAAATCAATCAATTAAACATCACCAATTGGAACAAGTCAAGTGCAATTGTAATATCCATTCATTCATTAATCTAAATTCTCATAACTAAACACCTTACCGGGATTCACTCAAATCACTCAATGCGTTTGGGGTAAAGAAACGCTCAATGTCAGAATTTACACGGTATTACCATAAGCCTGCAAGTAAATCAAATCTCCACTAATAATAAGAAAAAGATGCATAAATCAAAGGGTCTTTTATTGGTTGTAACGGGGCTTAAGTAAATGTAGGGAAAAGGCTAAATATAAGGCAAAAAAATTCAAGGCAAGGAACTAGCAAATAATAATTTCAACTCCATCAAAACAAATATTAAGCACAACAAGATAAAAAGACTACATATATCAAATAACAAAATGATTTTTTTATCTTTGTTTTTGCTTCGTTTTCCATTTCACATCTTTTTTTTTCTTTTTCTTTCGAACAACCTTTTTTTCGTTCGAACTTATTTTTTTTCTCGCATTCAACCCTTTTTTCGATGGAGCATACAATGGTAAAATTATTCACTTGCCCTGAAGAAGGTAGAAAAGAGGGATAAAATAAAAAGGCTCGGGTTTATAAATATGGTGAAAACAAAGAAATGAGAAAAGGCTCAAAAGTGTTTAACTTAGGGGAAGATGCATGGGTAGGCTATTTAGTGAGGAAACGAAATGGTTAATCCTAAGGTGCCCAAATCATCTTTAAGCATCATGTTCATGTGTAATCTCGACAGTATTTAACATGCAGGTTCTAGAATACCAATGCCAAATTTGAAACACTCAATCAAAAAAAATGAGAGCAAAAATGATATGCTCGTAAAGGCTCAAATCTCACCAAATTGTTTCATGCATTGAGCTAATCACATTTCAACCAACAAAATCATGGAATATCACAAAAACACCAACTTATCACAATTCATGCTATTCGATATCAAGAACATCCTAACCTAAACAATCATGTGTTCCCAAACAAGCATAGCATTCCAAAAAAAATTCAACAAGACAAATAAATTCAGTGAAGTTTCTGCAAATTCAACCAACACATACTTGAATCGAAACATAAAGATAAGTAAAGGGAAATTCAATCCTACACTCTACTCTACTCTACTCCCCCTCACTTCAAGCGTTTTGCCTCAAAACGAAAAAATTAAAGTGCAAGAGAAGGAACAGAGTACTCCCCGAATTTAATGTCGACCACGACCACGTCCTCGGCCGCGATGAGAGGTGCTAGGACGTAGGTATGAGAGGATCTCTGTGATGTTCGTCTCTATGGAGTGGAGGCGGTCATGAACTTCATCCATTTGGGTTTTACTAACGTGCGCCACCCTCCTCCAAGGGCTTTGCTAACGTGCGCCGTTTAATGAAACAGTACGCACGGGCTGGGGGTTTTTTCTGCTTTGTGCGACTGTTCACTGCTCAGTGAGTTCCAAAATTGGCATAGTTCGAATGAAATTTCCGTAATTCTTCGTCGTTTAAGTTTAAAAAATATTTGGTTCCTACAAAATAAAAATATAAATTAAATTAAACATTTTGATCAAATAAAATGAAACAAAAAGTGAAGATAAAAATAAAAATGTAACGAAATTGAAAACAATGTGTTCTCCCATGAAGCGCTTTTGTTTAACGTCGTTAGCTCGACGACTTGATTCATACTACAGGTTCTGTGACGGACACTTCCACTTCATTCTCTTTCTCTAACTAAGAAGTTCTTTATGAGAAATTTGAAAATTCTCACAAAGATTTCTTTGGATATTTCCCAATTTTAAAATCTTATCTAGAAGAATGGTCGTCAAAACATCTTTTTTACCAAAAAATGATTTCTTCAAACAACTCCTTGATGATTTCAACTTAATTTTTGGTGCCTACAAAAAGGAATGTAAATCTTTAGTTTTTAAATGAGTTAAGATCAAATTTGAATCAACAACTGAAATATTTTTCAACTCCCTTATGTCGTCTTTGTTATCATTCGACTCCCTGCTTAAATCATCAACCAAGTTAGATTTACCATCAATAAGTTCAAAAATGCCAACAAAATTAATACTATGAACGTTATTCGGATATCTCATTTCTTTATAAACATCAAATTTTAAGATCTCACCATCGAACTCCATATTAAGAATACCGCTTTAAACATCAATTTTTTGCATTTGTCGTGCTCAGAAAGGGACGACCGAGGAGGATTTCAGAACCAATGTTTCTACGATCATTTTCCATATCAATCGCATAAAAATCAATAGGGAAAATTAAATTTTCTACCTCTACTAGAACATTCTCTATGAGTCCTTCAGGATAAATAATTGATTTGTCGGCTAGCTGAAGTGTAACTCTCGTCTCCTTCAAAGGCTTGGTGGAAATTAAATTATAGACAGAGAGAGGCATTACATTGATAGAGGTACCTAGATCGTACATAGCTCGCTTGATTTTAACTTCACTAATTTTACAAGGTATTGAAAACATACCTTGGTCTTTATACTTTGGTGGAAGCGGTCGTTGGAAAACTGCTGAGACGTTCGCACCTAAATCCACTTTCTCGACCCCGGTAAGCTTCCTTTTAGTCGTACAGAGATCCTTTAAAATCAAGACATACCTTGGAACCTTCTGGATAACCTCGAGGAGAGGTATGTTAACTTCCACCTTCCGAAGCACGTCTAATATTTCCTTTTCCTCAATTTTTTATCCTTTTTAATAACATTGATGGAAAAGGCGGTGGCACGTCGTAGGGAGATGGCGTCGGATCGTCCATTTGTTCTTCATCATTTTTTTCTGGGGTCCTGTGTCATTGATCTCCTTCTCTTTTTGGACTGCCTGGTTTGATGGGACAGGCGAAGCCACTACTGTACCACTCTGAAGAGTGATGGCGCTGACGTTTTCCCTCGGGTTTACTTCAGTTTGAGACGGAAGCTTACCTTGTGATTCCAAATGGCCTAAGGTTTGCGTCAGTTGGCTTATCTGTTTGTCCATCACTTGGAAGTGGGCTTCAGTTCGAGTCTGGAATTTCTCCTGGGATAGTGCTAACCTCTCGAAAATCGATTCTAATGATGTCTTTTGGGTTGTTATTGTGGTGGAGGTGGTCTCGCTTGATAGCCTTGATTTGGTCTTGAGTTCTGAGCATAGCTAAAATTCGGATGATCCTCATCCTGGGTTTTATGTATTGCCGTTGGGATTATAAGCTCTTTGGGGAGGTCCGGGAAATTCCTGACTGCGTTGACTTGAGCTGCTGCATCGTCTTGAATCAGTGGAAAACCGTCTGTTAGATGATTAGGTAATGCACATATTCCACATAATCAGTTTTGTCCTGTCTTTCCTGCAACAAGAGAGTTTACGACTTCAATTAACTTGTCAATTTTATTTTCTAAAGAAGATGAACTTATCTCATGAACCCTTCGAGAAGGTTCATTGTTTGTGCGAAATTGTTGGGAATTTGCGGCCATCGTGGATATTAAGTCCCTAGCTTCTGTAGGAGTCATATTCACCAAGACTCTATCGTTGGCTGCATCATCATCTTTATTTCCAGGGGAGATAGTCCTTCGTAAAAGTATTGAAGGAGTGTTTGTTCGGTTAACCCATGTTGCGGGCAACTAGAACATAACTTCTTAAACCGCTCCCAGTAGTCGTAAAGTGACTCTCCATCAAGCTGTTTGATTCCGAGTATTCTTCTTCATAGTTCACTTACTTTTGCCACAGGGAAAAACCTGTCAAGAAAAAGATGATTCATTTGAGCCCATGTAGTAATAGAATTAGGAGAAATATAAAATAACCATTCCTTAGCTGATTCGGCTAAGGAAAAAAGAAAAGCTCTAAGTTTGATTTGGTCCTCGGTTACTCCCTGTGGTGTCATGCTGGAGCAGACCATGTGAAATTCCTTGAGATGTTTGTGTGGATCCTCGTTTGGCAATCCACGGAATGTAGGGAAGAGATGAATATGGCCGGTTTTCAACTGGTATGGAGTTTCACCTTGGGGAAAATCAATGCACATAGGTCCTTGTTCAGTGGGTGCCACGGCTAACTCCCGAATAGTAGGTTCGACCATCGGAATTATATTACCTGAATTTGATTCTTCTTCTGGATTCGTTTGTTGTCTCCTTCTTTCCCGAAGTGTCTGTGCGTGGAGTCTCCTAGTCAATATCCAGGTTGTACTCCACTAATGTGCCCGATTAGTCCTGGTCATAAATCAAAAACAAACAAAAATTAGTAACTTTGACGAAGTCCCCGGCAACGGCCCCAATTTGACAACTATCGTTTCGATGTCAAAATAATTTCCTTCTTCTCGGATAATAAATAATGAAAAATTCGTAGCGTAGAGAAGTAGGGTCGAATCCACAGGGACTTGGAAAATTCTTAATTTATGTTTGATTGGTCTATGTCAGGTGTGAAAGATAGTAAAATAGGGGGTTTTGGTAGAATGTGTTGAAAACATTTTATATTTCGATATAACAAATTAAGTTAAATGAATTTTAAGATTGTGCAATAAAGGTTTTCTAAGTATATTCGATATAATTATTCGAATATCAAAACATTACTCTAAATCTTTCAAAAATCATTTTTAATCCTTACTCAAGTGTAAAATTAAGTTTTAATCTTAAAACAATTTCTAAACAATTTTACAAAGTATTTCGAACCATTTCAAAGCCAAAAATTCCAGATTGCTCAGAGGGAACCGATTCCCCCCCAAGGGTGTACCGATTCCCCCTTAATGGTTTGGCTCCGAGAATTCCAGTATGCTCGGAGTGAACCGATTCCCCCCAGGGGGTACCGATTTCCCCCTGTGTAACGGTCGAAATATTTGAATTTTACACTTAGGGAACCAATTCCCCATAGGGGGTACCGATTCCCCCCACGCTCCAAGTTGTTTTATTAATTGTTTTTCACACTAAAATGGCTATATTATATTCTCTAATCATCCCCAACATTCTGAAGTGATTCAAGGTGTATTTAAGCAAGCTTAGAAGCCATTTATCAAAAACAAGAAACATCAAGCAACTAGAATCAAGAGAGAATCAAAGAGAAAGCATCAAACCTCAAGTTTGAGCATTTCAAGTTTATTTTTCATTCAATATTCATCTTGCTTTCAAGAACACTTATTGTTCTCAATTGTATTCATTTTTGAGTGTTTTTTTCTTTGTTCTAGAATTGTGCAAACAATCTACCTTGTGAGGATTTCCTTGTAAGTTTTCAAATTTGTATTGTTCTCTTTGGGAGAGAGTGTTCTCAAGAATTTAGGGTATAATTCTTGAGGGTTTGTAAGGTTACTCTTTGTCCTCAAAAGAAAGACCAATTAGTGAATTTGTGGAAAATCCTTATGTGGATAGCTAAGGTAGTGGACGTAGACTTTGGTTGAGAAAGTCGAACCACTCTAAATCGCTGTGCAATTTCTTTCAATTTTCTGCAAAAGCTTCCACCAAAATTTTTATTGCCAATTCACCCCCTCTTGGCCAATTCCGTCAATCGATTAACTCAACAATTGGCATCAGAGCCTAACTCATTTGAAGGTTTAATCGCCTCTTGAGTCGATTCAGGAAGAGTTATATCGATAATCAAAGTCATCAATGGCCTCTACTTCAAACTTTGACTCCGGTCGATTCGATGCCCGTCAACAAGCCTCATTTATTCAATGGGGCTAATTATGCCTATTGGAAAAATAGGATGATGTACTTCATTCAAGCAAGTGACATGGGAGCATGGAATGTCGTAGAAGAAGGATACTTCAAGCCTCCCACTCATCCAAGATTATGGAGTGAAGGAGAGACAAAAATGTTCCAACTCAACTCCAAAGCCATCCATATCATATTTTGTGCTCTTGGACCAGATGAATACGGAAGAGTTTCATCTTGTACAACCGCCAAAGAAATATGGGACAAACTTCAAGTCACTCATGAAGGTACCGATGAGGTAAAGAAATCTAAAATTAGTATTCTAACGCATAGCTATAAAAATTTCAGGATAAAAACAAATGAAGATATCAAAGCTATAACGGATAGATTCTCAACGATTGTTTATGATCTCAAATCATATGGAGAGATCATTTCAAATGAAAAGCTTGTGAGGAAGTTAGTCTACTCCCTCCCAAAATCATGGCAATCAAAGAAGACGACAATCATCGAGTCTAAGGATCTAACATCCTTAACTCTTGAAGAGCTAATCGGTTCACTCCTCACTCATGAAATGATACTTGAAGATGAGGTGGACCTTGATAAGATTGAAGAGACACCAAAGGAGAAGGAGAAGAAGAAAAACATTGGAGTTGCTCTCAAATCTATAAAAAATGAGAGTGATTCGGATGAGGATGACGATTACGATTACGAGAAAATGGCATTGTTTGCCAAACGGTTCAGAAAAATGATGAGACCTTACCGAGGAAGGAAAATCAAACGAAATGAAGGCCTCAAAAATGAACCAAAAGAGAGGGACCCGATCATTTGCTATGAATGCAAAAAGTCAGGGCATGTCAAATATGATTTCCCACAATTGAAGAGAAAGGGTCAATCAAAGAATAAGCACAAGGCTCATGTGGCTACATGGAGCGATGAAGAAGGTGAAGGTTCCGATGAAGAGGAACAAGAAGTAGCAAACTTGTGCTTAATGGCATTCAGGGAAGATTCTAAGGTAACCTCTAACTCATCTGATTTTGATGATTTATCCTATGATGAGCTATTAGAGGAATATAATGGGTTGGCTTCGGATTATGAGAAATTGTTTTTAAAATATAAAAATGATGTTTCAAAATTGAAAAATGAAAATAAACTCATATCCAAAACCAACAACGATCTTGAAAGTAAAATCAAAGATTTGCAAATCAAACTAGAAGAGTTTGAAAACAAAAATTTAGATTTGCAAAATTTACTTTCAAAGGTCAATGATGATCATCAAAAGAAAATTGATGATCTTAAAGCTTCTTTTGATAAAGTTGGAACAAAACGTTTTGAAAGCGGAGAAAATTCAAAATCCAACTTTGTTAGAAAAAGTTTTAAAAACTACAATCATAGAGGTCCCCAAAGAACCTCTAATAGAAAAATTGTAGAAGTATATGGGTTCCTAAGGAGCTATTACTACTAAAGATAAGGATATCCTACACAAATGGATACCTAAAGGGACTAGGATTTTGGAAACTAATGAATATGGAACCAAAAGAATTTGGGTACCAAAAATTAGAAATTAATCTATGTTTGTAGGAAAAGGAGCATTGCTACAAGGCACGGGAAACAAATCCAAATTCATGGTACCTTGATAGTGGATGCTCAAGACACATGACCGGAGACAAAAATCCATTCATTGAGCTTAATGCCAAAAATGGAGGAGAAGTGACTTTTGGTGATGATTCAAAAGGTCACATTGAAGGTATTGGTACTATTGGTAATACCTCTTCCATACAAATTAAGAATGTTTTATATGTGAATGGATTAAAGTATAATCTATTGAGTATTAGTCAATTTTGTGATAAGGGATTCAATGTCATGTTTGATATTAATGGTTGTAAAGTCATTGACATTGCATTAATCGGATTATGCTTGTTGGTCATAGAATAGGAAACATATACATGGTGCATTTAGATTCTATTTATATGACTAATTTGTGCCTAGTTGCTAAGGATGAACATGATAGTTGGTTATAGCATAAGAGACTAGGGCATGCTAGTATGAGTGTTTTGCAACAACCAATTCAAGGTGATTTAGTTCGAGGGTTGCCTAAGCTTAAATTTGATAATGATAAAATCTGTGATGCTTGTGCTAAAGGAAAACAAAAACGAGTTTCTTTTAAATCCATTAATGACATATCAATTAGTAGAGTATTACAATTGATCCATATAGATCTTTTTGGGCCAACTAGGACTACTAGCTTGGGGGGAAAACAATATGCATTTTTCTTGGTAGATGACTATTCTATATATACTTGGGTTCTATTTTTAAGTACTAAAGATGAAGCATTAGAACATTTCATCACATTTTCAAAATAATCCAAAATGAAAAATGTTACTCTATAACTAGTGTTAGGAGTGATCATGGCACTGAATTGAAATCTTGGATTTATTGAATTTTGTAATTCTAATGGTATTAGCCATAATTTTTCAGCACCTAGAACCCCTCAACAAAATGGAGTTGCTGAGAGGAAAAATCGAACTTTAGAAGAAATGGCTAGAACCATGCTTTGTGAAAATAATTTTCCAAAATATTTTTGGACGGAAGCCACAAATACCGCTTGTTATGTTATAAATCGAGTAATGATTAGGCCAATTTTAAAGAAAACTCCATATGAAATTTTCAAAAATAAAAAGCCTAACATTAGCTATTTTCATCCTTTTGGATGTAATTGTTTTGTTTTAAACAACGGTAAAGAGAACCTTGGCAAGTTTGATGCTAAAAGTGATGAAGGAATTTTTTTGGGTTATTCCTTAAATTCTAAAGCTTATCGTGTATTTAATAAAAAGAACTTTAGTTGTAGAAGAGTCTATACATGTTATTTCGATGATAATCCTCTTCCGAGGAAGGATTCTTGTGTGAATGATGATGTAGGAGTTATAAATACAAATGACGTTAAACATGACGTTGAAGAACCATCATCAAAGGAAGAAACGAAAAATGAGGAAACTCATGATCCTCTTGAGAATCCAACCATTGAAGAAAGGGAAGTATCTTATCCAAGAGATTACAACTATGTCAAGGATGTGAAATTATAGGTGATCCATCCAAAGGGGTAACAAATCAATCTTCTCTTAGAAATATTTGTAATTTTGTTGCATTTATCTCATGCATAGAGCCTAAGAATATTAAAGAAGCATTAAATGATGAACATTGGATTATGGCTATGCAAGAAGAGTTAAATTAATTTGAGAGAAGTAAAGTATGGATATTAGTTGAAAGGCCTAGTAATAAATCTATTGTAGGTACTAGATGGGTATTTAGGAATAAGCTTGATGAAAGTGGTAATATAGTGAGAAAAAATGCTAGACTTGTTGCTCAAGGGTATACTCAAGAAGAGGGCATAGACTATGATGAAACATATGCTCCCGTAGCTAGGATGGAAGCAATTAGAATGTTACTAGAATTTGCATGTTTTCATGAATTTAAATTATATCAAATGGATGTTAAAAATGCATTTTTAAATGGTTTTATAAAAGAAGAAGTGTATGTGGAACAACCTCCAGGTTTTGAAGATTCCAAATTTTTGGATCATGTTCTTAAATTGACAAAAGCACTTTATGGTTTAAAACAAGCTCCAAGAGCTTGGTATGAAAGATTGTAAAATTTTTTAATTGAAAAAGGTTTTTCAAAAGGGAAGGTTGACACTACATTATTTTTAAAGCATAAAGGTAAAGATTTATTAGTAGTTCAAATTTATGTTGATGATATAATATTTGGTTCTACTAATGATGTTCTTTGCCAAGAATTTTCCAAGCTAATGCAAAGTGAATTCGAAATGAGCATGATGGGGGAGCTCTCATTTTTCTTGGGACTCCAAATCAAGCAAAGAAAAGATGGCATCTTCATCAATCAAGCTAAGTACGTCAAAGATATGCTCAAGAAGTTTGGACTGGAAAATGGCAAACCTCATGACACTCCAATGAGCTCTTCAACAAAGCTTGACTTAGATGAAGGAGGTAAATGTGTAGATGTTAAATTATATAGGTCAATGATTGGATCTCTACTTTATCTAACTGCAAGTAGACCGGACATTATGTTTAGTGTTTGCTTATGTGCTAGATTTCAATCATGCCCTAAAGAATCACATTTACTAGCTGTTAAGAGAATCTTTAGATACCTTAAGAACACTCTAGTTTAGAACTTTGGTATCCTAGAGACTCTAGCTTTAGCTTGCATGCTTTTTCTGATGCGGATTATGGAGGATGCAAATTAGATAGGAAAATCACCTCCGGTACTTGCCAATTCTTGGAAATATGTTGATTTCTTAGTTTTCAAAGAAACAAAATATTGTTGCATTATCTACCACTGAAGCCGAATACATTTCAGCTGGTAGTTGTTGTGCACAAGTTTTATGGATGAAACAACAACTTTTTGATTATGGAATTGAAGTTGGTACCATTCTTATCAAGTGTGACAATACTAGTACTATTTGTCTCACTAAAAATCCCATTCAACACTCTAGAACTAAGCACATTGAAATAAGATATCACTTCATTAGAGACCATGTCACTAAGGAAGATGTAGTTCTAGAATTTGTTGATACTTTACACCAATTAGCGAATATCTTTACAAAACCTTTAGACAAGGAAAGATTTTGGACACTTAGAAGAGAATTAGGTTTAACCAACCTATCTTCACTTAGTGTTTAAAATAATTTTTGCACTTTTAAGACTAAATGAAAAATGCTAATTTTTAATTGCATTCATTGCTATTAATTAGGGGGAGTTTATGATTCTTGATGAAAATTTAATTTTATGTTCAAATATCGTTTAAAGAATAATTTGATTATTTGAATGTGATTAATTTTCAATATATGAGTTGCCAATACCACTAGAGAAAATTAATTTAGCATTTTATGTGTTTAAAATCAGATTTTAGCATTTTGGTACAGAGGGAATCGATACCCCCATGAGGGAACCGATTCCCCCTTTGAAGGGGAACCAATTCCCCCCATAGGGGAATTGATACCCCCTGGGGTTCTGAATTTTAATACGGGCAAAACCCTTAAATCCTCAAAACCTTCTCTTCTTCTTCCTTCCGTTGTTTCTCCTCTCTAACCTCTCAAATCTCCATTTTTGCCTCAAATCATCGATTTTAATCGGAATTCACTTCAAATATCATCTTCTAAACTTGTTATCATCATTAAAATCGTGCAAACAACATCAAATCCACTCAATCTCATCCTTCAAGGTAAAATTTTCTAAACTCTCTATTTCATCAATTTATGAACATAGAACTAGTTTTAATTAGTTCTAGGTTGAACTTTAGATCGAGCATTGATTGTTTAGTGATTAGAAACTAGATATTACAACTAATTTCATCAAAAACACAAGAATTTTCCAAAATATTTAAAATTTTCGAAATAAAAAAAATTTGTTTTTCAAATTATTGTGTTTTAATTGAATTATGTTGTTGTTATGAAAACTATACATATATTGTTTTTCAAAATCTTATTTTTCAAATAGTTTTCAAAAACTTTGCCCATTAGAATTGAATTAGAGAACCTTGAAATATTGAGGACTCAATTGAGTTTTGGGATTAATTGAATTGCATACATGTGTTTTCTAAATTGTAGGTTATCCATCCTATTCCAATTTCCTAAACCATGTCCAATCCTAAACGTGCTAGGTCATCATCTGGCCGCTCACACCGTCAACCAAATCCACCTCCAAATCCTCATCCTATTCCTGAAAATCCAATTCCTAATCCTAATCCCATTGAACCTAATTTGACTATCCAAAACTCGTGCTTCAATAATCCTGGTCCTAGAAATCATCGTTTTTGGTATTATCAATATTTCGACTCTTACAAAATTAGAGAAGAACGTATCCCTTCTTGTCAAGCTATGTTAGATATTAATTTTAAATATCTTCCTCTTTTACAGGAGTGGAAATTTGATAAACTTTTTGATTTTGAACCCATTGTCTACCATCAACTTGTTTGTATTTTCTATTCTAATGCCGTTTGTGTTAAAAACCGAACTGAAACCGAAACCATAGGAATTCGTTCCTACCTCCTAGGACAATTCTTATATATTGACTCAGCTTACATAGTCAATGCATTCGGATTAGATAATGATGGTATTTCAAATGAGAAACAAATCTTAGGATCTTGTTATAAAAGAAGGGATAGTGCAAGTGTCTTAGACATTCATGAACGTTTTCTTCATCTAATGATTTCTTGGTGGTTTTGACCATCCAGAGGTCGTTATTATACTCTTAGAGCCTTGAATCTTTGGTGGTTACATTGTTTTGAAAACGGTATTAAAATAAACCTACCTCAGATCATTTTTGCCAAAATTGTTGAAACCGTAAACCTTGTACCTAACAAGAAACTCTGTTCATCTCTAGTTTACGGTTGCATTTTGAGTAACCTATTTTCTAAAGCCGGGCTTAGAGTTGGTCTAGATGTCTCCTTTCCTCTAAAGAAATAAATTAATCTTCTTTCCTTAACAAGAGCGGGATGGATAAAGGATAAGGAAGCCGTTGAATGGATTCGATCGTCTGAACATACTCCGGGAGCTAGTTCTTCACGAGCTCAACCAGAAGCTGACGATGATTTTGAGCTTCAACAATTAATATGAGACATCGATGAAGCCAAAGATGAGCCTGAGCAGCCCGAGGAGCAAGCACAACAAACACATCAAATGTCTCCATATTTTCAATCCTTTATGGAGACATTCGATTTCCGATATGCTACCATGGATTCGCGCTTTACTTCTATAGAGTCCCATTTATCCACAATGGGAGCTCAATAATTAGAAATTCTTCGGGAGATGCGTGCAAACAACGAAGCAACCAACGCGCGTATTAATGAACTCACTCACGAAATGGCCGCTATGCGAGCTCGTTTTCATCCTCCCGATCCGAATGTTTGATTCTATGCTTAGTTTTAAAACTTTAAACTAAAAGATTATTGCTTGAACATTTTGAATATTTTGGAATGTTTGATTTTGAGGATTGTTAGACTTTGGATTTGTTTGGACGTTTGAGCTTATATATTTGGCTTAGTTAAATTTATTGCATCATTTACATCATTTTAGTAATATGACCAATTTTTGCCATGTCACATTAATTATGAATATTGATTATGAAACTAATGGCTAACATTTCTCTTGATTGCGATCTTAACAGCTTAAACTATATTCAATTGGCTAAATGATTTCAAAACCTTGTTTAAATTCTTTACAAATGTCTTTTTGATTTAACAAAAAGGGGGAGAAGTGTTAAATGTTTTAAAAGAGGAGTAAGTGTTAAAGTAAGGGGGAGTAATTTTTAAAAACTTCGGTTTTTGATTTCAAAATCTTAAAATTACTAAAATGTTTTGTTATATCAAAAAGGGGGAGATTGTTGAAAATATTTTGATATTTCGATATAACAAATTAAGTTAAATGAATTTTAAGATTGTGCAATAAAGGTTTTCTAAGTATATTCGATATAATTATTCGAATATCAAAACATTACTCTAAATCTTTCAAAAATCATTTTTAATCCTTACTCAAGTTTAAAATTAAGTTTTAATCTTAAAACAATTTCAAAATAATTTTACAAAGTATTTCAAACCATTTCAAAGCCAAAAATTCCATATTGCTCAGAGGGAACCGATTCCCCCCCCAATGGGGTACCGATTCCCCCCTTAATGGTTTGGCTCCAAGAATTCCAGTATGCTCAGAGGGAACTAATTCCCCCTGTGTAACGGTTGAAATATTTGAATTTTACACTTAGGGAACCGATTCCCCCACGCTCCAAGCTGTTTTATTAATTGTTTTCACACTAAAACGACTATATTATCTTCTCTAATCATCCCCAACGTTATGAAGTGATTCAAGGTGTATTTAAGCAAGCTTAGAAGCCATTGATCAAAAATAAGAAACATCAAGCAACTAGAATCAAGAGAGAATCAAAGAGAAAGCATCAAACCTCAAGTTTGAGCATTTCAAGCCTATTTTTCATTCAATATTCATCTTGCTTTCAAGAACACTTATTGTGCTCAATTGTATTCATTTTTGAGTGTTCTTTTCTTTGTTCTAGAATTGTGCAAATAATCTACCTTGTGAAGATTTCCTTGTAAGTTTGCAAATTTGTATTGTTCTCTTTGGGAGAGAGTGTTCTCAAGAATTTGGGGTATAATTCTTGAGGGTTTGTAAGGTTTCTCTTTTTCCTCAAAAGAAAGACAAATTAGTGAATTTGTGGAAAATCCTTAGTGTGGATAGCTAAGGTAGTGGACGTAGACTTTGGTTGAGAAAGTCGAACCACTCTAAATCGCTGTGCAATTTCTTTCAATTTTCTGCAAAAGCTTCCACCAAAATTTTTATTGCCAATTCACCCTCCTTGGCCAATTCCGTCAATCGATTAACTCAACAGAATGAGATTTAAGTAGTAATAAAAACAATTAAATAAATAAAAGCGATTAAAGTAAAAAAATAAGAGAATAAAGGTTGTAAATAAATACGGTAAAAATAGCCTCAAGCCTTGCTTTGACTCAATTTCCTTTAGATCATCGAATAAGATTTTCTATTCGGGATTCACGTCGGTCACTCTGTCTATGAGGGCTATCCCCGTGACTCTATCTTGTATATTGAATACCCAAGGCAATCTTTGATTCCGGCTTCAGGAATTGATTCTATCAACATCTATTGTCGTAAACCAATTACCGTTTAAGTTCGTGGCGGCCGACTCGGATTGTTGCTTCTATAACTGTCAATTCTGATCTCAAATCCCTCTTGGCGAAGCTATCTCGCCAAGTGTGTTCCCATGAAGTTGAATTGCTTTCTATAAGCCGAATCTTCCTCCCACACGTTTAATCGCAGCAACCTCTTGACCAAAGTCAATCTTTGATTTTTAAAACTGTTTTGATTTTGAAAAAGAATAAACACAGAGATTGAGAGAGATTTTCGAAGATATTAGGGAACTGTTTCAATTCTCCCGTTGGAATTGAGTCATCGCGATAGCTCTCGGCTTATGAAAAGTTTAGCTAAGCATGACAAAAGTCATACTTAGCATATTAAAAACAAGTTTGAAAATAAAGAAAAATAAAAGAACTTGAAAAGGAAAAAGAGAAAACTTTTATAAAAACTAGAGTGAAAAGAAGAATGTATTCCGAATGATGATTTTAGGCTTACCCCAAGTGGGTATTTATAGCCTCTCAAAGCCTAAAGGATAAGCAAAGAAAATATTTAAATAATACAAAAGATAATTGTTTTTAAATTTAAATTCAAACTTAAACTAGTCTCCTAATGCAACTCTACTCGTCAATCTTCCAGGGCGTGCGGATGAAGTCTTCTAGAAACCGCCGCTGACTGGACCTTCTAGAAACTACCACGTCAGACCGTGTCATGCCCAGATTCGTGCCCATGTCTCCAGCCATGACCAAATAATAATAAAAATACAGAATTCGCCGGTTTATCACTAATTCTGGAAAGTAAGGATCTGCACGAAAATAGGCATAACACAACCAAATCAGCAGCAATAACTTCACAAAATCGAAGGAATAATGAACAAAGATTAACGATTCTGAACACTCATCACCTGGTCTAGCTGTGGGTAAGCTAGAATGACTCATCTCCTTTGGAATATCCTCAAACACCTTCGTCTTCTCATCAACTTCAAGTTATTATCAGTGCATAAAAATTTGTTGCGGTAAAATTCTACAGCTTTCTTTGGTCATCAACTCCTACTGATGGGGGCTTTTCTTTTTCCATGGCAAAATTTTCTTGTCTTCATTGGCTACACTCTTCGAACCCCTCATCATTATTTTCCATCAAATGAAATATTTGTATCTCTGATCTTTGTGCATAATTTTGATCGGATCTCCGAGTCTCCCCCAAACTTAGCATCTTTATAGATTTTGATGTCACTCTTAAGGTGAATATACCACAATACTCCATGTCTTGAGTCTTAGTGACTTCAGTATTACTAGGAAGATTGTCAGGTGGGGAAAAACTGTAATGCCGTGGCATTTGGCCAACCTGACCCTCCAAGGCCATCAAGACGAGATGTGACATTGAAGCAAGCTTCTTGGTTTTTTGTAGAGGTCGCATTTCATAGCATGGTCTTCGTGGTTGTTGTAAAATATTGCATTATGGCCTCCAAATAACTTATGTGGATAAAGATGACACTCCCCGTTAGAATTATGTCATGGCATATTCATTTGAAAACCCTAGGAGTCACTGAAGTTCTCATGCCTAGCGGATGACTAGCATTGCTGGTTCCTTGATTTCCAAAGAGAAGTTTGGATGCTGACACCATTCAAGATTATAGGTGCTATAATAGGGGTTGTTGTTACCTCAATTGTAGTTGTTTACATAGTTGATGGACTCCTGATTGGTCGGACACTCGCTCTCATGATGATTGCCATGACATAATTGACATGCTGAGTTGGTTACCTTCACTTTTTCACCTCACTGATTGTTGCAAATTCTTCAACATATTAGTGATGGCAGAAAGTAGGGTGGAAGGAATCCATAGTATCCAACTCAATTATCTGCGCTTTTCGCCCGATCTAAGCCTTGAGATGAAAATGATAATAATTACTGGAAATCCTATCAGAATGCAAATGCCTCTGTAGGTGATTTCAAGCAATGACCATTGCTTCGACATCTAGCATCATCCTCGTGGGTGCATTAACTCCATAGTAGAACATCACAACTTAAGTCTAGTCGTGGAATCCATGATTGAGGCACTTGCGAAGCAAACTTTTGTATCGATCCCAGCACTCATACATAGACTCTTCATCGCCTTGGTGAAAAGATGTTAGCATTTCTAAGATGGTTGTTTATATGAGGTTATTATGCCGTAGTAAAAAAAGCCCAGTCACATATCGAGCCAGCCCCCTGGCGTGGTCTTTCAAAGACTATAGATATAACTTCAATTTGAACACATCTTCATGCACGCCTTGTTATCGAAAAGAGTCACAGACCTCTAAAAATGCTCGAACATGTTGTCTTGCATCCACATGGGGAGCACCACCAAACTGTCCAAATAAGTCCAACATGTCGAACTAACCGGTTGAGCTCAAAGTGGGTTGCTGAATCTTGGGAGCTACAATATCATTTTTAGGTCATCCAATATGGGAGTTAAGTGATCTCTAATAGTTCATGGTCGAGCAATATTCCTAGTATTTGGAATTGTCGTGACATTTAGAACTGTAGTATTGAAAACATTTTGATGTTTTGATATAAAAAATTAAGAGTTATTGAATTTTAAGATTGTATAATCATTTTTAAAGTATATTAAATTAAATTATTCAAATATCACAAATATTACTCCAAGTTTTACAAAGGTCAATTTCATCCTTACTAAAGTGTAAAATGTGTTTTAAACTTAAATATTTTTAAACAATTTTTACAAAGTATTTTGAACCTTAATCGAGCCAAAAACTAAGTTTTAAAATGATGTACTGATGCAATATGCATGCATGAGA